>NC_141085.1:19247816-19260316 GCF_041138505.1 Cibotium barometz
AACAAGTCATCCTTCCATGTAAGACAAACCAAGTTCCAGTTCTAGTTTCTCAGGCTCCTTCCACCCAACTGAAACCCCATTCCAGCAATCAAAAAACCTTCTCAATCCTTTGTTGTTTAGGATTTTGGCTATTCTAGCATCTTGCAAAGCTGAAGGGGGATTAAATTTATGAGTCCACCATATCGCTAGACACAACAGAGAATTTCCTGAGGCCCTACCAGACCCATCCCAAATCATTAATTCCAAAACCTCTTTCCATTTAGTGCAAAGCATTTTGCAAAATGAATACCCTATAGCAGAAGGAAGCTGCTAAGAAGCAAATGTAGAGCATAGGAAGCTCCCCTCTTGGAAGCAATGGTATTTTTTCTTTCCATCCTAGGCCTTGCCAATTATCTTCAAAATAAATAGCTGAACAATCCACTAACTCTTTTAGTATCCTTGTCCAAATCTCCTTCTACTAAAGGCACTTGGGTAAAAGAAGTGCCAACCTGGCAACTATGTGAGAGGTAGAGATGAAGAATGCCAAGGCCTCCTTCACATCTAGGAAGGCTAAGTCTATCCCAGGAAAGCCAGGCTAAGGCCTTTTTGTTAGAGCCAGCATTTCTCCATACAAAGTCTCTTCCAGGCTTTACAATCCTCTGCTAATGAATTTTTCCTAAATCTAACACTAGGCAAATATATCCCCAACATAACAGCATATATATTGTCATATATATGCCTTCCCTTGATAAAGCCATGTTGTTTCTTAGATATGATGACTTGAAGTGCAGGAGTGAACCTGATGGCAATGGTTTTTGCCATAATTTTGTATATAACAGTTACCCTATAGTGATTAAATCTATCACAAACATTTTGTTTGGGAATGATTTTCACCAACCTTTCCTTCAAGTCCTCATCCAAATTGCTTGTCCTACAGATTTTCAAAACAAATTCCTTTAAGGATGGTCAGAAGGCAATGAAGGATTCTACAGATAAACCATCCCACCTAGGTGATTTCTCTCTTCCCATCTTTAAAAGGGCATCCCAACATTCCTCTATCTTAATATTTCTCTCCATCCATCTAGCCCTATCCAATCTATTGCTAATTTGTTGTAGAAATTTGGCTTCATTTTTGAGTAATCCTCTTTGAGACTGAGGGTTATTAACTCAAAAACTCTACCCATTTTTTGGCTATTAACCTAATCCCCTCTATCTCTTAATCATTTTCATCCAAAACCCTCCCCATAATCTCCTTACCCCTCTTCCCCTCAATCATCTTAAATAGATACCCATCTGACTTCCTTTTGTTATTAAAGGTTTTCCACTTGTTTCTAATTTCCTCCCTGCTACTACATTTCTCATCTTCACTTCTCAACCCAGCTTGACATTTGAAATACCAAGTAGCCTCCTCATCATTAAATTTCCCAATCTCCTTCTTTCTCTATAGAGTTTCTACAAGATCACCCCATCTCCTTCTTTCCTATCTTTTTTCCTCAACTCTCAATTTCCCAACCCCACTAATTATATCCTGCATTGCATTGGAAAAAATCTTCCATGATTCTTGTATAGTGCCTCTCCTCTTGAGTCTCTCAATTGCGTCTTCAGTTTGTCTAATAAATAGTTCATCCTTGAGTAATAAATTGTTTACCCTTAGTTTCCTAGTAGGAAACTTGTTTAACGCAGCTTCTTCACAACCCATTACGTGTTATCCCCATTTTAGAGGCATATGGTCATACAGTGCAATACTCGAATCCACATTCAATTTGAGAGTGTGAGGAACCCACACATCTTGTTGACTGAAAAGACCCTATCTAATCTTGAAGATGACCCAAAATATTCAAGACTAAAATAAGTATGCCCAAGATCCGATCCCCATTCACCCATATCCCACCCATCCCTTAACCCCATTCTCCCTCTCAGACCCTCCCACTTGATCTTCTCCTATCCCATCAAAATCTACCCCCACACCTATCCCTATGTTTCTCAACCATGTTAAAATACCCCATAAGGATGCAATGATCCTGAATATTTAGGTTAGCTCTCCATTCCCACATCCCACTTCTGACTTTATGATTATGAGCCCCATAAGCATTTATTACCCAAGCTCTCTCCCCTTCTAGAAGTATTTCTACAACCAAAATTCTACCATTAGGATGATTAGCTATGATGTCAGGTTTCAAACTGCTTTTAACAATAGCCTATAACTCCACTATACCCTCCATTCACACCCCCATGCAACATCACTACCCAATCCTTAAATTTATCTTTGCTCAAAATTTTAGACCCGTATAAATTATGCACTTGAATAGCCAAAATGGATAGACCCCACTCTTTGACTAAGCCCCAAAAAGCAGTGTTTTTCTTTTTATCTTTGATTCCCTTGACGTTCCTCGTGCACCGATTAATTTTTAATGCCTCACTCATGTTAAAGCAGTTTCAAGCACCATTTCTACCTCCTTCCCACTCCACCCATGATCCCCCTCCTCCTGAATTTCTTTTCAAGCTTCATCCCCTTGCCAATTAAATTTTTGAATAGAAGAAGTCTCGTTGTCCTCCTTTCCTACAGGTTAAAAGGATTCAAATACACCAGAGGACTTAAACTAATATGCGTCGCTTAAGAGACGGCTAAAAAATTTATATCCCCGGCCCAACCGCGGGAGAGAGATTTGTTTATTTGAGGTGCGCACGGACAGAGGGTCTCTTGGACTAACAAATAGGAGGGGAGCTACCATAAGGCAGCTAGACTTGACAAGGTTTATGTAAATTTATGCATCAATTTGAATGCCTATCAATGGACCTATAGATTCAAATCTATTTGGGTCTTTTCTAGTAGCTCCAAACATGCTTGTTTTCTCGGGCTTATTCTGCACAAAGTAGTTTGGTCTGGCTAGAGAGCTACAAGAGTGGGGGTTTATAATGGAATTTGCTCTAGGTGTGGCAAAGGTGTAGAATATTTAATGCATCTGTCCATGAATTGTGAAAGCAATAAGAAATTTCTTAACATTTTGCATGATTGCTATCCCCTTCTCATGGAAAGAGATACTTCTTGGTGAATGTAGGCATATGGATCCTATTCTATGGAATAACATTGGGAGTAGTCTTCTCTGCCATATTTGGAAGCCATATTTGGAAAGATAGGAATTCTAGTGTCTTTGGGAAAGGGTGTACTAGTCACATTTATGCCTTTGTGACGAACCTAGAGCTATTGGCTCTATACGCTAAAATGGCTATTAAAGAAGCTCATGATGAAGATTCCAACATCCACTCGATGATAAAGAAATACAAATGGTAGGAGTGGTAGGTTAAGCTGTCAAAATTTATGCCTCCACAAGGCTCATTTGTAACACGCGGAAGCTCTGGGAGTCTTCTTTCAGCCCTAAACACTCTTGGAAACCATCTGATGCAAAACACAGATATAGAGAGAGAGTAGAGAAAGAGAGAAGTGCTGGAAATTCAATATATTCTATGGTACAAAAAGGTACCTAAATCTGCACCCATGGGCTGCCTTACATAAAAGGTGGTAACACACCAAAAATCTGTCCCCTATGGGACCCCTAAAGATCCAAACCCCTAGAGGGAGTGAATGAGTTCAATGATGAGCACACTAGCTTTTTATATGTGTCTTAGACACTTGGTATGCTGGCTGGTTGGCCAGCCATAAATGTAATAAATGCGTTTTAATACAACCGACTGGTTTTTCCTTCTAGCTGACTGGTTCTCCTTTTTGCGCTTGCTGCTGCCCCTGTCCTCTGGTTCAGCCGACCACCTCAGTGAGCAGCCGATGGCCTTGTGTGTAGCCAGCAACCCTTTTTCCTGCAGCAGCTGCTGACAGCCATCTGACCTTCAGCTTGCTCTCCACGCTTGTCTCCAGTCTACACTGCCTAAAGTGCTCTGTGCTCCATCATCCTAGTTCTACCTGGTTCATACTCTTTATTTGGCTGCCTCTTCTGGATTTAGCCCTAACAATGTCCATGGCATCTATGATGCACATGACATCCCCCTCTGCTAAACTTGATGATGGGATTCCAACCTGCTCTTCGATGACTGTCATCATCCCAATCCTGTCCCTCTATCATCATCCATCCATGGCAACCTTTTTTCTCTGAAAACCCAGCCTGTTCTCCAAACCACTCTGTCTCTGACGAAGATCTATGCATCTATTTTCCTCTAGTACACAATTCGTTCTTGCCCTGACTCTGAACACCATCTTGGTCTTCTTTCCTGAGAAATGAGTCTGGCACTCTCACATCACCCTTGGAGGATAAACCTCCCTTGGGACCGTTGCCTGAGAACCTATCTGGCTCACGGAACTGCCATCCCCATCTGGCACTGTGGAACACCACCAACAAACCTCCTGGGAGTTCTTCCCGATTCTGTGCTCCTTGCCTTGGGCTTCGTATCTGTGTACTTTCCTGTACCTTGGACCTGTACACCATCATTTGGGACTGATTCAGTGTTTAGCTATGCTGAGCCTGATGCTCTGATACCAATGTAACACGCGGAAGCTCTGGGAGTCTTTTTTCAACCCTAAACACTCTTGGAAACCATCTGATGCAAAACGCACATATAGAGAGAGAGTAGAGAAAGAGAGAAGTGCTAGAAATTAGTATATTCTATGGTACAAAAAGGTACCTAAATCTGCAGCCATGGGCTACCTTACATAAAAGGTGGTAACACACCAAAAATCTGTCCCCTATGGGACCCCTAAAGATCCAAACCCCTAGAGGGAGTGAATGAGTTCAATGATGAGCACACTAGCTTTTTATATGTCTTAGACACACTAGCTTTTTATATGTGTCTTAGACACTTGGTATGTTGGCCGACTGCTGGTTGGCCAGCCATAAATGTAATAAATGCGTTTTAATACAGCCGACTGGTTTTTCCTTCTAGCCGACTAGTCCTCCTTTTTGTGCTTGCTGCTGCTCCTGTTCTCTGGTTCAGCTGACCACCTCAGTGATTGAGCAGCCGACAGCCTTGTGTGCAGCCAACAACCCTTTTCCTGCAGCAGCCGACAGCAACCCTTTTCCTACAGCCGACAGCCATCTGACCTTCAGCTTGCTCTCCACGCCTATCTCCAGTCTACACTGCCTAAAGTGCTTTGTGCTCCATCATCTAGGTTCTACCTAGTTCATACTCTTTATCTGGGTGCCTCTTTTGGATTTAGCCCTGAGAATGTCCATGGTATCTATGATGCACATGACATCATTATGGTGGAGAATATCTTAGAAAGAGCTACTAAGATCCCACCACTAATGTTGATGGACATTTGCACGAATATAGTTTTTTAGGCATACATGTTTAATGTCACATTTGAGAATATTTTTGCTAACTGTAGGGGGACGCACACTTGAGAAGGGAGTAGCCAGGTATATAGAGGTAAACTTGGGAAGGCTTGCATCATAGTGCTTGGAGGATGGTTGGTATAACCCTTATTATAGCTTTGTGTGGGACCAAGGTCCAAGCTCATTAAGTTTTTTTTAAAAAATTCTTGGACCTTTGATAAAAAAAGGGATGACCAAATGCCATCAGCCCCTGCACGAACAGTCGCCACGCACGCACGATGGGGAAAGAGGAGGAGTATGTGTGTGTTTTTATACTACAGACTAAGAAAGGAGGAGGAGCTTGTATGGCCTCTAATTAACTTTCGTTACCCATGGGCGATCAACAAGGTGCACTACTACAATCACTACAGTGGCAAAGGGTGATAGTGTGAGAGGGAGAGAGGAAGGAACTCCAAACACTGCTAGCTAACCATCACCATTCTAGAGCATAGGTGGAGAGAGGAAGATCATGGGCTGACAGGGCATAGAGAGATAGAGAGAAAGGGTGCTACTGGCCACATTGCGAGTTAGTAAGATAGAGAGGTTATGATTTATGGAGAAGCTCTGATGCTTGGGTCTTAAGTAATGTCTCTTAATGTTTTGAGGGTTGCAAACTTGGGTAGCTACTAGTAGAAATAATGTTCTTGAACATAGATGCCATTGCTATGGGCCAAATTATGGGATCCTATATATGACTCTTCGACGTTCTTTGCAACATATATGACTCTTGCAAACTTTGAGATGTGGACGCATCTTGCTTGGAGTTATTTAGTCAATGTTTCTGATTAGATAGATTGAGCTCTCCTCTAACAATGTATCTCTAGTTTGACATATAGTTGTTTTAAATATATAGATATGATGAGTGACCACACCCATAAAGTGAAGCTGGCGATCATCAAGACTTTGCTACGAGGCACTGGACTTTCTGGAGATACATTGTCAGAGGCCATGGCAGATTATGTGGAGATGGATGATGCGGGTTTAGACGGTGCCATCGAGATTCTTGGGAGATTCAGTATGCCCGTACGACCTGGAGAGGGTACATCCTCCCAGCCACATGAAATATATATATCCAGCCACATGCAGGAGTGGAGACTTCTTCTCATGCACACACTACAGCGCATCGGTAAGCTTCTCGATTGATAAAATAGTAATGTCATCCTTTTTTTACATATAGAATTCTTAATATATATATCCTTTTGATGTTTATGTTTGCTTAGGACTCCTATCCTAGGTGCATCACATCACGAGAGTCAGCGGCTTACTCCTGATGTACCTCCTGGTACTCAGGTGACACCTGATTCACAGGCTAGTGGCCGTTTGTCCCGTAGGTATATCGTTTATGGTGATTTTTACGGATTAAATATCAAGTACTTTTTAAGAACTCACATCTCAATATATCGTATGTTTGTATTGCACGTAGGCGTCAGTGGGGCAGAGTAGCACACCACCAGTGCCCCCACCAGTGCCGATGCGCACGTGCACTGGCACTTTGGGTGTCACATGCGACATCAGGCTTGACGGGGGTCTTTCAGGTCGGAGCCAGACGTCAGATGAGAGACCTTTGCATGTCTTATCTACAGCGAGTTCATATACCATGGCAGTAAGTATTATTTAACATAAAGAATATGAATTATAGTTTTTTATTTGAATTACTAACTAACTTTATTTTGCAATGTAGCAATCAACTTGAGGATGACAAGAAATATGTCATCAACACACTGGAGATGGAGTTTGGGACAGGATGGAGTCGGAAGTGGTTGCTGAAGCAAATGTGCAAACTCATGAGTCATCGACATGACAATGCACGGTAAGTAGAGAGAGAGAGAGAAACGAAACAAAATGAAATGCTATATTTACGTCTTCAAAAGGCCAAATTGACCTATGAGACCAAAAAGTTACCACCAGAGAGCTCTGATACCAATGTCAGGTAGAACAGCGGTACTGATGGTTTGTTGCGGAACAAGCGTGAGATCATACATATCTGTGGTCTCTCAATCTGCGTTCATGAGGCAGCTAACAAGCATGGGGCCCATACTGCTGCCGCATACATCAAAGTAGGGGTGACCATAGTGTCATAGAGAGAGAGAGCAGAGCTGGAGCAGCAGGCAGCGTGGGGGGTGCTGCGGCTAAGGGTATTGCGGGTACTCACTGAGGGTGCTGCTGGAACTACTGCACGAAATGCTAGAAGACTGCTGGCTTCGATGGTCTATTGCTAGGCCAAGTCGATCCACGGAACAATGCTTGATTGCGGGTACTGAAGGTTGAGATGCTGATACTGGGGTTGAAACGCGAGATAGAAGCCTTGGTAGAGGAGGGGAATCGAATCCCGAAACGAACTTTCTTTTAGTGAACTTGAAGCTGAAATTACCCTGTACACAACTAGAGCAAGAAAAACGAGTCTGAGGGGAATCGAGCCCCGACACTAGCCATATGAGGCTATCACCACGAGACTCCCCACCACCCACCCTTGTTTTTCAAAAGAATAAAAATCATGACTTCACAATGAATTATTTTGAGATTAAATCTTACCTGATCCGTGAGTTGACACGTAAGACTAATAGTACTCATCGTCATCTCTGAGATTAACCGTCAATAAAATTTCATCTTAATTATCCTTGTTGACTTCTTCGAACTCCTCCATCGGTAAATCTGTGTTGATGTTCATTTCCTCCGTAGGCTCGACATCCATTGTTTCTTCCTCTTCGGTGTCTGTAGTGTCAGAGTGTGGATCGTTGTCGTTCTCATCATCTACAATGTCATCATGATCAGAAAGAATCTGGATGGATTTACCTTCACAAAATTTGTGCCAATCATGTGTTTTTAAACCAGACAAGCTCTTGTCATCTAGAGTGAACATGTTTCGACAAGATGCTCCATATCCTGTAGGCGTACGAATTGACTGAATCTTCCTGTTGATAGTCTCCAGCTCTTCTGTCTTGAGCACCCATGGAGCAGGCTCGTAGGTTGTCTCACATCGAGTTTCATCATAAAGTGGCCATAGATTGGGCTTTGAGTTTTGATCCTTTAAGTCATTTCTTGATGCCGCCGCTGTGTCTTTCAAGCCAACGAGGTGTTGCCATAACAAATGACCAACGTTCTTGAATATGTGCATAGGATCAAGAAGATAACATATCCTCAAATCCTTCCAATATTCCAAAGTATACCATATCGAAGGACTTTGATCCTTGTTTCTAGAAAAAAAAATAGTATCACTCTGGACTCTCCGTTGAGACTAGCTGGTCAGCAAACGAGATCTAGTAACAGATTATAATAATCATTGGTCCATCATACATTATCTTCCATGATATATGCATGGGTATCCTAGGCACCGCGAGCCCATGCATCGCTTGGTCAAAACCCTCCAGGATCCTCCTTAGGTGTCCTGGCACTTCACTCAGGGACCGCCTCGTCGGCCCTTGTCCATCATACCAAAAGCGCACCATTTTAACCGTATCGAGGCTATTCAAGACTTGGACAGGCTTTGCCGTGTGAGCTGTCCTTTGAACACTCCCCGCCAGCTGTTGCAACCGAACCTCCCTTAGAAAAACACATATACCAAATGCACCCTCTAGCATTTTGGCGTAAGACAGTCCTTTAAGAAAACAGGGTTTCTATGCAAGTTTTCAGTTTGATTTTCTTTTGAATACAATGAGTATATCTTAAATCAGTATCCCCAAATCTTCATAATCGTTATATTGAATTTCAAAACAGAATTCCTCGAATTCCATAACCTTGATCCTCAGATCAATTCGAAGTGTCTCAACTTAGTTTCAGATTTGGTGGGAGATTTGAGTGTATTTTCTTGAACTGGTCATATCTTCTTTTCTCGAAACTGATGAAAGAGTTTGGTCTAGGTCATAGTCTGATTCACGGCTCGAGTCTGATAAGGCTCTTCCTAAACTATCTTTCTCGAAAAGGGGGTGATATTTCAGTTATTATTTTACTGAATTTCATTAATTGAATATTCATTTCACTCATTTCTAAATTAATTGAATATTCATTTAACTCATTTCTAAATTAATCACAAATTCTGATAAGGAATAAATTAATCATTTATCTGAAATTCCGACTTCAATAGATTTTTTGAATTTTCTCTTTACAATCCGAGTGAATATAAAATGATAGAAATTTCTCTCTTAGAGTATTTACTTATTCATTTATCAAATACTCATGGAAATTAAACATAGAATTAAAGAGAAATCTAATTTTAAATTAAAAATTCTTTATACATCTATTTATGCATAAAAATCAACGTCAATGGGAATAACACTTTTATATAAAAGAAAATCCTTTTATGCGTCTATTTATACATAAAATCAATTTAATAGGAATAACACTTTTAAATTAAAAAGAATTTCTTTATGCATCTTTTTATGCATAGAATTTAAACTCAATGAAAATGACACTTTTGTAAAATAAAAAATCCATTATGCATCTTTCCATGCATAGAAATTGAATTCAATGAAAATAACACTTTTATAATAAAAAATTTTCCATTATGCATCTTTCCATGCATAGAAATTGAATTCAATGAAAATAACACTTTTATAATTAAAAAAAATCCACTATGCATCTTTCCATGCATAGAAATTGAATTCAATGAAAATAACACTTTTATAATAAAAACATTTATACTATGCATCTTTCTATGCATAGAATTTAAATTCAATGAAAATAACACTTTTATAATAAAAAATTTCTATTATGCATCTTTCCATGCATAGAATTTAAATTCAATGAAAATAACACTTTTATAATAAAAAAATTTCCATTATGCATCTTTCCATGCATAGAAATTAAATTCAATGAAAATAACACTTTTATAATTAAAAAAATTCCATTATGCATCTTTCCATGCATAGAAATTAATTTCAATGAAAATAACACTTTTATAATAAAAGAAATTCCATTATGCATCTTTCCATGCATAGAAATTAAATTCAATGGAAACAACACTTTTATAATAGTAAAAATTCTAATATGCATCTTTCTATGCATAAAATTTAAATTCAATAATTAATATCAATGATATCCATGCATATTCATAGGTGAATATATACCTGGAGTAAATAAAAATATTTCTTTTAGAATGCACAAACAGTGGGAACTACTCTTTTAGAATAACATAAAGATAAACTTTATTTTCCACAAAATTTAAGAAAATTTTACCATAACCTCCTTTGTATGGCTGACCATTTCTCAATTTTTACATTCTAATATCAATTTAAAAGTAATCCCAATTTGAAGTAAAGTACTCTAATCTACTCAATTTTCACTTTCTAAAGAGTAAACAATAAGAAAAGTTTAAATCAATTTATTTGTTACTCATTTTAGGATAAAGAAAGGCTTAATTCTTAAGAAAGAGAAGGGGGTGGCCTTTTAATCAAGGCATAACATCAAGATTCACTTTAATCAACAAAAAAAAAGCAAAGAAATAAAAAAACCATAGATTAGAAATTAAAAAGTAGAATTTTAAGCTTACATGGAGTTTTGTGAGCTTTCCTTTAGCTTGAGGGATTGAGGGTTCTACTCTTGTTTGGATCAAGAGTGGCCACCAATTTCTTTGTAGAGGATTTAGTCAAAAATAATTTAATTATTAAGTGATATCAATGTAATTGGCTCTAGGTAGGAGTAAAGTAACAGTGCATAAACACTATTAAGCTTTTACAAAGGGGGAGGCTTCTATTTATAGGAAAAAGTGAGCCTCAAACCAAGCAAACTGATTCTAAAATTTTCCAGATTAGTTTGGTCAATTTTTGACCATTTTTTGGACAGTTCGGCTTACTTTTTGGAACTAGACTTGAAATAGGAGAGAGGAGAGATTAAATATCTCATTTTATTGATTTAAAATGGGAAGCAATGATGAGAAAAAAGGTGCCTCCTTCATGAGGGAGAATCCCCAGTCTGAGGTGTGAAAAATTTATTTTTTTAATGTTATCAATTGTCCTTAGTCCACTCCTCATCTTATGTGAGTATTTACTCATTTTTGGGGGGGTTTTCTTTATTTCTTCAATTTATCTCCTCCCTACATTTGGATTAATCTTATTGTTCCCTCAGAACCTTAATCCAAAATTTTTAAAAAATCTAGACCCTCAGGCTAAGGTCTTTTGAGCAGATTATAATTTATTTCTAATGCACCTTAGGAAATTCTTTTTAAACTTCTGTTTTAAGGAAATTTATTTTAATAAGAAAGGATATTTTTCCATCCAAAGATATCTAAAAACTAAATTACCTCTCTCTAGAATATTTTCTCTCTCTAGGGCAAAACAGGTAGAAACAAAATCTTTTATTATTCTGAAAAGGGGATTGATTATAGGGAAAGAAACTGGACATCTTGAGGGACTGGGGAGGAATCTTACAAGATAGGGTGATAGCTATAACATGTGGATAGGTCCACTAACACCGATAATACACATTCAAGCTAATAAATTATTTTGTCTCTTTGTATGGATGCAAGCAACAGGACCTACCTTCTCTTCTCTTTTGGTTAATTTCAATCAAGCTTTCCTTTTGCTATTTTAATTTTATCTCTACTAGATGCAACTTGTCATCATTGACCCCAAAGTGTACATGACTCATAGTTGATCTTGTTTCATGTATAACATTTCTTTGAATCAAGATGGTATGGCTTCATGAATAGTTTTATCTATTCATCTGTGGATATTGTATATGTTTTAAAATAGCAACAGACACCTATACAAAGGGTTGGCCTTAGGGAAAACCTGGCCTACCAGTCTTGATCCCTTTTATGCCAGTTGGTAACTACTCCCTCACTAATTTTATGCACTTGGTTGCTAACAAGTGATAAGGTTGGGAGCACTACCTTCTAGCCGGGGTTATGACTCACAGTTCTTATGCTTTTAGTTGACTAGTTGAAGGAAGTCATAACTACCTTGTTACCTTTTTCATACCTAACTCTTGACTATGTTAATTATAGATTTTACCCTTATTTCATGGGGTTGAGACTCCCAAGAGAACACCTACCATCAAGGGCATGTCAACATGTTTGGCCTGTTTTAAAGATGAAGAAACCTGCAAGAAGATTCTCTCCTTGACCAACCTACAAACCTTCTCGTTAGGTTCTCTCCTTAAAATCCTATCATTTAATGATTGGGTTAAGGCTTGGCTACTGTAACAAAAAAGATAGAAACTCTACCATTTTTAATTTAAACCATATTCCTCTTGAACCACTTAACC
>NC_141085.1:19272816-19282816 GCF_041138505.1 Cibotium barometz
GGTACATGGACGGAGATGAGGAGAGATATTTAGGAGACCAAGTAGCCAAATTAATGCCAAGATAAAAAGGGTTTTTTACTCAAGCGTTCACGAGCGGCACTCAAGTGTACCTGGAAAATGGTACATGGACAGAGATGAGGAGAGATATTTAGGAGACCGAGTAGCCAAATTAATGCCAAGATAAAAAGGGTTTTTCATGGGCGGCTAGGCAATTATGCATTCATATCTCACTAAACCAAAGCTTAGAAGATTGAGCTTCTCAAATAGTCAAAGGTACTCAAAGACACGAGGATGTGGATTGCAAAAGAATCAACCTCGAGAAGCCTATGGAAATAGTGAGCTCGAGCAACTCGTAAAGAAAAAAAGTGGGTAGTATAAATTCATCATTGAACACCCAAAACTCCGACCCCACGTCCCTATGTGTATGCAACTACTAACCTATGAAATTTGGCGCTCGTAGATATATGCCGTCTCGATCACTATCCGTATAGTGGTAAGATTACATGATACAACCTTCAATGTAGAGTAACATGCTCTAATTACATTAGCTTGTTAGTTAAATGGCATGAAAACATCTCACCTTCTTGCCTTTCTATGTGGCTTTGCAGGAGCTAGGGTTTATGCTTCTGGCTTTGATCTGGAAGTTTGACTTCTCTCCTTTCATGGTGCTTATCATTGCCATATTGAATGATGGTGGGTAATATTGAAAATACCATAATTTTATATTTATTTTGAACATTTGACATATGGTTGCTGTTGCCAATTCCTAGAAAGAAAGAAGTTAATAGTGGTTTTATGTCAGGTACTATTATGACAATTTCCAAGGACCATGTGAAGCCGTCCCCATCCCCAGATAGTTAGAAACTCAAAGAAATTTTCGCAACGGGCACTGTTATCGGATCTTATATGGCAATTATGACTGTGGTATTCTTTTGGGAAGCTAATAGTATAGACTTCTTTGAGGTAACTAGATCTGTTATACTATACAGTGTGCATGTTGTGCTCCCAATGTGCGTCCGTTTTAAGTCATGATTGCTAGTTTCTCATAAACAGATAACTTGGTTTTGTAGTCATTTCCACGTCATAGATATAAGCTTCAATAATAAGGAGCTCAATTCTGTGGTTTACTTGCAAGTGAGCATCATAAGTCAAGCTCTTATATTTGTCACTCGATCGCGGAGTTAGTCCTTCACGGAGCGGCCAAGGCTACTTCTAATGATTGCTTCCATTGTAGCTCAGTTGGTATGGGTTTTCACTCCAAATAGCCCTACAAAGCATAACATTCAGGCTCATAATGTTGTCTCATACATGCACAATGTGCATATGGAATACTTATTCTTTGTTTATTCTTTTGCTACTACAGGTAGCAACCTTGATTGCAGTTTATGCCAATTGGAGCTTTGCTGATATAAGAGGTATTGGATGAGGTTGGGCTGCTGGAGTCATTTGGATGTATATCCCCCTCTTTCTCCTTTGAGCCCTCTTCTGCCTGCTATCCCCCCCCCACACACACAGACACGCATGCGTGCGCGTGCACACACACACACATATCCACCTCTTTCTCCTTTGAGCCCTCTTTCTAAAGCTATTTGTGGGCGTTTGATCACAGATTGCATTTATAAACAAGATTAACTATGGGCGAAACAGAGGGGAAAAGAAATCACATGCATGCACATCCAATCCAAGGCAGCTTTCTGCTATAAGGTAGGTGCATGTAGATAACGTAGAACCTAATCAAAAAACGTATCTATCTATCTGTAGATATAGCTCTGCTTAGAGAAAGCCTGATTGTGAGACCTAATTAAGCTGCAGAAAAGTAAAACCTACTCATAAGAACAAATCTAAAGCTGCTTTTAAGAATAAACCTAAACGCTAAGCCCTAATCAGCTGAAAAGGAAATCCAGTTATCTATATCGTATGTAAAACAAGAAAGAAAACCTAACCTTCTGTCCATTTATCTGTATCATACGCTGCGCAGAGAAACCCTAAACCTATAACTATAAAATCTATGTAAGCTGCTAAGCACAAAATCTAAACGCTAATCAAACTGTTGCAAATTGGAACCTGCTGCACACAATACAGGAAAACGTGGCCTGAGAAAACATGGAGAGAAAAAGATGGCTTACCCCCGAAATCTAAACGCTAATCAAGATCGTTGGTTCGCGAGCGCTCTACTTCTGAGAGAGAGAGAGAGTGAGAAACGAGGCAAAAGCTCAGGTTGATGCACTTACTTATATATAGTTTCGTGCGAGATTGCTTATATATAGTTTCGTCTTTTATTTGATTTTCATTGCTTTTAATGTATCTTTTATTTGATCGCTATAATTCGCGCGCTTAGCTTTTCTTTAAAAGCCATTTATTTATTTGCTTTTCATTGTTTTCAAGGTATTTTTTAGTTGTTTTCAAGGTATTTATTTGCTTTTCATTGTTTTCAAGGTATTTTTTAGTCCGTTCTCAAAAAACATTTTGGGTACTTAATAAATAAAGGTACTTAACAAAATATCTTTCATTGGAGAACAATTGAATTTGTTGATTAGAATCAATTATCATAGAATTTCTATGAAGGTTTCCAAAGATTCCAACAAGAAGTATAGTAACAAGCTATGAATAAGGAATTGAACTTAGCAAGATCTTTGCATCAATAGCTACATACTACTTTGCATGAGTAGGCTAATGCCGATGCTCTTGCTTGCAATCCTCTATGAAAGATGGAGATATCAGAGACTCGGAAGAGGAGGTAAAGATGAAACAATGTGAGGACTCTGCACATAAAGGTAAAGTCTTAGAGCTTTATGTGCTAATCTTCTCTTGTTGATATGAAAATCTTGGTGAATCTTTTATTAACCCAAAATTTAAGAAAAACCCAAGTGTGACAGTAGAGTTGCTTCAAGAAGTACATTGCCAGACAATGTAGGGAGTTTGGACACCAATTCAACCTCACTTTTTATGATGTCATTGCTAAAAAAAGGAGGGGTCCCCTCATGGACAAGGATTCCTGCTCCCTCACCTATTTAGCTAACATCCCCCCCCCCCAAAAAAAAGGTGGTCTAGCATGTAAACCAATCTTCATATTTAATGATGGTTCAATTAAAGACCAGTGAGTGTGTGTGTGTGTGTCTGTGTGTGTGAAAGAGAGAGAGAGAGAGAGAGAGAGAGAGAGAGGAGAGAGTAATTTTCTCTGCTTCTTTTGCCAATGCAAATATGGGCAAGCTTAAATTACCAAGAAAAGATTGTGATTACATGGGCTTCCCTACAAGGAGATCCTTCCATTGTGATTGCATGGGTTTGTCCTACAATGGGATCCTTCAATATTCTATATTAGCTATATTATGAAAGGGAAAATTTTGTGAGCTTGTTGGGGGTAGAAGTGAGATTTTCGAGTCCTTCATTAAACTGTGTAGGCTTGTTGGATGGTGTCTATGTCCAGATTCTTTATCTTGACAACTGACTCTACATGCCCTTTAAGCGTCTGCACCTCTCTCAGCCTGTAGAAATGAAAGAGCACATTTGTAGCGATCCGAAATGAGAATTGACTAAAAGTGCTTAGCTATAGAGACAGCGCGCAATATTTTACCTGGCGATTTCGGCGCGGCGCTTGGCTTGTTCAGCGATCTCCGTCAATACATGATAGCTAGTGTTTTCTGCGAATAATTTTCTTCTCTCTGGTGCTGCTTGCAACCCGTGCGAAGTTCGTTGATCTTGAGCCCATTGTGCCTCCCTTTCTTCCTTCCCATAGTTAATCTTGTTTGTAAATGCAATCTGTGATCAAACGCCCACAAATAGCTTCAGAAAGAGGGCTCAAAGGAGAAAGAGGGGGATGTGTGTGTGCGCGCGCGCACGCGTGTCTGTGTCTGTGTGTGGGGGAGGGATAGCAGGTAGAAGAGGGCTCAAAGAAGAAAGAGGGGGATATGTGTGTGAGTGTGTGCGCGCGTGTGTGGGGGGGGATAGCAGGTAGAAGAGTCAACATGGAATTACCTTCCTTTCTAGGAGAAGATCCCATGCCCTTCCACTTTGAATGTAGTAGATCGCAAACTTGATAGGATCAAGAAGCATATAAGTCACCAGACTATATAGCCAAATGACTCCAGCCCAACCCCATCCAATACCTCTTATATCAGCAAAGCCCCAATTGGCATAAACTGCAATCAAGGTTGCTACCTGTAGCAAAAGAATAAACAAAGAATAAGTATTCCATATGCACATTGTGCATGTATGAGGAGACAGCATTATGAGCCTGACTATTATGCTTTGTAGGGCTATTTGGAGTGAAAACCCATACCAACTGGGCTGCAGCGAAAGCAATCATTAGAAGTAGCCCCGGCCGCTCCGTGAAGGACCAACTCCGCGATCGAGTGACAAATATAAGAGCTTGACTTATGATGCTCACTTGCAAGTAAACCGCAGAATTGAGCTCCTTCTTACTGAAGCTTATATCTGTGACGTGGAAATGACTCTACAAAACCAAGTTATCTGTTGATGAGAAACTAGCAATCATGACTTAAAACGGATGCGCATTGGGAGCACAACATGCACACTGTATAGTGTAACAGATCTAGTTACCTCAAAGAAGTCTGTACTATGAGCTACCCAAAAGAATACCACAGTCATAATTGCCATATAAGATCCGTTAACAATGCCCGTTGCGAAAATTTCTTTGAGTTTCCAACTGTCCGGGGATGGGGACGGCTTTACACGGTCCTTGGAAATTGTCATAATAGTACCTGACATAAAACCACTATTAACTTCTTTCTTTGTAGGAATTGGCAGCAACCATGTGTCAAATGCTCAGAATAAATATAAAATTATGGTATTTTTAATATTACCCACCATCATTTAATATGGCAATGACAAGCACCATGAAAGGAGAGAAGTCAAACTTCCAAATCAAAGCCAGAAGCATAAACCCTAGCTGCAAAGCCACATGGAAAGGCAACAAGGTGAGATGTTTTCATACCATTTAACTAACAAGCTAATGTAATTAGAGCATGTTACTCTACATATTTTAAGGTTGTATCATGTAATTTTACCACTATACGGATAGTGATCGAGACGGCATATATCTGCGAGCGCCAAATTTCATAGGTTAGTAGTTGCACACATAGGGACGCCTCTCTCTCTCTCTCTCTCTCTCTCTCTCTCTCTCACACACACACACACACACACACACACACACACACACACATAGAGATCAACAGAAAATTGAACGATGATCTAGAGATAATGGAGCTTTTACCGTATAGTTTTTCATTCTTTGAAATATTGCTCGGCTTGTGAGTACAGCAGTGATGATGACACTCAAGCCTGGTTCAGTCAGAACGATATCTGATGCACTCCTTGCGGCATCAGTCGCATCAGCAACGGCGATACCAATGTCCGCCTTCTTCAAAGCAGGAGCATCGTTCACTCCATCACCAGTCATTCCACATATGTGCTTCTTGTCCTGCAGCCGTCTAACTATCTCGTACTTGTGCTCTGGAAATAAAACGTCATAGCCATGAGATCATCTTCTTCTTTTCTTAACACATTAGATCCATACAACTAGTATATGCCATTGGTACTGTGTATGTTATATGTTGTGTATCAGGTATCATGCATGATGTGTCAAATGTCATGTATATATTCTAGATATGTGAGAGCATTTCATGTCATGTTTTGCATATTATTCTCTCTCTCTCTCTCTCTCTCTCTCTCTCTCTCTCTCCACACACACACACACACACACACACATGCACAAAATTGATTTTACTCTCTATATTAGCATGAAAATACCTGGAAAGACACCAGCAAATCCGTCAGCCTTCTCTATCAAATCATCAAGTGGGAGTGAGGAGATGGCATCATCTTGTTGTTGCCCCAACAATGAGGATGATGGATACATGTTGCTGCCCATTCCTAACCGTCGTCCGGTCTCCTTTGCAATGGCCAATTGATCACCTAAAACAACAAACCATTTGCTTAAGTAGCGTGTATGTATGCATGCATGCATGTGTGCATGATTGGATGAGTGCCTTCATTGGTATATATGTGGTGCATGCACATTTCCCATGACAGACTCGTCCAAACATCTTTGTTGCTAATGTGAGTACAAACCTACAAAAGAAGGTCATGTACCTGTTATCATCTTGACATTTACTCCTAGATCTAATGCTCGGCGGATAGTCTCGGCACTGTCGTGTCGCGGCGGATCAAATAGGGGCATCAGCCCACAAAATTGCCAGAGACCTCCTGCACTCTCTTTGCTCTTTTCAGGAATTTCCTGCATGAATGCAAAGACATGCATCATATATCCAAGGGTCAACTCCAATTGAGAAAAGTTTAAAAAGCAAGATCTCTCTCTCTCTCTCTCTCTCTCTCTCTCTCTCTCTCTCTCTCACACACACACACACACACACACACACATGCGCACACCTGCAGAGCAACTGCCAATGAGCGTAGCCCTCGCTCCGCAAACTTGTCGATCACTAAATGCACCTGGCTCTCAATCTCCAACTTGTTGTGGCATAGATTAAGAATCTAGTTGACAGAAATGGCCACTAAAGCATGTAAATGATGCTGCTAAGGGTTCGTGAAAGCAAATGTTGAGATCAATGTATTCAAAGCAATCAAAAACAAAATCTTAAATGTGTCAGAGAGTATCAGTAAGACCTGTTCTGGGGCACCTTTACTGGCTCGGTACCATCGACCATCTTCATCAATGTATGTGAGTGCAGTTCGCTTGTCCACAGGATTAAAAGGAAGAAAGTGTACCTCCTTGATATTTTCCCGGGCCTGGCAGCAGGTGAACAAAATCTTATGAGATACTCCACAAAAAGTCACTTTCCATGACTTATGTGTATATGTGGGTGTATGTATGTATGTATGAGTGGTAATTTCGGGTAAGTATACATACATATTTAACATCCCTAGCATAAATCAATTACAATAAAACCCAATCACCAATGGAGACCACCCCCTATTTAAGGAATCTATTTGTGATGATTTTTCAGAAATTTTTTCGAGACAATACCTCTTTTGGATCTGCGAGCATACCCACAATGGCGGCATCGATTGCATCCTGGTTTTCTACTCTGGAGGCTCTTGCTGCCAAGAGGATTACATGGTCCCTGGTGATGCCTTGTGCAAAAACCTGAACAATTTTTTTTAATTAAAAAAATGACAAAGTTGTTACAAATGAGAGGTTACCATAAGGAAGTGTAAATAAGAAATAAAGCACTTGTTCCTTGCCTCTATCAAGGTAATGTCCACACTAAGTTTGTTCAGAGTTAGCGTTCCTGTT
The DNA here is from genome assembly GCF_041138505.1 of Cibotium barometz. Taxonomy (NCBI): domain Eukaryota; kingdom Viridiplantae; phylum Streptophyta; class Polypodiopsida; order Cyatheales; family Cibotiaceae; genus Cibotium; species Cibotium barometz. The sequence continues at coordinate 19,280,093 of NC_141085.1, forward strand.
TTATCGCTGCAAAGAACATCCATTCCGGCCATTTCCTCAATAGCAGTCATACGCTTTGTGATGGCGCCCTGCATTAAATAAATAATAAAATAAGCCATGTGTCAATCACATGTGAAATAAAATAAAATAAAATAAAATAAGAAGACCATTAAATGCTGGACCTGCTGAGAAAGGCGATTGGATCCAATGGCCATGGTGACAGACAACACCGTGGGCATCGCGATAGGGATTCCTCCAATCAAAAGGACTAGTAAATTGTTGATTCCATCACTATAAGCCCTATGCTGAACACAATACATGACAATGATCTCCACGCACATTCCGATAAAAATCGAGCATATGCAAAAGTTCCCAATCGCCTTCAGAACCTGCAGATAGAGTAAAAACCATGAACATCTTACCTTACTATATAAATGAAAGAGTAAAAGTGTAACCATAGATTGGACGAGTGGTGATAATTGAAAAGCTTTGTTGTGTGCCGCTAGGCTCTTGATGGATGACCTTCTGGAAATGGCCAACTTGATTGGTTGAGTCTACGAGATGGGCGGCTTTCCCAAAAAATGTGTGCAGGCCCGTCGCAAACACAAGAGCTTCAATCTCACCCTGTTTGCAAGTTGAGCCAGAATATACTCCATCTCCTGGATTTTTGGTTACCGGAAGAGACTCCCCAGTCAAGGCCGACTGCACAAGATTGGTAAGTGTCAATCATATGCATAGGTATAGATAGGAACATACATAGATATACATACACACATGTATGTAACCATAAAGTGACAAATATGCATACACACACACATACATGAATACATACACAGACAAACATATGTACTTATACATATCGGAACACACACATATATACATATGCATATGCACATTTAATAGGCCAGACAACTCTTGTTACAGTTAGTGAAGAACACATACGTATATGAAGAACTTTAATTAATGACGTGTTTTACCTGGTCGACCTTGACTGCATCGCCCTCTAACAAGCGTGCATCTGCAGGAATGATATCACCCAGCTTTATACTGATGATATCACCGGGGACAAGTAATGATGCATCCTCTTCCATCCATTTTCCACTTCGAAGAACCTAAACAACATGAGAAGCTCCAAAGTTAATGTGCATAAACGAAGGCAAATCCAAAACCAAAAACGTCAAAAACACAAGGGCCGTGTTCTTACACACAGTCACATACACACACACACACACACACACACACACATTTATATATATGTGTGTACACATGTACATGAACACATGTGCACATATATATACATGTCTGTCTGTATGTATCTATGTGTGTATGCATTTGTTATTATTAGGATTTCCTTTTGTGCAATTCCACCATAACTAAACAAGTTCAAAGAAAGATGCTTTATGAGCTACCAACCTTTGCTTTAGGTGCTAATCGAGCCATGAGGGCAGATGCAGCATTGCCAGCATTGTTTTCTTCGATGTAACTGATCGTGGAATTCACAAGGAGCAAAACCACGATACCCAAAAAGTCCTCCCAATCAGGAGCTTTTGCCTGTCATTCCCAATCAAGTGAGAGTTAATAAAAATGTTATATTCTGGGTTAATTGCAAAGAAAAAAGGGTAGAAAGTATCTTACCTTCCCCTTCTCTTTTCCATTAGCCAATGCAATAGCCATGATGGCAGCTGCCTCCATGACCCATGAGAGGGGATTCCACATGAAGCCGAGAAACTTCAGAATTTTGCTTTCCTGTGCAATTTATATGACCACGTCAACACATGCTCCTTGCAGAATCACTTCAAATCTGTTAAACTTTACTAGACCTTGCATGCAAGGAAGTGACAGAACCAAAGCTAGAAGAGAAAAAATATCTATATCTTCAAACTACTAGTCAAAAAACTATATGAATTATTAGATGATTTTACTGCTAATGAAGTGCTTAAAGCATATAGAAACATAAGGCACTTCTAGGAATCTATATACTTTGAAAAAGCTCAAAAAACAGGTTCATGCAGGAGACACTCTACCGATTTCTCCTGAAGCCTGTTCGGTCCAAAAGCTTGGAGGCGTTTTTCTGCTTCTTCTATAGAGAGTCCTTCCCGGTTGCATTGGAGCTGCTGGAAAACCTCCTCTACAGGTATCCGTTCCTAAGATTAAAACAGAAATCAGCTTTGCTGGAAGAAAGACATGTGCATTTGTATGTGTATGTGTATGTGTATGTGTATGCGTATGCATATATGTGTGTTTATTTTGTGTGTGCATGTGTATGTTTTTAGGAGATGATATTCTTACCAAATCGACTTCCTCTGCCATTGTGGCTTTAAGGCCACTTTCTTTTATGGAATTTTCTTCTGCAACCATTGCAGATATGTGAATTCAGTGGCTGTTACTGCTCAAAAAACACTGCATAAAAAGATAGAATCAAATGAGAGTCTGACATTGTGATAGCTGTCCTTTAAAGTATAATATTAGTCAAATTTAGGCAGAAATCTTTTCAATTTCATTACTTTGCTTTGGAGTCTCATAGTTAGTAGTAGATCAAGATGAATTGATGCAAGCAAGCTAGATAGACTGTACAAAAATGACAGGGGCTTTTCGAAAACCGCCAATCAGCATATAACACGTGGGTGGCTTTTTTTTTTCATGAGCTTAGAATGTTGCAGAGATCAAGCCAAAATCATAAACCCTAATCAAGGTGCAGCAAAGTTGAACCTTAAACCCTGATTGTGGAAATCCTGATGTCTGGTT
>NC_141085.1:19290316-19670316 GCF_041138505.1 Cibotium barometz
ATCACTCATGTCGTGTTGTGAGCACCTACCTACTGTGCGCTTGCTGCTCATATGGACAGTTATTGTTGCGTAACATCACTCATTGCTCAACTATCCGCCTAGCAACTCCATGCCGGCGATCGTACCTACTGCTCTCCTCAACGCTGGCCACTTCCAGCATGTAGGTGCCTTGTTTACACTACTGAAGATTCCTGTCCACAACGTGCCGTGTTCACACTACTAAAGATGCCACTGTCGTTGTTTTTGTTACCTTGCTAGTAGTCATGTGGCCTATGAAGGCTACTAGTATTGGACCCGCGCGTTGCTGCGGTAGGTGGTAGGTAGAGTTCCATAAAAAATAAACTCAGTTTCTCCAAGATTTAGGTCATGTTTTAAGTAAACGCAATACATTATTTCAAGTGACTTCATATATACATATCTCAAAATAACATCCATGTCTCGTAGTAGCGAAAACAAAAATATCATAGTAATGTAGCATACGAAGATGCAAAAAAGGACCAATATTACATATTCTCAAAATGCACCACAAAATACATATTCTCAGTCTCAATAATGTCAGAATCAACAAATTGAATTCTTCTCTTGTGAGAAGGATCATTCATTTGTCTCCTCGTAATACGCTCTCTATTGTAAAGCAATGACCCATCCTGCACATGCTCTACTATTGATGAATGCAAAGGACCTGCACAAATGACACAACGATAAATCAAATCTGAAAAGGACCTGCACATGACGACACATCGATAAATAAAATCTCAAAAAAAATCTTATAATAGAAAAACATAATCAAAATTACCTCGTACAATAGAACATCGAGTGGATGGTACATGAGAAGCTCTAGTATAAAACCCATAACGAATACCAATGGTCATGATGGATGTAAGAAACAACCAGTCATCCCCCTTAAATGATGCAAAGCATCTGTCCATCTCTCTCCAAAACAAATAGACACCCCACTCCTCATCAAGAACACTGATCCCATACGTCTCGATGCTTTCATCGATAACTCTTACCATAAACGTATCAATGTCATGCAATATCCTAAAATCAAAGCATAACAAATAGGTTATACAATTATTTATATATAGGTTCAAAAAATATTTATACAATGCCTAACAATTACACTTATACTTACCCATCCCTATAAGCATCAATCATAATTCTTGCTATTTGACCCGCAGCAGTAATAGGAGCTGACCATAGCGATGGCTCTGTACAGATAGACATCAATATAGAATGTCATGTTTCATACTTTGTAATCAAGAAAAGTTATGCAAATATAGAGAATAACTCACCTACTATCCTCGTCGACAAAGGCATGCCCAATGTAAAGGTAATCTTAGACATGTCTATCAAAACATAAACAACAAAAATAGGTACTTTTACCAAGGACAAATATGTATAAAAAAAGAAATCACAACAAAATTAATCAAATTGCAGAACTTAAATAGGAAACCTGACTTGTCACTTTGAAGTCATCAAGATCTCCTTATAAACAATATTATTTGTTGTAGGTGTATAACTTTGAAGACCATCAAATGAAGACTCCACATTAGCGTTATCCTCAAGTAACACCTTCACAGCATGAGGAGACCGTGCTCGTGACAACGCGACATACAATTGCCCATGAGTAAACACTGGAGTCACCAAATACAACCCCAAGACATTTAGGGTTTGGCCTTGTGATTTGTTTATTGACATGCCAAATGCCAGCCGCATGGGAAATTGTCTTTGCCTCATGGTGAATGGTAGTTGGGCCTCGGTGCATATAAAGGTAATCCATAGCATGGACAACACAGCTTCGAGACTCCCTAGATATCTCTCGGTTCTTTGGAGATAGAAGGTTCTTCCCATGTATGTGTCTTGTATTCTCCTATAGGAAAGGAATGCATGGAATCCTCATTTTCCTCAAACATTTTGGTCAGTGTGTTTGCTTGGGACTCCTCTTCTATTTCTTTCAGAATTGGGGTTGGCACATCCAATGCCCTATCTCGGGTTCGCTCGTTTTGTGGATAAATTGTATCCCTGACCCGGTTGGCCCTTAGCTTGGCTTCATGAAGCCGTTGGCACTCTTCGACTAAAGCCCTAGCGTCTTTGAGCTTCCTTATTTCCTCGTTGGCATTGGGGTATTCACTGATCCCCTTAGGAGTTGTTGGTTGCTCTCTTTGCTCTTCCTGGTTCAACCGTGTGTGATTGATCCTTTGATCCTTTGATTGGGTGGATCCGGTGTCGATTGTATCTTCTTTGAATCCATCTTGGATTGTGACTCGTGTCACCCTTACCCACTTTTTTTACTCCTCTTGTGGTCAGTTCTAGAAATAGTCGCATCTACTTGGTTCTTCCCCTTGTCTGTTGATTGAGCTTCAACTCTTGTTAGGACGTTGAGTGGTGTGATATTCCCAGGCTGTACACTAATAGTTTGGATGGTGGCCTGATTGGCATTAGAAGTCAAACCACTTATGTGGTATGGACAATCCTTGATCAAATAATCAATCCCACATTTAGTACACAGGTGAGTACTAGCATGTCATTGGGTGGAGCCACACTTGTTGGGGTTGGTGTGTATGAACCATATTCTTGTTTGGGCACTCGGTGACTCGATGCAGCCCTCTAGAACCAAAGCATTGTAGCGATCCCCTTCTCAGATTCGAGTTCATGTCCTTGTCTTTCCATTGTACTGTTGTTTGAAACATAGGTACTGGCGTGTTATTCTGTAGGACGTAATATTCTTGCATAACCTCAATCGTTTCCTCGTAGTACTCCCCGCTAAGTTCTACTTCCTACACCATATCAACATCTTTTGACGGCTCTTCAATCAAAACTTGATTGATCTTAGCTTGAGGTGTTTGGGGTGGTAGAACTAGTGGTGGCAAAAATGAAGCGTCTTGTACCCGGGACATCCCCCTAGGTGAGTAGGAAGAGTTGGGCTGTCCAGCAGTAGAAAGCGGTGATCTGTACAGGTGGCGCAGGTAAAGCCAATGGGGCTGTAAGTGCTGGTAGCTGTGCAATATTTTGAAATCTTGGATATTTGCACATTAAAGTGTCATGATATTCTAATTTTACACAATGGGCACAATAGAGTAATGGCCTTACTCTTAACTGTGGACACTCGGTGGTATTGTGTTTTAATCTACATAGAGCACCACACCAATTCCCTGCGGGGATAAAGATGATTATGCCCATGCTCAGACGTTTCTCTTCCCTCCCTTACCTTCAATTTCTCTAATATGGCATTGTTGAGCTCCTCCATCATCATGTTTCCAACTTGCTTGCTTCGAGTTCCAATTTCTTGGTGGCTCGAGACACGCGAAGTCGTAGTTGTAGAAGATGTTTTGACATCTTCCGGTTGTGGCAATTCCAACATATTATCTTCATATTCGATTGCCAGTTTGCAACATGCATGAAGAATAGCAGGTTGGGCTAGTACCAAGTAATCATGCATTTTGTGGTCTCTAACCCCTCTTTGTAGGCAAGGCAATAACTGATCATCAGGTAACCTCTCTCGAAGTTTGCACCTTGAATTTAAGTGCTCAAGACGAGACACAGTCTCTCATCGACTCTTCTTCCTTTTGTTTAATATTATGTAACTGTGCCACAGGGCTCCATCTGTCATCACTTTGGGCAAAACTGGGTACAAAAACGTTTTTGAGTCTTGTGAAGTTTACCTTATCCTTACGCTTGAGGGTTCGGAACCACTGATGAGCTTTTCCTTCCAAGGTTAGTGAGAAGGCATGTATCATTGTCACATCACTAGCTGGCCCACAGGTTTCACATGTGGATTTAAAAATCTCGACATGTTGGATAGGATCTCCGTCTCCAGAGAATTTTTGGACAAGTTTGGAAATGATATGTGGTTTCATCTAGGAGGGTCAAAATTCTAAAGCCGTGCCTAGTTCTCTGACCATCCCTCGACCCATCTTTACTGCCATATTTAGTAGATCTATCCTTGTGGTAGCATTAAGGTCCATGGTTGGATCTATCTTTGGCCTTCTCCCCTTCTTAGACCTCGTCTCCTTCCTGTATTGGCTCTTTTAGGTATGTGGTCCGTGGGAGGGTCTAGCCACTATACCTTGGAGTGACTCATCATTAGGTAGTCACCTCCATCTGTCTTTGCTAAATTAGAAGTTCCATGTCTTGTAGGAATGTAGGGTGATTGATTGATCATCTGATCAATATCCTTTTTGGTATACAGACGGTTCTCTACCTCACCCGCCACTCTTGCTAGGTTAGCCTCCTCTTCTATGGTTGTAAACTCTTCCTCCATTCTAGATCCCTCGTTTATGGTTCGAGGTTTGGAATTTCTCCCTCACTTCTCCCTAGAACCAATTGTGGTTCCTTTCTTTGTGATTGGAGTGGGTTGAAACTTCTCGTTTCCTTTTGCTCAATTCGCGCCCTTCGAGTATCGAGTTCTTGTTTTTTTAAGCTCAATTCTGTCTCGCTCCATTTGAGGTCTAACTCTACTTCCTCGGTGGTGGGAAAGAATATTTGACCCATCTTGGTCGTTGCACTTTCTATGTCCCATCTTATTCAGGGGATGCCGATATTCAACAACCTAGAATTCCACGTTTAGAGAAGCACTTCTTGTCGTGGACCAAGTCTAGCGCTAGTTGACATATCCATGCACGCAGATTGTGCTTCTTCGTCCTCATGACTGGTTTGGAGACCAAAAAATCCCTGGGCGATATCAATAATACCACTGGACTTGGTTGGGAAAGGTGGTTTCTCCTCTTCCCCAAACCCAACGTATCTCAGCCCTTTTTCCATGGATGTTTTTCTACTAGTTTCGGCGGCGGTCAAGTTTCTTAAAACACTCAGGTGTGTGCTTGCAGAATGTCGTGATCCCACACTTCTTTGATAGGAAGATCCTGGGTGATTCGATGCACTATCGTCAGGTGCAAGATCGTCTCCGATGAGTTTTCTAGATCTTAAGTGCATGTATGTATGATTCGATAAGCTACTTGTCGACCCAATTTGATTTTTCTTTCGATTCTATCTCTCTGTTTCTGAAGCCGTGAAAGGTCAGAAAAAGGTTCACAGTGTGAACATTAATCTGCACTTACATCATGTGCTCAAGGAGTTTTGTCTTTCGAGTCAGATCCTCTCGCTTTGGTATAGTCTACCCTCCCTTTCCGACCCTTGTGGCCTTGGCTTGACTATTCGTTGTTGGCACTGGCCAACCCGTGAGTTTGCAGAGAAAGTTTCACGTCGTGAACCCAAAAAGCTTTTACGTTGTGAAAGAGTCAAAAGGGTTCACACTGTGAAAAAGTCAAAAGGTTTCACGTCGTAAAGAGTTTCTAGAAACATTCACGTCATGAAACGTTTACTAAACTTTCACGTGATCAAAGTTTTGATAGACTTCGTGGCGTCAGAGGTGTCAGGATAAGGTTGCCTATTTTTGGCAAGGAAATCCCATGACTTTGGTGTTAATTTTGCGGCACTGATTTCGAAAGCGGTTCACGTTGTGAAGTTGCAGAAAATGTTCACGGTGTGAACGTTTCTTTGCAATTTCATGTGGAACTTCCTGTGTGGAAAATTGTGGTTTTGGGTACATAATACTTATTTAATTTGATACCAAATTGATTGTGCCACACCTAAGGAATGGAATGAAAGTTCTTGGCACAGTCAATGGTTCCTTATGTTTTTGATTTTTATGAATTATTGAAAAAGAAGAAAAACTGAACACCAACTTGCTCCTTCTTCACGTTGGTGCTTTCAATGATGAAAATATCAAATTTAACAAGAAAAAATAGTGAAGCTCTCTCCTAAGACCACTCCACCACAAATATACATAACATCACAACTAATTTCTCACGATTTCTTCTTATCACACACATCTTATCCATTCATTTTCCACACAATGTACTACCAGAATGCAAGGGCAATAATGAACCTTAGGCAATGGGAGATGAAACTCCAAGAGGATAGAAGAAACAAAGGTGTTTCCCCGGCAGCGGCGCCAAAAATGTTATGGGCTACTACACCTCCAAGAGAGAACTCAACACATTCACCTAAAGGATAAGCAATAGACAACTATCGTAGGGCACTTACCAATGTTTCAAACTTGAGTCCCTTGAGGCCTCCAAGCTCGCTTGTTAAGCTCCAGCCTCCAAGCTGCTATATACAGATGATATTATTTTGTTCTCTGAGTCGCGGATGGGACTACAGCACCATCTCCATGCACTCGATGACTTCTGCACACAGAGGGGGCTTATAGTGAACCTTTGGAAAACCAAGGCCATGATTTTTCACACCTCAGGGCCCGGTTCGATGTGACAGGCCATCTTCACACTAGCAGGAGAACAGGAAGAGGTGGTAGATTCATATGTGTACCTGGGGATTACATTTACGACTTCGCCAGGAAGATTTACTATGGCAGTGATACACTCAAGAGGTGGCAAGCCCAGGTGCCCATATTGCTGCAGCATACATCAAAGCAGGGTTGACTAGTGTGTCAAACAACCACCCCTTCTTGTGGGGTTCCTAGAATGCCTAGTGACACAGTCTCTCTAGCATGGCCAGGGATACTCACACAATGAGAGGAATAGAGTCCTTCGGTAGGATGATTTATGGCAGTGATACATTCAAGAGACTTGGATTACACCGAGTTAGCCTCTACCGCCGAAGATGCTATACTACTACAGAGATCAGTTTATGCGTATCTCATTGGATGGATTTATACAGAGACCTGGATACATGGATGTGTACATGCCTCATAGTGCCCGAGTGGTGATTGGCCAGCTCAGAGTGTCATCACACCAGCTTGAGATTGAGGCAGGTAGAGCAGCATGGATCCCCAGAGCAGAGAGGATATGCAGACTATGCCAGGAGGAGGTTGAGAGTGAGGAACATTATGTATGCAGATGCAGAGCATAGTGTCATTATTAGAGAGAGATACACCACCATCTTTAGTGGACATCCCTCACTCTGCCAGATCATGGAGTCTGTAGACCAGCGCAGATTTGGCCAGTTCTTGCTAGAGACACAGCGCCACAGAGAGACTGCTACGGACTCATACCATAGGGAGAGGTGGGTGACAGCTCCAGCTCACTGATTTCTTCCAGAGATCTATCCTAGTGCCTATCCTGACACAGGAGGGGGTTACACTTTAGCACGTTGCGGACCTCCGGGAGCCAGATGGAGACCGAGAGCACCAAGCTACCAGACTCCCAGACTACATCAGAGGGAGATCAAAAAGATACGGGCTCGACATCAGCACCATATCTAGGATCGGCTAGCTCACTTACACTCACACTCGGAGAGCATGCTCCGAGGTATTTTTGCCTTGCCATCGCCTATGTTTCACATATTAAACCCATTATGGTACTGGTTGGAGCTAGACATATCTGCATTGCATTCTTGTATACCCTACACATATAGGTTGCATACTGAGTGTAAGATCCCTGTCCCCACCACGCAACGGATTCGAGGTGCTAGCAACGGAAGTAGCACATCTTGCGCGGGGCAGGGTCCCACACTCGGGGCCTCGCCCACCCACGGATATCCGGAGAGGTGACTAATTCCTCGATTCTTCCAACCCGAACTCGAAAAAACTTCTCTTGCCCGGAAAGCACGAGCGATTCCACCAAGATAACTTTTCCCTAACGTAGTCAAAAGCCTTAACTAACTGAGCTCATCTGACCGAACCCGTAAATCCCATAGTCAGATCAGGGAAAAAGACTGTACTTGAATCATAGAGATCAACGCTTTTTTCCTCATTGAGAGGCACAACCGTTGATTCTTTTCCATAGAAGTCTGAGATTTACTTCATCTATCGAACTAAATAGAAATTGAGTCTCGATTTACGGATCCATCAATCCAGCCTAACCCCATCTAGTCCCATGGGTTAGCCAACCGCCCAACCACTGTAGTGATGGGATCCAATTAGGAATTTGGTTAGGTTTTGTCTCGGGTACAGGGAAAAGAGTTTCGAGGCCCCTAGCCAGATTTTCAAGCAATTTAACTCCAGTCACACCACTTACACACCCAATATGAAATTACCTTTTTCCTAGATTCAAATGTATTTAATTCAGTCATTTAATGAAATCATAGTGTTACTGATCATAAACTTCCAAGTGTTCGGTTGAATCTTACTTTCCAATCATTCCTTCATCGGAGTATCTATGGCATCATTGGCAACCAGAACGCTCACCACCTGTTCACTCAGGGGCCTTGTCTATAGTTCCTAGCTCATAGTACCCGACAGATAATCACTTATAAAAATCAAGATGAAATCCTCGTTGAAGATCAACAAGATCAACAAACAGATCCATATAAGAGAGCTATGGACTCATCAGTTTTGAGGACCAGCAAGGTCAATCAACTAGATCCATACTCGGTTTTAGAAAACAACTCTTATTTCTTGTTCCAATATCTTCCACGACGCACGTGTGGGTATCTTCGACGACCTAGAGCCCGAGCACCGTATGGTCAGTACCCTCTAGGATCCTTCGCAGGTTACCTAGCGCTTCACTCATAGGTCGCTTCTTGGTCCCTCATTCACCGTACCGGAAGCTCACCATTTAAATCGAACCGAGGCTGGTCAAGAGCTCGTCGATCACATTCATACATCCACATCCACATCCACATCCACATCCATACATCCATTTTCACATCTACATTCACATCCACATCTATATCCATACATCTATTTTCACATCTGCATCCACATTCATACATCCACATTCACATCTACATCCATACATCCACATCCACATCCATATCCACATCCATACATCTATATCATACATTCACATCCGCGTTCACATTCATACATCCATTTCTACATTCATTCATATAATCACATACGCCTTCACATCTATTCTTTTACATCACATCCATTCTCGTCGTATTACAACCCGTATACATCTTGTCCCATTAGATACACTTCTTACCTCATCCCATACACATCTTATCACATCCTAACGTATCTTATCACATCCTAACTCATCCCATATGCATCTTATCACATCCTATCACATCTCATACACCTCTTATCACATCCTATCACATCTCATACACATTTTATCACATCTTATCACTTTTCATATGCATCTTATCACATCCTATCACTTCTCATACACATCTTATCACATCCTAACTCATCTTATTACATCCTAACTCATCCCATATACATCTTATCACATCCTATCACATCTCATACACCTCTTATCACATCCTATCACATCTCATACGCATCTTATCACCTCCTATCACTTCCCATACGCATCTTATCATATCCTATCACTTCTCATACACATCTTATCACATCCTAACTTATCTTATCACATCCTAACTCATCCCATACGCATCTTATTAGGCATAAAGATAACTTTAGTAGGAATAACACTTTTATCATAATCTTTTTATGTATTTTATTATGCATAAATTTCATTTTAATGAGAATAATACTTTCGAAATAAAAATAAATCTTTTATACATCTTTCTATGCATAAATTTCTATCTTAATGAAATTAACTTTTTTGAGATAAAAGTAAAATTCTTTATGCATCTATCTATGCATAAAATTAAAATTGATAAGAATAACTCTTTTGGAATAAAAATAAAATTAATGCTAATTTTTACTATTCTCTAAAATTCTCTCCAAATTGAAGAAATTGGAGCTTCCCTCTTTCTTCAATCTCCATTGGTGACTCCATCAGCATACCAAACCAATTGATTGGTTGGGGACCTCTACCGCCGTGAACAAAGAATCAAGCAATTTGTAAGGTAAATGATAAATTTTGATCTTTTCTATAAATTCTCAATGTTTCTCTCTTCTCAACCCCTCTCAAGCTTGAGAAGCTTAATTGAAATTGTTTTTGAATGCTATTGAAGTTAATTGATGAATGGTAGTAAAGAATTACATAAATTTTTATTTATGCTTAATTTAAATAATTTTTATGTAATTTCTCTCACTCAAAGAGTGGTCATTCTCATGACTTATTCTCAATCCAAATGAAGCTTTTCATAAAGCTTTTCTTTAATCCAAGATTAATCTATGCTTGAGACCAAATTAATACCTTTTTTCTATACTTTTAGTTTATGTATTTCATGAATATTGATGATTCAATCCATTATGAGTTAATGATCCAATTAGGGATCATTCTAATCATTTTCTTAATGTTAAGCTTTATTCTTTAAAATAATTGAGATTTATCAATCATAGCAGCGGAGCTATGATAAAATTTCTGTAAAAATTACACATAAAATAATTTCATTTAAAGCATGAAAAGAGGACTTCCTACCATATTCTAAGAATTATCATCCTAGATTAATTGAAAAAATTTCATTGTAATTCATGGAGAAATTGATTTTTATGTTATGCATAATTGATGAATTAAAAAAAGAGAATTTTTAGTAATTAAATTTTATGTTAAAAAGAGTAATCCCCATCGTATGAGTATTCTTAAAGGGTTATTTTTATTCTAGGCATAGAAAAATGCATACTAAAAATATTTTATTATAAAAGAGTGATTCTCTTCATAATTGATTTTTATGCATAAGTAGATGCATAAAATAATTTTATTTTTATTCCAAAAGAGTTATTCTTATCAATTTTGATTTTATGCATAAATAGATGCATAAAAAATTTTATTTTTATTCCAAAAGAGTTATTCGTATCAATTTTGATTTTATGCATAAATAGATGCATAAAGAATTTTATTTTTATTCCAAAAGAGTTATTCTTATCAATTTTGATTTTATGCTACCAACTGATTTTTAGAATTTTTCAGATTTTAGTTTGGTTGAATTTGGACTAGATTTGGACCTAGTTTGATTCTTTTTTTGATTTGGTTTGATCTAAGAGAGAGGAGAGATAAAATATCGCATCCTCCCACTTTCCACCCTACTTACGCATCAATTTGTTTTCTAATTAATCCTACCACACTGTTTGACATAAATAAACATGTTCCTTAATTAAGGCCCTTTTTACAAGGTTTGTTAAAATAGCCTTTTTACACAATACAATCATGCCAAAGACAAGATATAGATATATAAAGTTTATACATGAATCAAGTCCATACAAGCCAAACCGGCTCTCTTATTCTTTTCCTTTATACTACCGATGATCTAGAATTCGGCCTTTCAGCCTCTACATGCTGGGCAAAACCCTACGGGACCATACACCTCATCATCGGCCGCACCTGGCGAGGACTCAAGTCGGCTTGTCGCCCTCTCAGGCTCCATCGCTCGATCCTCCCGCCCCTCAGAGGGATGTCTGCACACTAGGGTGGGCTTATTCACTGCAATAGCCTGGGCCCTCAGAACTAGGCAGCATCATAATCTCTCGCCTTAATCGGCGAACCTTATTCTCAATCGGTGAACCTTATTCTCCCAATGGTATGAGGGATATCTTGGGCCATTCTCCTGGGCTTTGCTAACGACGTCGCCCAGCTACATAAGCACGGAATGGAGTTAGCGTTGAAGCTAGGAAAAACTTGCACTCTTTAAAGATAACAATTTCAATGTAATTTATTGAATACAACATCACACAATTCGTAACTTCATACAATTTTATGTCATTATTTTAAAAGGAAAAGATACACATTTATTAGCACTAATATAAAAGAAACTCTTCTTTAAAATATAACCAAGCTAACCTGGCCACCATTTCCTTGAGGAGCTTGAGAAGGGAGGGTTGGAGCCGCATCGGGAGCATCTTCCCTAATCTCGTTGTTGCGCGCTCCTCTCGAGGCAATATTCTGACATTTTTGGGATGGGGCCATCTTGGATGTCGTCTTGTAGGGCTCGCTGTTGCGGTCAAAATGCTTTAGTCGTATCTCAATTCTGAGATCATTTGCTCACCGTATGAGCAAAAGACTATAGCGCATGAACCCTTTCTTAAGGCAAAAACCTCTTATTAAAGTCTACGCAAATGGGGGGGGGAATTGTGAGATGTCCTTAAGACAAAAACGTTTTGCTAAAGGGGAGAAGGGCTGAGGGCTGCTCTAAGTCTCTTCACACAGGGGGGAGAAGAGTTAAGGACACTGCCTCCTAGCAAAATGGGGATGGAGGAAAATTGCCTTATCTGAAAAGAGGCAAATGAGGGGGTGTGAGAGGGGTGGCTGCACTATAGCAAGTACACTGCATAGGTACGGATGGCGATACAACAGGGCATACACTACGCAGAAATGCGTGTTGCCCGTGGAGCACCCCGGGGGTTTATATAGCTGTGGGGTGCGGGTGCGGGTGCTGTGCAAAGCAATGACGGAAGGAGAGTGTACCATCAAAGGCTATGGATCAGTGGCCTACATGGGTCTAGGGGATAGGTACGGTGTCGGTTATCAGGGAAAGGAGTGGTACGCATGTACCTTATCTGGTTTGGGGCAGCATGGGTGTCCACGTAGCGGTACGTGTGGACCACATAGTGGGCAGCCATCCTTTGGTTCTTGTATGGCCATCCTATGGGCACCCTGGTAAGTGTGTACAGTCTAAATTTTTGGGGCGAGGTCCCCAAATTTGGGACACGCTTGTCTTCTCTAAATTTCTTTGATCCGATCATAAGAGTTGAGGCATCCACGAAAATGCTCGAAGAGATGGAGGAACAAACCAAGGCAATCCAGAAGGATATTAAAGCTGCCTAAGATCGACAAAAGTATTATGCTATCACCAAGAGGTCTGAAAGGATCTTCAAGGAAGGAGACAGAGTTCTTCTACGAGTGCGACCCAAACAAAGTTCTCTATCACTTGAAAAATATAAGAAACTCTGTCCTAGGTATTGTGGTCCCTATACAGTTATCAAGTGTCTAGGTAAAAGTGCCTATAAACTCCAACTCCCAGCCCATATCAAAGTCCACAATGTATTTCATGTAAGTTTGTTAAAACCATATGTACCCAGTCTTGACCATATTCTTGATAAACAAGTTGTAATCCCTACTCAAGGAGTCCTTGAATTACAGCAGCCCAGTAGCATCATAGATTCTAGGGAAAGGCAACTCCAAAATAGAACTCTTGTAGAACAACTAAGATCTCTAATCTACTCCATTTTCCAAAAATCAAGAGAGTAAACAATGAAAAGAGTTTAATCAATCTTTTAATGAAACTTTCTAGGATTGAGAAGGGCTGAATTGTAAACAAGAGAAAGGGGGTGGCCTTTCCATCAAGGCATAGCATCAGATTTTAATTCAACATTTACAAAGCATAAAATTTGAGAAAACCATAGATTTAAAAATTCACAATAAGTAAGAATTAAGTTTACATAGAGCTTGTAAGCTTTCCTTTGGCTTGAGGGATTGAGGGTTCTACTCCTGCTTGTAGCAAGAGTGGCCACCAAATTCACTTGGAGAGGATTAGGCCAAAAAACAATTGAGTTATCAACAAGAAATTCAATGTTAAATGGCTCAGGACAGGAGCATGAATCAAATCAAAAGTGAGTTTATGCCAGCACCAGGCAGTGAAGAGGTCCATCCTAGATGGATAAGAGGATACATAACCATGAACTTGCAACATGGCTACATGGAGTTTACGCATAATGGAAGAGGTGTCACTTTGTGAGGTAACCATACACCAAAGTTGAATCTTTTCAATTACACTTAATTAAAAATGGATCTCAAGAAGTTAAGCATGGTATACATATTATAGCTTTGCAAGGAGAATGATATTGGGAATGAAAGCAAGGTCACACATGAGGGAATGACCAAGTTGTTGGAAGAATAATTCCAATGCCAAAATGCTTTCCACCTATGCAAGAGATTGATCATGGAATAGATCTTGAGTCTAGCTCTAGGCCTAACAAGCCACCATATAGGTTGTCAAAAGTGGAGAAAGACAAGGTGGCTAAGAAAGTTTAAGAGTTAATGGATATGGGATGGGTGGAACCAATTCAATTGCCATGTGCATCACTGGTGTTGTTGGTGAAGAATAAAGATGGAACATTTAGAATGTGTATTGATTATAGGGATTTGAAAAATATCACAATAAAAAATAAGTATCCTATTTCAAGGACTGATGATCTATTGGATTAGTTGAAGGGTGCAAAGTTCTTCATCACAAAGATTGACTTGAGGTCCTACTATCATCAAATAAAGATGAAGAGTGGTGATGAGATTAAGATAGCATTTAGAACTGAAAGGGGATTGTATCATTATATAGTGATGCCATTTGGTTATGTAATGCACCCACCACTTTTCAATCCGTACATCTTTAAGTTTGTTTTGGTCTTCGTCGATGATATTTGGTGTATAGAAAAAGTGAAGAGGAGAATTTGATTCATGTTCACAAGGTATTTGATGCACTCCGAGACAACCAGTTGTATGCAAAGAAGAGTAAATGCACTTTCATGTGGCAAGTGAAGTTGAGTATCTTCCTCACATTATGGGTGAAAATACCATTAGAGTGGATCCAAGGAAGGTGGAATGTGTGAAAAATTATCTTAACTAAGGGGATTCTTAGGGCTTTCTTCATTCTACCAAAGGTTCATTGAGAAGCTTGCTCACATAGTGACTCCATTGATTGGTATGTTAAAGAAGGAGGCATTCTTTTGGGATACAAAAACCCATAAAAGTGTTGAAGAGTTGAAGAGAATGCTTACTTCCACCCCAATTTTGGTATGCCCAGATTTCACCAAGCCTTTCACTATTAGAGTGGATGCATGTGGAAGAGTTATTGGTGTCGTGTTGTATCAAGAACATGTGGTGATTGATTTTGAAAGCCACAAACTTGATGATAAAGAGAAGGATATGCATGTTTATGATCAAGAGATGAGTTGAAGAGAATGCTTACTTCCACCCCAATTTTGGTATGCCCAGGTACACGGTACATGTGCCAATTCTAGCATTCAATAATGATAATGTGAATCCCAATGTAAGGAATGAAGTGGAAAGAATGCAAGCTCTTTTGTAAACATGCAAAGAGAATATCAAGAGGTCTCAAGAGAAGATGAAGCATTATGAAGATGCATATCAAAGACCATTGCAATTCAAGGAGGGGGATTATGTATTCTTGAGGATTCCCAAGACAAGTTATGGTTATCTCAAGAGCAACACTAATACAAAGCTGCACACTATTTCTATGGTCCATACAAGGTGGTGAGAAGGGTTGGTGAAGTAGCCTATCAATTTTTGGTGAGAAGGGTTGGCAAAGTAGCCTATCAATTTCTACTTCCATCTACCACAAGAATTAATAATGTGTTTCATGTGTCTCAGTTGAAGGCATATGTTGGGCCGGAAGTGCAAGACTTGGGTGAGCTACCTCCTATGAATGAGGATGGTATGGTGGACTATATTCATGAGAGAGTGTTGGGCATGAGGGAAAGGGCACTTCACAATTGATCTTTGCACAAATACCTTGTTAAATGGACGGGATTACCTCACAAACCTACATGGCAGCTGTCCCACATATTGGATGGTTATGAGCACTTGTTGATTGCATCCGAGGGGGAGAATTGAGCCATGTAACAGTGAATATGTTTGCTATAATTTTCTAAGATTTACTATCTGGAGGCTAATATTTGGGATGCTATTGATATATGCACTTCATGGGGAGTGTTTATTGCATGATGTTATGTTTTGTTGGTGGTTGTTCAGAGAGGATTACATGAGATTATGAATCTCTTAAGCATGGCTATGCTCTCTTGGATAGTTTTGGGAAATTTTTGCTAAATGGTGCATCTACATGTGTATAGTGTACATTCCTCATACCAATGAAGTCGAAGAATGTTTCGAGGATGAAACATATTTGGGTGGGGATGGTTTGTAATGTGGTGGCGGCCATGGGTTCATGGGCATGTTCATATTTTGGGCTTGGGCATAGGCTTATGGGCATAGACATAATAATTTGGGTGTGAAATGGGCCAAGGTATATAAGTCAATGGCTCATAGTCAATTTGATAACTTTCATGAATATACATTACCTTGATGCTTATGGATCAATAATCCATGGTAAGCTTCTCCCATATGAGATCTAGGATGGTGACCAACACTCATGTTTTCTACTCCATGTAATGAGTGGGCCTCCTTCTTGCACATACTCACTGAGTTATTGTACCATCCATGTTGATTTTGTAGATTTAGAATAAGTAAGCTTGTAGAAAACCTTGAGAGTTTCACATTTTCAAAAACAAGGCTTGACGCTTCCTTATTAAGTTGTTGTGATTTTGTCAATCATCCTTTCTCTCTTCTTGCCTACTCATTCCATCTAAGTTATATGTTTTACGATTATCAAATATATCACACAACATATTGATGGTCGCATCATCCTAGCTGTCATTATTTGGTCTCTAACATTTTATATTTTGATCTTGAATGAGATCCCTGTCTCCTATTCCAATCTCTTATGAGATTAAGTTCAATTGCAAATATGTGGTGTATGATGAGGGTCGAGATCTCTATAGACTACTTTATCAATATCATTTGTTTCCTAAACCAATAAAATATGGGAAAAATTCAACACACTCACTCTCTCTCACTCACACACACAAACATCCATACACACACATACACACGAATAAAAATATGTTCTTTCCTTTAACTAAATTTTGACACAAAATATTTAAAAGAAATCATATGAATACAATAATACACAAGTATAATCATATGAATACAACAATATACGATAATAATCTTATGAATAAAATAATACACAAGAATAATCATCTGAATACAAAAATATTTGAGTATAACAATATCTAAGTACAAAATAATACGAGTACAATCATCCGAGTACAAAAATATCTAAGTACAATCATCGCATCCTCCTTTGGCATCCTTATGAAACATCTAATGAAAATCCTCCTTGCTTAGGTGTACGATGAGCATGAGTGGGTCTGAAAAATGTGTAATGGACAAATAACTCCTCCCCAGCTCGTAAACTCCTAGTGGTGGCAAAATGAGTACTACATAGCGGGGATTACATAGTGGTGACAAAATGAGTACTACGATGAGCATGAGTGGGTCTGAAAAATGTGTAATGGACAAATAACTCCTCCCTAGCTCGTAAACTCCTAGTGGTGGCAAAATGAGTATTACATAGCGGGGATGGCCAAAAAGTGAGCAGATTTCCTTTTTTTTATAAATGGTTTGGGTCTATGAGCATGATTGAGCAAGCATATTTGAGTTTTGTGATTGATTGCACTCTTTCATGAAGTGCCTAGAAGAGACAATGCCAATAGAAGTATTAAGCAACATTCCAAAATAGTAAATTCAACAAATTAATTCACAAACCATGTCCCACTTTTTGCTCATCACTGTAAAAATGTATGGAATAACATAAAATTAAATGAAGTTATAAAATGTAATAATAATGATAATACCTTCACAAATAAGCAATGTTTAAGATCGTAAATCTACTTAAATCATAGCAAATGTCCACAATAGCAAAATTGAGATAATGTCTATAATGTTTGAAGCTGTAATAGTAAAAGGAGATTCTTAGTCATAATAAACAAAGTCAAGAAACCTAGATTAATTATAACAAATGTCTACAAGAGTGAAACTGAGATTCCATAATGTTTGAAGCTCAAGTGTAAGAGGAGCTTCTGAATCTAAATAAACAAACATAAGAATCAAAACATGGAATGATGTTCCTAACAAGAGTCTTAGAAGGCATCAATGGTATTCTAGGCTGTTTGGCTTTGTTCTAAATCTACAAAAGAAATATTTATGTTAGTTAGAGGAAATTATATTTCAATGCACATTAGTGAGAATAAATTTACTTAAGCTTAGAAATACTTATGACCTTAGCAGAGTAGGGTTCTAGTAGGCACTCGTAAATGTGCTCATCCTTCTCTAACAATATCACATTGCAATTCATATATGCTTCTGCAAGACCAAGTGTCCTAGTTCTAGAGAACAAATCCACAACAATATCCCCAAGCTTTTTGAACAATGAAATGATATACTTGCAAAACTTCTGGCCTCTCTAGCAAGCGAGAGATTTTTTATATTTGAGATGTCAACAATAGGACCAAACTTAGGGGTGGACATTGTGGATCGAATGGATACTGATAGTGATGGTGATTTATGACACTCTTGGTTTGCTTTTATCACGTTCATAGAATTGAGGGATGGCATACAATGGCTGCACATGCAAATGACTCCTTGTGAGTAGTTTCATTTTTAGCAGCCTTCACTGATAGTTTCCTTGCATAGTTCTCTTATATTTTAATTTTGTTTTCAGTGTCCAAATAATTCCCTTGCACACTTCTCTCATATTTTAATTTTATTTTCAGTATCCAAGAGTTGTTAACAATTGCCACATGTGAGTTCAAGGAAGAAGATGAAGAGGCATGGGTCTTATTATTGGAGAATATAAATTTAGTTTTGAGCAAGGAGGGAAGCCAATAAATTTTTGTGGATTTATGGTTGATGATGTAGGAGCCAATTGGAATGCTATTTGTAGGGTTTACAACAATGGCGAAAAGATGGTTGGAAAAGAATGCTCATGCCTTTTTCATTGGAGAGATAGCCTCGATGTTTATGCCAATAAATATATTTTCTTGCAGTATAGAGAGGTGCGAATTGCAATGTGTGAAGAGTGGAGGACGTACAAGACAAAAGATGATGCTCTTTTACAGTTCAAAAAAATTTATGCTTGGTTGGCAATAGGGAAAGCTATAGATAAGAGCATTTCAAAACTTGATAGTTGGCTCAGTTGTTGGTGGCATTTTAGAGTAGGACACTAGGGACACTTTCTTGTACAGGTGTATAAAAGCTCTTTGTTGCTTGTAAGATATATGTTTTCTTCTTAAAATGAGATCATGTCAAGACCTAAGAATCTTGTGTGTGTGCAAAGTAGGGATCCCATAATTAATGCATTGGTGCCCAAAACTAATCTATCAAAATCAAAAAATGGGAGTTGGTGGCTAGTAGAAGAGGGTTATAAGCACAAAATTAGCCTCTATGATGCTTGTACCATAGATCTGATAAATGCAATCTTGCAATGCGCTAGACAACTAGCTTTCATGGAGGGAAAATACATTGGTAGTGGACCTAATCTTCAAATGCTAATAGATAGAACTTTGTCAAGGCAAAAGACTAGCCCATCTCTTGGAGCCACTTTACAAATAGTTGGTGATGCAGTGATGGGAACTACAATGTTTAAAGATAGGAGCAACCCTCATGTTCATGTGGTTCATTTATGGAAAGGGTAAACAACAAGAAGACATATCTTGCTTGCAAAAAGAATATATATTTTGTGTTTTTTTGATGGTGCTTAGGCAAGATATGCACATCCATCAAGAAAAAATAGCTCAACATGTTTTGAAGGACATGCTCACAAAAGCTGTAAGGAGCTACCCTTCCACTTCACATCAGGTAAGAGTTCCTTTGCCTCCTTTTATGTTGTAATCCTTTTTGGTAGACTAGGAATACCTAGTATAGTACTATTTTGTGATGGTAGAAATACCAGCATAGGCATCTCCATGTGGTAGAAATTTTATCTTTTTGTTGAAGTTATCATGAAATGCCATGTGTCTCTAATTCTCCTAAAAACTAGCACTGTTCTTACCTTAGTATTACTATTGGTATATTTTCTATGTTGTATTATTTATAAATTTCTTGTCAATTCATGATCAACTTGTTATTTGATGTTAGTAAATATAGGTAGTTTAGTATTCCTTTATGATTAATTACTACATTTGTACATATCCATACATATTTTGGCTCACTCTTGCTCACTGACGCACTGGTAAGTTGTCAATAACCCAATATGCTCGCTAACTTGTGGTCGCTCCACAAACACACCCCTACATAGCTAGAAACTCACGCTGACATGTATTGCGCAAAGCAAATGTGCTCCTTAAAAATAAATTTTGGCTACACTCCTAGCTCTCCCCTTCTCCACTATTTATTAATCTTGCTATGTTTCCATGTGTATAAGGGTGACCGTCTATGTAAGTACGCTCTCCACGTGAAACCCTAGTACCAGCTATCTGTTCTCTCTCAATGTATGCTGCATTGGAGAAAAACTTGTATGTGGCCAGGATGATCACATAACGAGTAAGCTATTTCTATACTCAAGAATATAAAGGACCACAAAAGCTCATCAAGGCAAGTACACCTGATGTGGGTACATGTAAGTACTAAGGAATGTATAGACCATGACCTACCTCTCCCAAATCATGGATGGAGATATAATAAAGTAATATCCCCAATGATTTAACTCCTCCTAATCTGATGGAACACTACAACAGAATGAGGGTTTAGTGATGAAAATAGAAATGCTTTTATAAGTAGAAGGCTACGGAGATGTCGGACCTATTTCACTGCTAAAAAAGCTATTATTTTTGTTACAACAGGTTTGGTGTTCAGCAATGCAAACAGCAGCAATATTACACTGCTATAAGCAATGAAATATCGTTGTTATTTTTAGTGCTGAGCAGTGAATGTACTGCATAGTAAAAAAAAGTTGGGGGAGCCTGGGATGTAGACCAGTAAAAGTAACACAACCTTATGTCCTACTCATCATCATGGACAAGTGTAATGTAAAACTTAACAAATACAAAAAAAAGGACAATTGCAATTCATGGTTTTAGGAATGTAAAAATTCAATTACAATACTTGGCGGAATTACATAAGTGTATGATTCCAAAAAGCTTATATACAAAATAGAGCGTAATGACAATATGTGGAGTTAGGGGCTACATTGAGGGAGTCTAGATCTCACACATTGCGATTATTATTGTTCCTTGTAGCTTGACCCCCTTTGCTTCTCACATTTCCATTTCTTCTTGCTTAGACATTTGCACCACCGTTTCTAGTAACATGATCCTAAAACACAATAAAACTAACACAAGTGAAAATCAATTTTGCAAAAATAAAGAGGTTTAGGGCTTAGGAATGTACTTACTTCCATGCTTGCCAAGTATGTCCTCTAGTAATAGCAATATATCCTTTGTCTTGAATCCTTTCAAATAGAGCTTCCAAATCGGCCCATTGTAATGCAAAATCATATTCATCTTGTGTAGGGAGATGCTACAATACTTCAAGCTATAGACATACAAACAAATGAACATTACAATTATGTTGTTATATGTAAGAGAACCTTCTTTAATTAAAAGATAAGATACAATTTGAGGCTAATATATACTTACAAATATTGTTGGGATATCGACTCCTCCTTCACATGCAACATCGCATTGCAAATTATTTGCCATCTATCAAGAAAAAACATAAATACTTAAAACTCTTATGCATACTCCAATGCATGAGGCTTATGCACATGGCTATAGCTACTGGAATGCATTAAAAGCTACCGGCATGCCTAGGCAGCTACCAGCATGCCTAGGTTGCTACTAGATGCCTAGGTATCTACCAACATGAATTGGAAGCTACTGACATGCCTAGGTATCTACTGACATGCCTAGGTATCTACCGGCATGCCTAGGTTGCTACCGGCATGCTTATTCACAAGTCTCATGCATGTTGCTTATTCATAAGCCTCATTCATAAAGCTTATGCATAAGCCTCATGCATAAAGCTTATGCATATGCCCTTATACATATGGCTAATGCATAAGTCTCATGCATGAGGCTAAGGCATATGGCTATCTCTTGAGAGAAGCATAGCTCTCTAAAGGCTATCCATAGAGCATGCCAAAAATAACAAACCCTAATCTTAAAACCCTAAACTTACAAACCCTATAACATGTAAAAGCATTAGAGAAGAAACATACAAGAAAGAGATCTCTTACCTTGTGAGACTTGTATGTGTTGTTCAAACCTACAAAATCAAACCAAATTAAGAAAAAAAGAATTAATAACAAACCCTAATCTTAAAAGCCCTAAAACTTACAAAGCCCTAATCTTAAAAGCCCTTAAATTTACAAACCCTATAAACATGTAAAAGCATGAAAGAAGCAACAGACAAGAAAGAGATCTTTTGTGAGGATTGTATGTACTGAAAACCTACAAAATTAAACAAAGTTAAGAAAAAAAGCATTAAGAAAAATCAAGATCTCTTACCATATGAAGCTTTAATGGAGAGCTCTTAATTAGGAAAAAGAAGAAGGAAAAATACTTGTAATGGTTAAGCTTCAAAAAGGAGGAAAAAATAAGAAAAGAAAAACTTAAAAGAGAGGAAAGAGAAAGGAAATACTCCCAAGAAAGCTTTCATGGAAAGCTAGTTTGCATAGGAGTTAAAGGAAAAGAGTAGATATACCTTGCTTAAGCTTGAGGAGGATATAAGGGTAGGAGAGGTAGAAGTGAAATATAAGGCATAAACTTGCAAAAAAACTCAGAGTACAAGTTTATTGTATTCAAAAGATAAAAACTATGTGGTGACAAAAGAAGCAGCAAAAGCGGGATATTTTTACAGTATAGTAGCGTTTTTTCGCTGCTATATACGCTACTGAGCAGCGATATTTCACTTCAAAAAGTGCTACTAAGCATCAAGAAAACATTGCGGAGCAGCGACAAATTGCTACTCAGCATTGTTAAAACCCCTGATATTTTTCTTCCAAAAACACTGCAAAAATGCTATTGTGCTCGCGATGTGTTATAGTGGAAGATCTTGTGTTGCAAGCCACTTGCTGTCGCGCTATGGTCATAAGAAGCCTAGACGAAATTGCATGGTAGTGAGCCTGGACGATTGGACTAAAATATAAAGTTTTTCATTAAATTATCTTAATCTCGAGTGTGTTTTTTTTGTCGCATTATTTAAATATTTATTTAATCACATTACTTGTTTTGATTTAAAGTATGTTTAACTCTCATAACTTAAACTTATCATTATGAAAAATGTAGTAGGAGGCTTGAAAGAACAAGAGTACACGTCCTCTTTGTTGAAATATACAAGTGAATGGGTGTGTGTGGGAACAAGCCCTTAGCAAGAGGCTGTAAAAGAGAATATGTAAATGAGTGAGAAGTAGTAAAAAGGTGAGAGGTATCTACTGGGAGAGAATGAAGGGTAGCATGGGAAGATTTAGAATGTGTGGAGATATTCTGGAAAAAAGTGAAGAGGTGGACAGAATCAAGCAAAAGAGGTGGAGAGAATCAAGGAAAAAGAGGTGGAGAGAATCAAGCAAAAGAGGTGGAGAGAATCAAGCAAAAGAGGTGGAGTGAATCAAGGAAAAAAGTGAAGAGGTGGAGAGGATCAAGCAAAAGAGGTGGAGTGAATCAAGGAGAGATTAGTGGGATTAGATGCTTGGATGTAAACTCTATAAATTGAGGCATTGGCCTAATGAGAATTTTCTAGTTTTTTATTATCCATGCCTACATTAAGCTATCAGTTAATTGCTCACTAATCTCATCTTAATTATCATCTAATCTCTTTATTAAAAATGATGTTGATTCTTGCATTTGATCCACCATAGCTCATCACATTGCTGCAAATTTAACATGGTATCAAAGCCTAGCTTAGAATCCATCAAATTTATGAGCTTATTATCTTGCTAATCATTCACTTAATTAAGATTAATAGATAATCAAAATTTTAGTCATTTTTCAACAAGCCCTCTGTACCCCCAGCTAGTAGAGGGGCTTGATCTCCATGTTGCCATAACATTAGTCCAAACCCTCTTAGCCACATCTAGCCAAGCTGCCCACGCTTTAGCCCATCATCTCAAATCGCCAAACCGTCGCCAGATGCTTTAGGAAATCACAAATTTGCTGGCGCCTTCTTTCTGAAGAAAAACTCAGATCTTCGCTTCCACAGAAGCAATTGGTCTAATTCCTCTTGGCCCTACGGGTTTTCGAGGATTCTCTACATGGTGATGTCAGATTTGTGAAATTCCTCAAGGAGAAGTGGCATCAAGCTATGCATCAAATTTGCAAATGACTTTGGTAAAACAGAGATTAAGCATTCAATGTTTGGTTAAATATTTTGTTTCTTGGCTTAATCCTGTACTAGACTAACTGTTATTGATTTCTTTGAAAGGAGTTGAGCTCATTTGAACTCTAAGGCCCTAGATCTGGCCTCCCGCACACTCTGTTTTTTTCACACAAAATAGGAAATTATTTTGCTACTATAATCAGTGATTAATCAGCACTAATCACTATATTTTGGTACAATTGAGGGTTTAAATTTACCATTGGGTATTTATACAGATCCCTATAACTTCAGATTACAATTCAGAGATGGTTTGGTACACCAACCATTCAGTATAGATTTGTTACGTTTGGCTTTATGTAATTTTTTAAGAATTTATTTTGATAAATCTGTTGTAATCATCACCTAAACACTAGATTGAGTTGTAAAAGGGTAGACACTTCCCTTGAATCTTGAAATTGGATCAAGAGGTAAGACCCTCTTCACATCATCATTAGCATGGCACAAGAGATAGCCAAATTTAATGGGAGCAATTTTATACATGGCAAACAAAAACCATGTATTTGTTTATGAGGAAAAATCTATGGGGCTAGTTTAGGGAAGAGATGAATGCCCAGAGGTGAGTGGGGAAAATGAGTGGAAGAGCAAGAATGAGAAAGCATTAGGACTCATCGCACTTAGTTTAAATGATATCATTCATCACATCACAGGGATACAATGGGCCAAAGATGCATGGGATGGACTCTATAAATTATTTGACACTCAAGCAAAAAATTCAAAGATAAATCTGTTAATGCAATTCTACAAACTTGATATGAAGGAAAGTGAACCTTTAATCACACACTTGAACAAATACAAAAGCATTAAGCAACAACTGGAAGCCATTGGCAAGAAGGTAGAGGGTGATGAGACACTAGCAGTGCTTCTGAAGAGTGTGGAAAGATGAATATGAAAACATTATAGCAACCTTAAAGAATGTACCTAAATTGAAGCTGCATGAGATAGAAGGATCTCTACTAGAGCAAGAGACCAAGGTCAAAGAGAAGAAATGGCTGGACTCAACAGCTAGAGAGGAAAAAGCATTCTTCACCCGAGGAGGATTCTCAAAAAAGGACGAGGAAGAGGCAAAGTAGGAGGAAGGACCTTCACTTGCCCCAAAATTGTGGGAAGCCAGGACAGATGATGGCAAGAGAGTGCTATAGCAAACCCAGTGGAGAAGGAATGTAACGTCCCTCCCAAGCCATGTATGTATGTGTCTCTTTTAATATAGATTTCAATAAGAAAAGAGAGTGTAATTAGAAAGAGTGAGACAATAAGGCTAGAAACATTAGAAAAGTGTTAGAATAAAAATATTAGCTTCAAAAATCCTAAAAGAAATAAGAACATAAGAATAGTTCTACTAAGAGATAAGTGTCCCCAAAAATAGAATTTCGAGTTTAGGTGATAAGAGGTCATATTTAGAGTGCTTTTACACATTTAGAGTCCATGCATACTAAAAATGTGGAAAAACAACGCGTTTCTAAAGATGGTGCGTTTGCGGCTATATACAGACGTTTCTGCCTATTCTGCCCGCGTTGGCTTGTAGACCGGATGCCTTCCCGTTCTTTTGACTAGTTACATGACCATATTCTGAGTTTTTATCACAGAGTTATGGCCAAAACAGTTTGCTGTTTCTGTCAGGGTCTCTACATAGAGAAAACTGTGAGAAGGCAGCAAGTAGCCTCAAGGTAATCCTAGAGTTTGAGATGCATTTATCCCTTCATTCTTATCTAATATCTCAGAAAAGAAGCTTAGATTGCTATAGTCTTTCGGAGGAAGAGACCAAAACTCCATAGCTTTTCTTTTAGAGAAAGAATAGTATGCCGTAGCCCTGTAAGAGAAGGTTATTTTGCCATAGATCTTAGAAAGAGAGAAGAGTCACAGTATGAGTAAGAGGAGATAAAGCTTGGAGATGATTGGATGATTTTAATCATAAGAGAAGGTATTAGAAGACTCTATATTCTAAAGCTCTTGTTAATAAAACGAGCAAAGGCAACGATAAACGACAAATTTCTATAAGGTATATACATATTTTGTTTTTCAATTATATATCATTCTTAGGGGTTGAGGTATGGCCCCGGCTTCTTTATTGATTGTTACAGTGATCTATTTAATTGATTTACCATTTAAAGTTTGTATTCTTTTAAGCAATAGCATATGCCTTAATAAAGAATGTCTTATCACAATCTCAAGTTGAAATGCTAAAATCTTTGTGAAAAGGATTGTTTTCTTAAGAAGGTGACATGGATTCTAGTCCTATGGTTTAGTTGAGTAAATGGATTGCTATCTTGGTTAAATTAAGGTACAGGTACAACTCTCCCTGCCTTGACGCTGCCCCGTTCTTGTGCTTGTATAGCCGGACGGCGGAGACGTTAGTAAGGCCCGGAGTTGGCCCATGGTATCCCTCATACCATTGGGAGAATGAGGTTTGCCGATTGAGGCAAGTGATTGTGATGATGCTGCCTAGTTCTGAGGGCCCAGGCTAGTGCAGTGAATTAGCCCACCCTAGTGCGCAGACATCCCTCTGAGGGGCGGGAGGATCGAGCGATGGAGCCTGAGACGGCGACAGGCCGGCTTGAGTCCTCGCCAGCGGCCGACGATGAGGTGTATGGTCCCGTAGGGTTTTGCCCAGCATGTGGAGGCTGGAAGGCCGAATTCTAGATCATCGGCGGTATAAAAGAAAAGAATAAGAGAGCCAGTTTGGCTTGTATGAAATTGATTCATGTTTAAACTTTGTTTTTATAAATCTTATCTTTGGCATTATTGTATTGTGGAAAAAGGCAAAGGCTGTTTTAATAAACCTTGTGGAAGGGCCTTAATTAAGGAACATGTTTGTTTATGTCAAATAGTGTGGTAGGATTAATTAGAAAACAAATTGACGCGTGAGTAGGGTGGAAAGTGGGAGGATGGAATGCCCCGACGGCACCATCCTACGGACGGGTGGACCCGATTAGTCGGGTAGCTTTCCAACATATTAAGTGGAAGCCCTACGTTAGATAAATAGATTCTCGAGCAATTCTATTCTAGAAGACTAGGCCAACGGCTGTGCCTTACATGGATGAGGAAAAAAGCGTTGTCTCTAGGAATCAAGACTAGTAGTTGCCCAAATTATGATCAATTACCCTATGGGTGATTTGATTTTTAGAAGACCACGCTCCCCCTGCGGGATAGAACTAGGTCTTACCTATGAATCGTATCCTTGAATCTCTGTATGGTCAAGCTGTTGATGAGTAGGAAATTTTCTCTAAGATAAGACTTAGTGGACTATCTTAAGCGTTTCTCCCATTTTTGAAAAGGGGGGAACCTTACAAGTGGTATCAGAGCCGATCTTAGTTCCTAGGATTTGTTTTTCAAAGGTTAACTGTCAAGGGATTAAAACAAGTGATTGTTTATCATATGAGGACGAATCAATCATCTCTACTGGCCATAGAAGTTGTTTGAATATCCTCACATGTTGAGACAATCATCCTATGAAATTGTGCTTGTATCTTGGGGGTGCACACACAAGATATTTGTACAATAAACTTGAGAAATAAGATTGGGGAGAAAACCTCTTGTGAGGAAAAACATAGGGTGATCAAATTAAGAAACTAGTGAGAGACTGGAAGGATAGACCGAAACTTGTTTAGAGAAATTTTCAGGATATATCTCATTAACTTGCATATTATAAATTATTAAGATTGTAACTCCATTAAGATTTGAATAGTTGACGTGTGAATGTCATCCATTTGATACTGTACACTAGGACGATCATCCAAGATCTTTAATCCATCTTAGACAAACATGGGTCTTGGATGTGTAATTCCCAGAGGATCATGCTCTTAGATGTGTTAATCCCAAGATACTAGATGTGTAATTTTCAGAAAAACCAATCATCTCAGATATGTTAATCCTGATAATCTTTGGATGTGTCAATCCCAAGACACCAGATATGTAATTCTCAAGAAAATGAAGATCTCAGATGTATTAATCCTGACTGCCTTCAAATGTGGTGCTATGATAAGTATTTGATAGTTTTGAACTTTTAATGGATACAATGAAAGAAACAAGCTCACCCTTGCTCGCGTCTAAAAATCGTTAGAAATGCCAAATTAGTTGGAAGCATTGTTGTCAATCCCACCATTGGAGCTAAAAAGTTAGAAGCATTATTGTCAATCTAACCACTGGAGCTAGAATCAATTATGAGATGCCATGAAAGTACACCTTCGTGAAAGGTTTTATCCTCTAGGATTTCGAGAGGATAAAATGAACGAATTTTTAGAGCTAACCCAAGAAGGAAAGACCCTAAAAGAATACCACCAAACTTTTGTTAAACTTCTCTGATTTACTGCAGAGATGGATGAGGTAACTCTTCTCCATCAATTCATTTGGAAGCTTAATCTACCTTTGAATAACCTCATCAAGAATGTAAAACCATCCTTTATTTTAGAAGCCATAATTATAGCCAGAGACTATGATAAAGTTTTTTTGTATAGAAAGTGTCGAGAAGGACATGAGTCCTTCCATGTTAATCAAGAAGAGGTCTCCTAATTCAAGAGGAACGTCAAGCCCACCCCTGGGTGGCTACAAGGAATCATGAGCTAGAGCAAAAATTAGGTCAAGAAATAGGGATAGCAGGGTTAAAGATAACCGAATTCAACAAGTATTTCTATGAGTAAATAGAAGAGGATTGGTGCAAGATTCATGTGAAGTAATGTGCATGATGAATAGAGGTATTCTACAAGACGATACTAAGATTATGAAATTGCTATCATAGGTTAGATTGCGTAAAGAATTGATTTCCTTACATTTTTCCATGAAAATTTGTTAAGTACCATATTACATGGGGGTATAGAATAAGGATTTCGAAGGTTCATATCATATGAGAGGTATATGGATGCATGAATTTAGGATAATAAGGCCTATTAACTTTAGAATGATAGACATTTTGGAGGCACAACAAAACAAGCCAAACACATGAAATAAAAGACTCTTTAAGAACAATGTTTAGATAAAAGAAGATTTTTACCTAGTGGTGGGGACACCAATTTGAAAGAGACAGGAGGATTTACTTAGATACTATCCTAGCTCGCGAGATGAGGACATCTCGAATCTTTTAAGTGGGAGAGATTGTAACGTCCCTCCCAAGCCATGTATGTATGTGTCTCTTTTAATATAGATTTCAATAAGAAAAGAGAGTGTAATTAGAAAGAGTGAGACAATAAGGCTAGAAACATTAGAAAAGTGTTAGAATAAAAATATTAGCTTCAAAAATCCTAAAAGAAATAAGAACATAAGAATAGTTCTACTAAGAGATAAGTGTCCCCAAAAATAGAATTTCGAGTTTAGGTGATAAGAGGTCATATTTAGAGTGCTTTTACACATTTAGAGTCCATGCATACTAAAAATGTGGAAAAACAACGCGTTTCTAAAGATGGTGCGTTTGCGGCTATATACAGACGTTTCTGCCTATTCTGCCCGCGTTGGCTTGTAGACCGGATGCCTTCCCGTTCTTTTGACTAGTTACATGACCATATTCTGAGTTTTTATCACAGAGTTATGGCCAAAACAGTTTGCTGTTTCTGTCAGGGTCTCTACATAGAGAAAACTGTGAGAAGGCAGCAAGTAGCCTCAAGGTAATCCTAGAGTTTGAGATGCATTTATCCCTTCATTCTTATCTAATATCTCAGAAA
Organism: Cibotium barometz; assembly: GCF_041138505.1. Classification (NCBI taxonomy): domain Eukaryota; kingdom Viridiplantae; phylum Streptophyta; class Polypodiopsida; order Cyatheales; family Cibotiaceae; genus Cibotium; species Cibotium barometz. The sequence continues at coordinate 19,319,730 of NC_141085.1, forward strand.
AGAAGCTTAGATTGCTATAGTCTTTCGGAGGAAGAGACCAAAACTCCATAGCTTTTCTTTTAGAGAAAGAATAGTATGCCGTAGCCCTGTAAGAGAAGGTTATTTTGCCATAGATCTTAGAAAGAGAGAAGAGTCACAGTATGAGTAAGAGGAGATAAAGCTTGGAGATGATTGGATGATTTTAATCATAAGAGAAGGTATTAGAAGACTCTATATTCTAAAGCTCTTGTTAATAAAACGAGCAAAGGCAACGATAAACGACAAATTTCTATAAGGTATATACATATTTTGTTTTTCAATTATATATCATTCTTAGGGGTTGAGGTATGGCCCCGGCTTCTTTATTGATTGTTACAGTGATCTATTTAATTGATTTACCATTTAAAGTTTGTATTCTTTTAAGCAATAGCATATGCCTTAATAAAGAATGTCTTATCACAATCTCAAGTTGAAATGCTAAAATCTTTGTGAAAAGGATTGTTTTCTTAAGAAGGTGACATGGATTCTAGTCCTATGGTTTAGTTGAGTAAATGGATTGCTATCTTGGTTAAATTAAGGTACAGGTACAACTCTCCCTGCCTTGACGCTGCCCCGTTCTTGTGCTTGTATAGCCGGACGGCGGAGACGTTAGTAAGGCCCGGAGTTGGCCCATGGTATCCCTCATACCATTGGGAGAATGAGGTTTGCCGATTGAGGCAAGTGATTGTGATGATGCTGCCTAGTTCTGAGGGCCCAGGCTAGTGCAGTGAATTAGCCCACCCTAGTGCGCAGACATCCCTCTGAGGGGCGGGAGGATCGAGCGATGGAGCCTGAGACGGCGACAGGCCGGCTTGAGTCCTCGCCAGCGGCCGACGATGAGGTGTATGGTCCCGTAGGGTTTTGCCCAGCATGTGGAGGCTGGAAGGCCGAATTCTAGATCATCGGCGGTATAAAAGAAAAGAATAAGAGAGCCAGTTTGGCTTGTATGAAATTGATTCATGTTTAAACTTTGTTTTTATAAATCTTATCTTTGGCATTATTGTATTGTGGAAAAAGGCAAAGGCTGTTTTAATAAACCTTGTGGAAGGGCCTTAATTAAGGAACATGTTTGTTTATGTCAAATAGTGTGGTAGGATTAATTAGAAAACAAATTGACGCGTGAGTAGGGTGGAAAGTGGGAGGATGGAATGCCCCGACGGCACCATCCTACGGACGGGTGGACCCGATTAGTCGGGTAGCTTTCCAACATATTAAGTGGAAGCCCTACGTTAGATAAATAGATTCTCGAGCAATTCTATTCTAGAAGACTAGGCCAACGGCTGTGCCTTACATGGATGAGGAAAAAAGCGTTGTCTCTAGGAATCAAGACTAGTAGTTGCCCAAATTATGATCAATTACCCTATGGGTGATTTGATTTTTAGAAGACCACGCTCCCCCTGCGGGATAGAACTAGGTCTTACCTATGAATCGTATCCTTGAATCTCTGTATGGTCAAGCTGTTGATGAGTAGGAAATTTTCTCTAAGATAAGACTTAGTGGACTATCTTAAGCGTTTCTCCCATTTTTGAAAAGGGGGGAACCTTACAAGTGGTATCAGAGCCGATCTTAGTTCCTAGGATTTATTTTTCAAAGGTTAACTGTCAAGGGATTAAAACAAGTGATTGTTTATCATATGAGGACGAATCAATCATCTCTACTGGCCATAGAAGTTGTTTGAATATCCTCACATGTTGAGACAATCATCCTATGAAATTGTGCTTGTATCTTGGGGGTGCACACACAAGATATTTGTACAATAAACTTGAGAAATAAGATTGGGGAGAAAACCTCTTGTGAGGAAAAACATAGGGTGATCAAATTAAGAAACTAGTGAGAGACTGGAAGGATAGACCGAAACTTGTTTAGAGAAATTTTCAGGATATATCTCATTAACTTGCATATTATAAATTATTAAGATTGTAACTCCATTAAGATTTGAATAGTTGACGTGTGAATGTCATCCATTTGATACTGTACACTAGGACGATCATCCAAGATCTTTAATCCATCTTAGACAAACATGGGTCTTGGATGTGTAATTCCCAGAGGATCATGCTCTTAGATGTGTTAATCCCAAGATACTAGATGTGTAATTTTCAGAAAAACCAATCATCTCAGATATGTTAATCCTGATAATCTTTGGATGTGTCAATCCCAAGACACCAGATATGTAATTCTCAAGAAAATGAAGATCTCAGATGTATTAATCCTGACTGCCTTCAAATGTGGTGCTATGATAAGTATTTGATAGTTTTGAACTTTTAATGGATACAATGAAAGAAACAAGCTCACCCTTGCTCGCGTCTAAAAATCGTTAGAAATGCCAAATTAGTTGGAAGCATTGTTGTCAATCCCACCATTGGAGCTAAAAAGTTAGAAGCATTATTGTCAATCTAACCACTGGAGCTAGAATCAATTATGAGATGCCATGAAAGTACACCTTCGTGAAAGGTTTTATCCTCTAGGATTTCGAGAGGATAAAATGAACGAATTTTTAGAGCTAACCCAAGAAGGAAAGACCCTAAAAGAATACCACCAAACTTTTGTTAAACTTCTCTGATTTACTGCAGAGATGGATGAGGTAACTCTTCTCCATCAATTCATTTGGAAGCTTAATCTACCTTTGAATAACCTCATCAAGAATGTAAAACCATCCTTTATTTTAGAAGCCATAATTATAGCCAGAGACTATGATAAAGTTTTTTTGTATAGAAAGTGTCGAGAAGGACATGAGTCCTTCCATGTTAATCAAGAAGAGGTCTCCTAATTCAAGAGGAACGTCAAGCCCACCCCTGGGTGGCTACAAGGAATCATGAGCTAGAGCAAAAATTAGGTTAAGAAATAGGGATAGCAGGGTTAAAGATAACCGAATTCAACAAGTATTTCTATGAGTAAATAGAAGAGGATTGGTGCAAGATTCATGTGAAGTAATGTGCATGATGAATAGAGGTATTCTACAAGACGATACTAAGATTATGAAATTGCTATCATAGGTTAGATTGCGTAAAGAATTGATTTCCTTACATTTTTCCATGAAAATTTGTTAAGTACCATATTACATGGGGGTATAGAATAAGGATTTCGAAGGTTCATATCATATGAGAGGTATATGGATGCATGAATTTAGGATAATAAGGCCTATTAACTTTAGAATGATAGACATTTTGGAGGCACAACAAAACAAGCCAAACACATGAAATAAAAGACTCTTTAAGAACAATGTTTAGATAAAAGAAGATTTTTACCTAGTGGTGGGGACACCAATTTGAAAGAGACAGGAGGATTTACTTAGATACTATCCTAGCTCGCGAGATGAGGACATCTCGAATCTTTTAAGTGGGAGAGATTGTAACGTCCCTCCCAAGCCATGTATGTATGTGTCTCTTTTAATATAGATTTCAATAAGAAAAGAGAGTGTAATTAGAAAGAGTGAGACAATAAGGCTAGAAACATTAGAAAAGTGTTAGAATAAAAATATTAGCTTCAAAAATCCTAAAAGAAATAAGAACATAAGAATAGTTCTACTAAGAGATAAGTGTCCCCAAAAATAGAATTTCGAGTTTAGGTGATAAGAGGTCATATTTAGAGTGCTTTTACACATTTAGAGTCCATGCATACTAAAAATGTGGAAAAACAACGCGTTTCTAAAGATGGTGCGTTTGCGGCTATATACAGACGTTTCTGCCTATTCTGCCCGCGTTGGCTTGTAGACCGGATGCCTTCCCGTTCTTTTGACTAGTTACATGACCATATTCTGAGTTTTTATCACAGAGTTATGGCCAAAACAGTTTGCTGTTTCTGTCAGGGTCTCTACATAGAGAAAACTGTGAGAAGGCAGCAAGTAGCCTCAAGGTAATCCTAGAGTTTGAGATGCATTTATCCCTTCATTCTTATCTAATATCTCAGAAAAGAAGCTTAGATTGCTATAGTCTTTCGGAGGAAGAGACCAAAACTCCATAGCTTTTCTTTTAGAGAAAGAATAGTATGCCGTAGCCCTGTAAGAGAAGGTTATTTTGCCATAGATCTTAGAAAGAGAGAAGAGTCACAGTATGAGTAAGAGGAGATAAAGCTTGGAGATGATTGGATGATTTTAATCATAAGAGAAGGTATTAGAAGACTCTATATTCTAAAGCTCTTGTTAATAAAACGAGCAAAGGCAACGATAAACGACAAATTTCTATAAGGTATATACATATTTTGTTTTTCAATTATATATCATTCTTAGGGGTTGAGGTATGGCCCCGGCTTCTTTATTGATTGTTACAGTGATCTATTTAATTGATTTACCATTTAAAGTTTGTATTCTTTTAAGCAATAGCATATGCCTTAATAAAGAATGTCTTATCACAATCTCAAGTTGAAATGCTAAAATCTTTGTGAAAAGGATTGTTTTCTTAAGAAGGTGACATGGATTCTAGTCCTATGGTTTAGTTGAGTAAATGGATTGCTATCTTGGTTAAATTAAGGTACAGGTACAACTCTCCCTGCCTTGACGCTGCCCCGTTCTTGTGCTTGTATAGCCGGACGGCGGAGACGTTAGTAAGGCCCGGAGTTGGCCCATGGTATCCCTCATACCATTGGGAGAATGAGGTTTGCCGATTGAGGCAAGTGATTGTGATGATGCTGCCTAGTTCTGAGGGCCCAGGCTAGTGCAGTGAATTAGCCCACCCTAGTGCGCAGACATCCCTCTGAGGGGCGGGAGGATCGAGCGATGGAGCCTGAGAGGGCGACAGGCCGGCTTGAGTCCTCGCCAGCGGCCGACGATGAGGTGTATGGTCCCGTAGGGTTTTGCCCAGCATGTGGAGGCTGGAAGGCCGAATTCTAGATCATCGGCGGTATAAAAGAAAAGAATAAGAGAGCCAGTTTGGCTTGTATGAAATTGATTCATGTTTAAACTTTGTTTTTATAAATCTTATCTTTGGCATTATTGTATTGTGGAAAAAGGCAAAGGCTGTTTTAATAAACCTTGTGGAAGGGCCTTAATTAAGGAACATGTTTGTTTATGTCAAATAGTGTGGTAGGATTAATTAGAAAACAAATTGACGCGTGAGTAGGGTGGAAAGTGGGAGGATGGAATGCCCCGACGGCACCATCCTACGGACGGGTGGACCCGATTAGTCGGGTAGCTTTCCAACATATTAAGTGGAAGCCCTACGTTAGATAAATAGGTTCTCGAGCAATTCTATTCTAGAAGACTAGGCCAACGGCTGTGCCTTACATGGATGAGGAAAAAAGCGTTGTCTCTAGGAATCAAGACTAGTAGTTGCCCAAATTATGATCAATTACCCTATGGGTGATTTGATTTTTAGAAGACCACGCTCCCCCTGCGGGATAGAACTAGGTCTTACCTATGAATCGTATCCTTGAATCTCTGTATGGTCAAGCTGTCGATGAGTAGGAAATTTTCTCTAAGATAAGACTTAGTGGACTATCTTAAGCGTTTCTCCCATTTTTGAAAAGGGGGGAACCTTACAAGGAATGACATCGGCAAACTTCATGGAGACTCCTAAGGAAGTGGAGTCAGATCATCTTTTCAGAGAGCGAGAGAGAGAGAGAGAGAGAGAGAGAGAGAGAGAGAGAGAGAGAGAGAGAGAGAGAGAGAGAGAGAGAAACCCCACAACCCAATGTAACCTGCCCCAACAGAGTAAAACCACCTTTGAGCCACCGATTATGTAGGCCATGTGGTGGATGTATGTGTGAGCACTTTAGTCAAGGTCATGGGCACTTATAGTAAGCCTTGGACACATAGAGAGAGAGAGAGTGTCAAGGACTATGAGTTTAGGGACTTGAGGCACTGGTCGTGGGCTACCAAGTAAGAGGGAAACTTGGTATAGGGTCCAAGTGTGCTAGGATTATTCACTTGAGGGGAGGTGTTGAAATATACAAGTGAATGGGTGTGTGCGGGAACAAGCCCTTAGCAAGAGGCTATAAACGAGAATCTGTAAATGAGTGAGAGAAGCAGTGAAAAAGTGAGAGGTATCTACTAGGAGAGAATAAAGGGTAGCATGAGAAGATTTAGGATGTGTGGAGATATTCTGGGAAAAGTGAAGAGGTGGAGAGAATCAAGCTAAAGAGGTGGAGTGAATCGAGGAGAGATCAGTGGGATTAGATGCTTGGATGTAAACTCTATAAATTGAGGCATTGGCCTAATGAGAATTTGTTGGTTTGTGATTATCCATGCCTACATTAAGCTATAAGTTAATTGCTCACTAATCTTGTCTTAATCATCATATAATCTCTTTGTTAATGATGTTGATTCTTGCATTTGATCCACCATAGCTCATCACATTGCTGCAAATTTAACACTCTTGACCTCAATGGTGATACATGGACACATATGAGAGATGAGGTCAAGAGCAAGAAGAGATGGACGCATCATCATGAGCAACGGATGAGAGGGTGAGGAAAGGAGTTGTCACCCACCTTGGCAAGGGTGGAGAACGTGGTTTTATTACTCACTATGTAAGTACAATAGTCATCCCTAGTATATATATATATACTTAATACTAAACTAAAGTCATATTTACAAAATTACTCACTATGTAAGTACAATAGTCATCCCTAGTATATATATATATATACTTAATACTAAACTAAAGTCATATTCACTATGTAAGTACAATAGTCATCCCTAGTATATATATATATATACTTAATACTAAACTAAAGTCATATTGTACTCACTATGTAAGTACAATAGTCATCCCTAGTATATATATATATATACTTAATACTAAACTAAAGTCATATTTACAAAATTAAGAAGTGTTATTTAAAAAACTACAGAGTAAAGATTATGTTCATCCTCTGATCCATGATGAGATTTGAGATGCAAGTCAACAAGGATACAGGTGGCTATGCACAGAGCTTGCACATCATGGAGAGGTGCTTGTCCAAAAGTATGTGTTAAAATAGCATAAAATTAATTATATTGTTTGATCTTAGTAATGTGGTATTTAATTAAATAGTGACAAGTTTTTGATTTGTATATGATTCATTGTAAGAGGCTACACCATCGCCATCTCCTAGGTGTCATGGATAGCAAGGAAGCAAAGGTGATGATGATAGGGAGAATCAGAAGCATCAGTGTAGTTCGAATGAGGAGGACCAGTAGATGTTTTATTGCTAGCTTATTTTTGGTTATACTCGTCCATCTAGAGAGTTTTATAAAGGGTCAAATACTTTCTCATAATGATGTATCCATCATATCTTTTGTAGATGGATCCATGCAGTTACAAGACTTTTATATATACACTTTTGTTTTAGTCACTTAGCCATTGATGGATATCAATATGTATACTTTATCATCATTTTTATATACATGACATAGTCAGTGTTATCTTTGGCTTATGTATTTCTATTAATTCCTTTATTAAAGTTGTATATTCTATCAATTGTATTAATAAATTCTCAACAAAGTAACAAGTATATTCACATGTGAATATTGATCTTATTCTAAGTAAATCTATGGTAAGATTATTAAAAAAATAAGCTAACCTCCACAGAAAGTAATTGTTAATGAGGAGTGCTGAGCATCAAACATTCGTCGTATTGTTAATAATCAGAGCTAAGTACCCAGATAGTAATCGTGGATGAGAGAGTAGTGTGAGAACGATAGGGAGAGAGAGAGAGAGAGAGAGAGAGAGAGAGAGAGAGAGAGAAGAGAGAAGAGAGAAGAGGTATATGTGTGTGTGTGTGAGAGAGAGAGAGAGAAGGAGATGTATGTGTGTGTGTGTGTAAGAGAGAGAGAAGGAGATGTATGTGTGTGTGTGTAAGAGAGAGAGAGAGAGAAGGGATGTATGTGTGTGTGTGTAAGAGAGCCTCTAGACTGATTTATGCATGTTTATGCATAACAATTATCTAGAGAGATCTTAGGGTTTTAACATCACGTGTGAGATTGTCATTTTTGGTTTTTTTTCAATAAAAGGCTTTACTTGTCTTCCATTGTTTTTTGCAGCTTTTGTTTCTACCGTGCCCAAGGACATGCGCGATTTAGGAAGGGGGGAATGTTCCATGGGAACACTCACACGGGAACATGGATTATGGAAGGAGGCCGGAAGCAATTAATGCGAGAGAGCGAGATTGTAGCCATGGGAACATAAAGACGCACATAATTTTTCCATATTTTTGTGCAATGTAAATCGTTTTAGGCCAATGTGGGTTCTGAATGAGAGTTCTAAGTGTATTGTAGCCATGGGAACATAAAGACGCACATAATTTTTGCCGAAGTGCAATGTAAATCATTTTAGGCCAATGTGGGTTCTGAATGAGAGTTATAAGTGTATTAAGCAAGGCTCACTTATGGGGTTGTCCACCCATGTGTAAAAGAGACCTAGGGTTAGGGTTAGTGACATCTCTATATGAAGCTCTTGAGCTCTCAAGCTATGGCAACTCTCTAAATCTCTCTCTATTGTACTCTAATGAGCATCAAGCTCCAATGAGTATAGCTCCACTTCTTTCTCTTAATTTGTTTTAGCATCATTGAAGTAGATTAATCTATGATTAGTTGAATGCTTCTTTCTTTCTCTTGTGTATGCTGCATGCTTGTAGTGTGTGTGTGTAGTCTCCATTGATGCAAACTCTTGCCCACTTCATTGGCAATGAGTTATTCATGGATAGACTCTCTCTATGAGCTTGTGGGTTTGTGAATGTTACATTCTATGCTTGCTTAAGCTTGTGGGTTAGTAGATGCATGCTTATGGGTTTGCTGGCATTAGGGAAAGCTAAGATTTAATCAATGTTTGAATGGGATTAAGAGATCGCCATGCATTGCTTGTTCTCTTGATTAGTGTAGTGGATTTAAGGGATTGAGAGATTGATTGAGGTGTTGAATGGTTGAATCGTCAAGTGGTGGTTCGTGTATGTGAGCTCTCCCTCAAGGGATAAGCCTTCATGCACTAATCAGGTCGAGTCCTCAGATTGACATTGTGTTTCTTAACACATTTGTTGATCGGTAGTACTTTATGAGCACTATATTGCACGATAGAGAGAACCGCTCTACAGCTATTATCGTCGATTCATCTACATGTACGCTGTCCTAGCCGGACCATTATATGCTCTTCTTGTAAAGTTTAACTAGACTGACGAGTGTGAGGAATCCTTTGAAAAGTTGAAGCAAGCATTAGTGTCTGCACCCATCTTACGAGCACCAGATTGGAACCAAATCTTTCATGTCCATATTGATGCTTCAAACTTTGCAATTGGATGTATTTTGGCTCAATCGAGAGAACAAAATAAGGATTTCCCAATCTCATATGCTAGTCGATAGTTGAATAATGCTGAGAAGAATTATACCACTACAGAAAGAGAAGGTTTGTCCATGATATATGCAGTGAAAAAGTTTTCCCATTACCTTTTGGCAAACAAATTTATGTTTTTTGTGGACCATCAAGCATTGCTATATTTGGTGAATAAGCCTTGTGCAACTGGAAGGATTGTGAGGTGGTTTGTCATCCTTCTTGAGTTTGATTTTGAAGTGGCACTCCGAAAAGGAACAACTCATCTTAGGGCAGATCATTTGTCTCGAATCACATCTGGAGAAGCTCCTATGGATGTGGATGATGATATGCTAGATTCAACACTTTTCCTTGTAGAGACAGCTCCTAAATGGTCTGAACCCATCTTAGAAATTTTGACAAGTGGCAGATACAACTAGCGGGTCCTAATGTGGACCTATGGCGACCATTCAAGTTAATCTCAAGGAGATTATATCGTCAGGGTAATGATGGAGTGTTGCAGCTTATACCTAACCCTGACCAATATGAGGAGATCTTGGCATGGGCACATAAGGGTATTGGTGGAATCCATGCATCAGCTACTACTTGTGTGCGACGTATAACTCAGGATGGGCAATGGTGGCCTACCATGCATGCGGATGCTGAAAAATTTGTTCGTAACTGTGCTTCATGTCATATTCAACAACCAATTCATAATGTCACATTATTCCAAATTTCAATTACACCAAGTTGGAGCAAGTATATTGTGAACTATCTTCAGCATGGTCATACTGATCGAACAATTCCTAAATATCGAAAGCATGCTATTGAAGTTGAAGCGGCCAACTACATGCTGATAGAGGGCCAAATCTACAAGAGAGGCAAGGATGGCAACTTGCGCATGTGTGTATGTGAATTTGACTACTTGAAAATCTTGACTCATGCACATGCAGGTGTTGGGGGTGGACACTTTTCGGGCAATACCACAGCTAAGTTGATTAGGTGGTCTGGGCTTTGGTGGCCAACCTTACAAATGGATGCCGAAGAATATGTAAAACGTTGTGACGATTGTCAAAGGACCAAACCTCCCATCACAAAGGACAATATGCCATTGCGGCCTATGTTAAGCACACGTGCGTTTTCCAAATGGGGTATTATTTTTGTCGGTCCCATTAAACCTCCAGCTTGTCACACGCATGCTGAATATATTATAGTCACAACTGACTATTTGACCAAATGGGTAGAAGCAAAGGCTACAGTCAAAAATGATGCCAGAACCACAGCCAAGTTCTTGTATGAGTACGTGTTTACACGCTATGACTTACCTATTGAAATCGTTAGTGATCAAGGTGTGCACTTTATGAATGAGGTCATAGAGTTTTTACTTCAAGAATTTTTGGTAATTCACAAGCGTTCTGCACCCTATCATCCCCAGACCAATGGTCAAACTGAGAGTACTAAATAAGATTCTCTTCACAGCACTCACAAAGATTGTTGAGGGACATAGAACTGATTGGGAGCAAAAGTTGCACTCAGTTCTTTGGGCATATAGAACAGCCTATAAAACATCTGTGGGGACACAACCCCATTTGAGCTTGCTTTTGTGCTAGATGCAATTCTTCCCACATTGAGTTTCTTGTACCTACTCTACGAGTTGCTAAACAATTGGACTAGACTGGTCACATGAGCTTTCTCAATGCATTGATGAATTGGAAAATCTTGATGAGACCCGCTTATTGGTGGTAATGGGGATGTATGCCGAGAAGAGGAGACAAAAGCAATGGTATGATCGAAATGTAACAATTGGCCGATTCAAAAAAGGGGACCTTGTGCTCTTGTACACACTTAAGAAGCATAAGAGAAAGCTCAAGAAACGTGGCCTACGACCGTTTGTGATTAATGAGCTTACTCCAAGTGGTGCAGTGCGTTTAGAGACACTAGAAGGTGAGCAAATGCCTAACTTCATTAATGGAAGTCGTCTCAAGAAATACAATGAACCATTAACTGAAGCCATGCTTCAACAAATGCATGCTACCCACACACGGAAAGAAGCACATGACCTACTTAAATGTCAGGCTCAAGAAGAAGCTAAAGCTAGAGTTGCTAAAGCCAAGGAGCGTCACAAGGCCTCTATGTTGACCTTACAGTTGGCTACTGATGGAACAATATGTCGATCCTTTCAATATTCATGTGTGTCTTCATCTTCATGAGACTACCTACTTTGTCTCTGCCTTAATTGACTCTGGTGTAGATTATAATGTTCTCTCATTTGACACATGGGTAGCCTTGGGACAACCAACACTTGTGCACATTCCTATTGACTTACGAAGCTTCTCAGGTGAAGATAACCCTAGAGAGGGAAAATGTGTCATTATGATATCCATTCAGGATCACCAGATGTTAGTTCCCTTTTATGTGGCTAGTAGGTCCAAGGCAGTGGTGTGATGAAGGGCCTACATCAGAGCTCTCCGGCTCCCAACTATACCCGGAAGACACGGCTAGTCTCTCCGGACTAACTCTCGCTTCCCTTCTCGTCGCACCTTCGGCCAGTCTCTCCGAACTAGCAATACGTGCCAACGAGGGAGGTGGTCGCGTCTGTGAAGAAGTACGTACGCTTATACAGCGTGCCAGACCTCTGTAAAAGATTTATTGTGCTCACATAAACCACATAGTGACTCCAAGAAATCATTCTCGGGAAGACTGTGAAACTAAGTTTATTCTCGGGAAGACTGTGAAACTAAGTTCATTCTCGGGAAGACTGTGAGAGTCAAAACAGGTGCAGCTGATACGGTCACCTTAAGCTTATCAAAGCTCTTCTGTCCAACTAATGTTTTTAGTTTTTGACCGTAACTAGTCAGTCAACAGGACTACGATCTTCGCATAGTCCTTCACATATTGTCCGTAGAACCCCGACATGCCAAGAAAAATCTGCAGTTCCTCGAGATTCTTGGACGCTGGCCATTTAAGAATAGCCATCCATGTACCATCGATGGATATAATATTGCCCCTCTTTTTTTGGCTCCATCCATGTACCATCGGTGGATATAATATTGCCCCTCATCCCCTAGGCTATATAGTGTGTGGCCTGCCATCCACACTAGCCTAGCCACCCATGACTCTGCACGGGCACCCTCTTCCACTGAACCCCAGATGGCCACGTCCTTGGCCATCCGATCTGCCGTCGCAGGCGTTACAGCCTATGTGACAGTCAAGCTCTTCAAGCCAAGGAAGTCCCAACCTTGCCAATGCACCAACACAACACAGAGAGCTCCAAGGAGAAGGATGCGCCAAGGGCATAGGGCTCTACAAGAAATCAAGTTTTATCATAGGAACACTGAGTTGCTGATAAGAAGAGCCCCTTTCGCTCGCACAATGAAGGAGATTCTCCAATGATATAGAATAGAGTTTTGTGTGCAGGGGATTGCCCTTGAAGCATTGCAAGAAGCCTCCGAGGCTTACCTTGTTGGGCTTTTTGAAGACATCAACCTCCTTGCAATACATGTAAAGAGGATTACCATATTTGCCAAGGACATGCAACTAGCTCGGCACATTCGAGGTGAGCGAGACACGATCTAGAGATCTTAGATGTTAACCTTCGTTTTGAAGCAACTCTTTTGTTTCAAACCCCCCTTTGTAGCAACCCTATCTGGCTCTCATTTGTAGCCTTCTAATAATTAAAATTTTAAGTTTCTCTTACAATGTCTCGGTGTCATCATGTTTGTTTAACATGGAGTGTCTATCATGTGCCAGTTTGTCACCCAAGGCATCAAAAATGCTTCTGGAGGACTGAGAAAGCTATGCCAAAATAGTGCGAATTTGGCCTGTTAGGCTCAAAATTCGCACTGTTCTGGCACTTCTCCCCTAGCCACTCAGGATCATTTCTGATGCATTTATAATAAAGTTGAGCACACTAATTATAAATGCATTTATAAAATGAAGTTGAGCACACTAATTATAAATGCATTTCTGATGCATTTATAATGAAGTTAAGCACACTAATTATGAGAAACAGTAGTTTATAAGATAAAAACACCTTTAATCATGTGTAAGAATACAGTGTTTATTATCCAATGCATCGGAATTGATCCTGGAGGACTGGGAAAGCTATGCCAGAACAGTGCGAATTTAGGCTCTGCATAGTGGCGATGTAGGCTCCAAATTTGCACTGTTCTGGCACTGCTCTCCTAGCCACTCAGGATCATTTCTGATGCATTTATGAAGTCGAGTACACTAATTGTGAGAAACAATAGTTTATAAGATAAAAATAGCTTTAATCATGTGTAAAATTACATTGTTTGTCATCCAATGCATCACAATTTCTCCTGGAGAACGGGGGAAGCTATGCTAGAACAGTGCGAATTTAGGCTCTACAGCGGCGGTGCAGGCTCAAAATTTGCACTGTTCTGGTACTGCTCTCCCAGTCACTCAGGATCATTTCTGATGCATTTATAATGAAGTTGAGTACATTGATTATAAAAAACAATAATTTATAATATAAAAATACCTTTAATCATGTGTAAAAATACATTATTTGTCATCCAATGCATCAAAATTGCTCCTGGAGGGCTGGGGAAGCTATGCCAGAACAGTGCGAATTTGGGCTCTACAGCAGCAGTGCAGGCTCAAAATTTACACTATTTTGGCACTGCTCCCCCCAACCACTTAGAATCATTTCTGATGCATTTCATAATGAAGTTAAGTACATTAATTATAAAAAAACAGTAATTTATAAGATAGAATCATTTCTGATGCATTTATAATGAAGTTAAGAACATTGATTATAAAAAACAGTAATTTACAATATAGAAACATTTTTGATGCATTTATAATGAAGTTAAGTACATTGATTATAAAAAATAATAATTTACAAGATAAAAATACCTTTAATCATACGTAAAAATATATTATTTGTCATCCAATGCATCAAAATTGCTCCTGGAGGGCTGGGAAAGCTATGCCAGAACAGTGCGAATTTGGGCTCTACAATAGCGATCCAGGCTCAAAATTCGCACTATTTTGGCACTGCTCCCCTAGCCACTCAGAATCATTTCTGATGCATTTATAATGAAGTTAAGTACATTGATTATGAAAAAAAAAATTACAAGATAAAAATACCTTAAATCATGTGTAAAAATATATTATTTGTCATCCAATGCATGAGAATTGCTCCTAAAGGGCTAGGGAAGCTGTGCCAAAACAATGCGAATTTGGGCTCTACATCAGCGGTGTAGGCTCAAAATTTGCACTATTCTGACACTACTCCCCAGGCTCCCAGGGGCATTTCTGATGCATTCACAAAAACATTGATTGTACAAACTAGACAAAACAATGATATACTTGATGAAAATAAGTTTGCAAAAACTGTACTGTATTCATAATAAGAAGTGTACTGTTTGCAAAAACTATACTGTATTCATAATAGGAAGTGATAGATCATCTTTATAAAAGCTTTCTTACAATATTGAGCTTCCTTCTCTTATTATTGGGCAGAGTGTGCTCAAGGAGTGATTGGGCTATTTCTTGAGGGTCCTCTATGCCTGTGCTTTTGGCTATACCTATATGAGCAAGAAGCTTACCCCTAAATCCAGAACCAAAAACATCGAAGGCAAGGGATTTTTTTATCAGAACTATACATTTGTTGCTCTATGCCATAGAGGCTACACAGAGCACCTTAGAGAGGGCTTTCAAAAAGAAGAGAGTGAATGCAGATTGAGGGGTGTAGTCCCTGTGGATAATGGTGATGCCATCCATAGGAAGTCGATCAAGATACTACGACAACGCAGCATCATGTCCATGGACCTTGGCCTGGTCTCTACTGCCGCTGCCTCTCCCAGTAAATGCGTCAATTTGAACCACCCTCTGCAATCAAAGAAAAAATCAAAATATTTTCCTATACATAATTACAAATGTTTCTAAGTTGTAAAAGGTTGATTTTATCTCTTGCTCAATTTCTTCTTTTACCAAAGTGTTGGTGGGGGGTGGAGAGGTTAATCGAGGACTTAGCCTCATCCTTTTTAGGTACTTTGGTCTCCTCCATCACTCCAGCAGCAAGGGTATCCTTTTCAGCCTCTAGCTTGTCTTGTAAGGTTGTGAATTCCTCCTTTGGAACTAGGGCTTGCTCCGCGGTCTCAACCACAGTGCATTGGCATTGGAATTAAACATGTGTACAAAAACATGTAAAGGACAAAACCAATTTAGCCCTACTGACCTCGATGCCTTTGAAAACTTGAGTGATGTCTTGATATCACTTACCATCTTAAACTTTAAGCATAAGATGGTCCAAGAATCAGGTTTGGGCCATTCGAAATCTCTTCTAGCTTGCCAAATAAACCTGGTTTTTTATCTACAAAATATGAGTGAGAAAAGAAAAAGATATTGTTCTGTACAAGATCACTTAGGCTTTGAGATACAAACATTGTCTCTCCAATGGATGCATGCATAGCATAGAAAACTCCAGTGAGCTTTGGAGTGGTTGTTCCTCAACATAATTAGAGGGAAAAATATCTGCAGAGAGACATAAGAAAATGGAGAATCATAAGAAAATTTGAAACAAAAAATCCAATATTAGCATGTTGTTAAAGTTGTGTTTATGTTACACTAACAATTTGAAGGAAACCTTGGTCATTGGCCTTGAATGTACAGGTCTCCAAGGGTATACACATGTTGCACTATGGCAACCAGCCCTTCCTTCTTAGTATGCTTGAAGCCTTGTAGCCAACCCTTCCAATGATGTAGCATATTCCTTAGTTGAGGCACTCGATGTGGTCCCTTAGAGCTTGGCTGCATGTAGACCCAAGCCCCAACCCTGAATCTTGTTGGAGCCCAAACTCCGTTCTCATCTCTTGTGTTATGCAGCACAAGCTCTTCCACCTTCTCCCTAGGTCTTCTCACATTACTAGAAGAGGTCATGGTGGTAAGAAAAGAGAAGAAGGGAAAAGAAAATCTTGTTTTGCAATAGAGGAGTGGAGAGAGAGAAAGTTCAGGGTTTTCAGTGCAGCAATGGAAAGCTTAAAAGAGGGTTAGAGTTTGAGAATAGGCTTCCCGAACCTAGAGTAGACTAAAGAGGGTAGAGTTTTTGCAGCAATGGAGAGGGAGGGAGCTTGAGAGAGAGAGAGAGAGGGAGGGAGCTTGAGAAGGAGGGAGAGCTTAAGAGGGATGGAGTTTCTACAGCAATGGAGAGATTAGAAAAGGAAGAAAGAGGAAGAGGGAGCTTGAGACTGAGGAAGCTTGAGAAGGAGGGAGAGCTTGAGAGGTATGGAGTTTCTACAGCAATGGAGAGCTTAAAAGAGGAAGAAAGAGGTTCAAAATGAGCTTTCCAAATCTAGAGTATGTTGGGGGGAAGTTTGAGAGGGAAAACACACTTTTGGAAAAAAAATTAAAAACTTTCAATTTTTAGGGTTTTTAATCTGTGCGATTCTAGGTGGGGGGACCTCTAAGTTTAGGCCCAGGAGGTAGGGGGACAAGAACTGTAGTAATTAGGCCCCATTAGCAAAGCAAAGCCTAGGGCCCCTAGGGTCAAAGAAGTAAAAAATGTGCACCCAACCCTCTTCCTATTGGTCCATTCCTAATCAAAAGTTAATCCAAGAGGCCCTCTTTGGGTCCAAAAAATTCCTAATGCATGAGGACGATGTAGTAGAGAGTTAATTTAGACCACACCTTTAATAGGTGTGGGACCGAGTGGCATGGGGCTGAGTGGTGCGCAGGCCCATCACGATATGGTTGTGATGAGCCTACACCACCTTCCTCAACTAGACCCACCCCCACTCCCTCACATCCATCTTCACGTGCATAATAGAGAGTCTGGGGGGAGGGGGTAGTAGACGTGCTATTGGGGGGGGAGCAAGCTGGGTTTGCTTTGGTAAAAGCAGCACTAGGTCTCCCGATGCATCTCCCCAACAGGGGGCTCTTCATACACACATTATGAGCCAGCCCCTAGGAGACCCATTCCACCATTAGATCCACACATCCTACCATACAACGTGGATGTGGATGGTGCCCTCGTCTCATGGATGCATGAGGAAAGCAAGTCATGAACCGTATGCATGTACTTGCAAACCTAGAGTTTGTGAACTCCTTAAAAAAGTGGAAAGCACAAGATGAACTTTCTAAGCAATATGTTATCGATGTGCTTAGGTCAGAGTTCCTTGTACCACATGTGGGTCTTTGCTTCTCCAAGGAGGGGATGAAGAGGTAGATCAAGGTTTTTCTCTCTAATAGGAGAGCAAATATCAAGAGACTAGCAAAGAATAACTTGGAGAAGCCTAGCGTTTACACAACTGAGGAGTGTAGGCATGCACGCAGCTTCGTAGCACCCAAGTGCTTTTCAACAACAAGTGGTGGCAAGTTCTTCCTAACTATGGAAGTGAGGGGCTTTGCACTTCGGCTCTAGTGGGAAATCCTCCTTTCGTGCTTGTTTCGTAATAAGTAATCATTTCTTCTCTTCTTTCATTTTGTTTTGTACTATATTATTTTCTTTAAATAATTATATATTTTCTTAATTGTTTTTTTGTAGAGGGAGGTTGTTGGGCATGACCCAATAAAGGAGGAGTATGACTATGGGTATAGAGCTCCCCGTCTGCAATTGTGGGCATGGATGCGTACGCGAGGCGTACGCTTGGATGAGTCCATTTTGGGGACTCAAGCAGATGAGGTAAGTAAGCCTAAACCATTCTCTTTTCTACGTCTAATGGTATTTTAATGCTCTTGCTTATCTGGTGCTTGATGGCATGTATGTTGAATGAAGGGGAAGATGAAGAGGAGGATCTTGATTATCAACGTGAAGCAAGTGAGGAGGACGAGGAAGACGATGATGACGATCACTCAAAATCCGATGAGGATTCCAGTTAGATACCTCTTCATTGTAAAAACTTTATGTATATATGGCCAAAGGCCCAACACTTTCTGAAATATAATAACTTTTTGGGCTCAATTGTATTCTCCAGAATGTGTGTTTCTTATGTTTGTGTTTGTGTTTGTGTTATGAATCTGAAACTGTGACTCTATTTTAATGAAAAAAAAGAGCTAAGGCAGACTGGGGATTCCTGTGCAAACTCCCAATTCTGCTCTAGCTCTTTTATTACTGTGCAAAGCTTTCGCTGCAGGATAGCAAAATATCCCTGCTCAATGCGACATTTCGCTGCAGATTTCACTATTGAGCAGCGAACCCGTTGCGGGCGAAAATAACAGTGTTTCTAACAGTCGAAAATGGCCTGACATCTACCTACCCTTCTAGTTATAAAAATGCTACTATGTTCGTTGCTAGACCCTCATTCTATTGTTGTGATATAAGTGACATGTGAAAAAGCACAAATTCATGATTTTTCTCAAATCATGAAAAGTCTATGAGAAAAAGAATATGTGATATGTGAAAAAGCACAAATTCATTGCTTGATAGTAAATAAAGAAGTTGATATATTTAAATTACAAGAAAGTGATATATCTAAATTACAAGAAGTTGATATATCTAAATTATAAGAAGTTGATATATCTAAATTACAAGATATTCAATAT
The DNA here is from genome assembly GCF_041138505.1 of Cibotium barometz. NCBI lineage: Eukaryota > Viridiplantae > Streptophyta > Polypodiopsida > Cyatheales > Cibotiaceae > Cibotium > Cibotium barometz. The sequence goes on from NC_141085.1 coordinate 19,338,473, forward strand.
ACCCAAAAACCTTATATATAGATCACCATCGACGATAAACATTTTTTTAAATAGCACCATTCATGAAAGATCCCTATCCCCACCGTGCAACGAATCCTGGGGTGCTAGCAGCGGAAGTAGCACTTCTTGCGCAAGACAGGGTCCTTCACTCAAGGCCTCGCCCACAAATATCCGGACAAGAGACTAATCCCTCGGTTCTTCCAGAACCAAACCCAAAAAAACTTCCCTCGCCTGGAAAGCATGGGTGATTCCTCCAGGATATTTTTACTCTAACGAAGTCAAGAGTCTTAAAACTAACTAAACTGATCTGACCGAACCCGTAAGTATCATAGTAAGATTAAGGAAAAGACTTACACTTGGATCATAGAGACCAACGCTTTTTTCCTCATTATTGAGAGGCATAGCCGTTGATTCTTTTCCATACAATAAATTTTTATTCGAGATTTACTTCATCTATCATACCATAATAGAATTGAGTCTCATTTTAGGGATCCATTAGTCCAGCCTAACCCCATCTAGTCCCGTGGGTTAGCCAACCGCCCAACCACTGTAGTGATGGGATCCATTTAAGAATTTGGTTAGGTTTTGTCCTGGGTACTAGGGAAAAGAGTTCCCAGGCCCCCTAGCCATATATTCATGCAAACTTAAAACTAGTCACACCACTTACACACCCAATTTGAAATTGCCTTTCTCACAGATTCAACTGTCATTAAAACAATCATTTAATGAAACTAGAGTATCACTGATCATAATCCTCCAAAATTAATCCGGTTGAATTCTAATTTCCAATGTTTCCTTCATCGGTGTACTTATGGCATCATTGGCAACCAGAATGCTCACCACCTGTCCACTCAGGGGCCTTTTCAATAGTTCCTAGCTCTCATAGTACCCGATAATATATTCACTTATAAAAATCAAAAGGAATCTCCGTCGAAGATCAGCAAGATCAACCAACAGATCCGTATAAAAAAGGCATGGACTCATCCGTTGAGGACCAGCAAGGTCAATGAACCAGATCCATGCCCGAATTCGGAAAACAACTCTTACTCCGTGTTCCAATATCTTCCTCGATGCACGTGTGGATATCTTCGATGACCCAGAGCCCGAGCACCGTATGGTCAGCACCCTCTAGGATCCTTCGTCGTAGGTCACCTAGTGCTTCACTCATAGGCCGCTTCCTTAGTCCCTCATCCACCGTATCGGAAGCTCACCATTCAAATCGAACCGAGGCTAGTCAAGACCTCGGTCGACCTTGCTACACGCGTCTGTTGACTCTCCGTCATCTGTTGCAACTTTATCAGATAGTCTCCATGACCTCATTCACAAGGTGGTCAAAATGCTTCCCCAGTATTTTTGACATAAAACAGTCATTTAAAAACAGGTCATAAATACAATTTCTATAACAAATTCTCGTCTTTTCACATTGTTCCACATCAATCCCCATTTATTTCATATGTATTCCCATTCTCATCACATCATTTTCCATCTTATCACATCTTTTCTCATTTATCCGCATCAGATCATCTCATCCACTCGCATCTACCCATATCCACATCTCATCACATCATATTCATTCACATCACATATCACATCTATCCCAATTTACATCACATCTCATTCACTCACATCGCGATTCACATGACATTACATCTCATTCATTCACATCCGGATTCACATCACATCACATCTATTCATGTCCATCACATTCATTTACATCACATCCATTTACATTCATCACATCACATTCATTCATTCATATCCACCACATTCATTCTCATAACCATCCCATCATATGCATTCTATCCACATCATATCTCATTCATACACATCTCATCTCATCAATTATCCACATCCATCCAATCGTTCACATGTCGACTACTCACATCTATCCATACATTCATATCTATCACTTCACATCCACATATATTCATGTCACCTCACATTCTTTCACACACACATCCACATCCATTCTTTCACATACATCCATATCCATTCTTTCACATACTCATCCACATCCATTACATACACATCCACATCCATTCTTCACATACATATTCACATCCATTCTTCACATACACATCCATATCCATTCTTCACATACACATTCACATCCATCCATTCACTCACATCTATCTGATTCACATCACATCTATTCACATCACATCTCATTTCTATGCAAGTTTTCAAGGAGTATTTCTTGAATCAATATCCCCAAAACTTCTTGATCGGAATTTTGAATTTCATACCAGAATTCCTCGAATTCTATAACCTTGATCCACAGATCAAATCGAAGGGTCTCAAACTTAGTTTCAGATTTGGAGGGAGTTTTGAGTGTATTTTTCTAAACTGGTCACACCTTCTTTCCTCAAAACTGACGAAAGAGTTTGGTCTTCGTCATAGTCTGATTCAAGGTTCGAGTCGGATAAGATTTTTCCTGATTTATCTTTCTCGAAAAGGTTTGATAATTCAATTACTATTTTACTGAATTTCTTTCTTTGAATATTCACTTAACTGAATTCTAAATTAGTTATGCATTCCAATGAGGAATAGATTAATCATTTATCTGAATATTTTGATCTCAATAGATTTCTTGAATTCTCTTTTTACAATCCGTGTGAATATAAAACGATAGAAATTTCTCTCTTAGAGTATTTAATTATTCATTTATCAAATACTCATAGAATTTAAACATAGAATTTAAGACAATTCTAATTTTGCTATAAAAATTCTTTATGCATCCATTTATGCATAAAAATCAACTTCAGTGGGAATAACTCTTTTATAAAAAATCCTTTTATGCATCTATTTATGCATAAAATTAAATTTAATAGGAATAACACTTTTAAAATAAAAAGAATTTGTTTATGCATCTATTTATGCATAAAAATAAGTTTTTATAAGAATAACGCTTTTATAATTAAAAAAATCCTTTATGCACCTTTCTATGCATAGAAATCAATTTTAATGAGAATAACACTTTTGAAAAAAAATCCTTTATGCATCTTTCTATGCATAAAAATCAAATTTAATGAGAATAACACTTTTGTAATTAACAAAATTCCTTTATGCATCTTTCTATGCATAAAAATCAATTTTAATGAGAATAACACCTTTGTAATTAAAAAAAATTCCTTTGTGCATCGTCCTATGCATAAAAATCAATTTTAATGAGAGTAACACTTTTGTAATTAAAAAATTTCCTTTATGCATCTTCCTATGCATAAAAATCAATTTTAACGAGAATAACACTTTTGTAATTAAAAATTTTCCTTTATGCATCTTCCTATGCATAAAAATCAATTTTAATGAGAATAATACTTTTGTAATTAAAAAATTTCCTTTACGCATCTTCTTATGCATAAAAATTAATTTTAATGAGCATAACACTTTTGTAATTAAAAAAATTCCTTTATGCATCTTTCTATGCATAAAAATCAATTTTAATGAGAATAACATTTTTGTAATTAAAAAAATTTCCTTTATACATCTCTCTATGCATAAAAATCAAATTTAATGAGAATAACACTTTTGTAATTAAAAAAATTCTTTTATGCATAAAAATCAATTTCAATGAGAATAACACTTTTATCATTTAAAAAATTTCTTTATGCATCATTCTATGCATAAAAATCAAATTTAATGAGAATAACACTTTTATAATTTTAAAAAAAAATATTTATATGCATAAAAATCAAATTTAATGAGAATAATACTTTTGTAATTAAAAAAAATTCCTTTATGCATCTTTCTATGCATAAAAATCAAATTTAATGAGAGTAACACTTTTGTAATAAAAAAATTCCTTTATGCATATTTCTATGCATAAAAATCAAATTTAATAATTAAAATCAGTAATATTCATGCATATTCATAGGTGAATATGTACTCCATGCATATTCATAGGTGAATATGTACATGGAGTAATTAGAATGTTTCTTTTAGATGCAAGAATGGTGGGAATTACTCTTTTGGAATAACGTAAAAACAAAAATATCTAACGTAGGGCTTTCACTTAATATGAAAGCTACCCGACTAATCGGGTCCACCCATCCGTAGGATGGTGCCGTCGGGGCATTCCATCCTCCCACTTTCCACCCCACTCACGCGTCAATTTGTTTTCTAATTAATCCTACCACACTGTTTGACATAAACAAACATGTTCTTTAATTAAGGCCCTTTTCACAAGGTTTATTAAAACAACCTTTTTTCACAATACAATAATGCCAAAGACAAGATTTATAAAAACAAAGTTTAAACATGAATCAATTTCATACAAGCCAAACTGGTTCTCTTATTCTTTTCCTTTATACCGCCGATGATCTAGAATTCGGCCTTCCAGCCTCCACATGCTGGGCAAAACCCTACGGGACCATACACCTCATCGTCGGCCGCTGGCGAGGACTCAAGCCGGCCTGTCGCCCTCTCAGGCTCCATCGCTCGATCCTCCCGCCCCTCAGAGGGATGTCTGCATACTAGGGTGGGCTAATTTACCGCACTAGCCTGGGCCCTCAGAACTAGGCAGCATCATCACAGTCACTTGCCTCATTCTCCCGATGGTATGAGGGATACCATGGGCCAACTCCAGGCCTTACTAACGTCTCCGCCGTCCGGCTACACAAGCACAAGAACGTGGCAGCGTCAAGGCAGGGAGAAGTTGTACCTGTACCTTAATTTAACCAAGATAACAATCCATTTACTCACTAAACCATATGACTAGGATCCATGTCACCTTCTTTAAGAAAACAATCTTTTTCACAAAGATTTTAGCATTTCAACTTGAGATTGCGATAAGTCATTCTTTATTAAGGCATATGCTATTGCTTAAAAGAATACAAACTTTAAATGGTAAATCAATCAAATAGATCACTGTAACAATCAATAGAGAAGCCGGGGCCATACCTCAACCCCTAAGAATGATATGTAAATAAAAAACAAAATATGTATATACCTTATAGAAATTTGTCGTTTATCTCGTTGTCCTTGCTTGTTAACAAGAGCTTTAGAACTTGACATATGAGAATAGATTCTTCTAATACCTTGTCCTTTGATTGAAATCATCCAATAATCTCCACGCTTTATCTCCTCTTACTCATACTGTGATTCTTTTCTCTTTCTAAGATCTATGGCAAAATAGCCTTCTCCTACAGGTCTACAGCATAGTATTCTTTCTCTAAAAGAAAAGCTATGGAGTTTCGGTCTCTTCCTCCGAAAGACCATAAAAATCTAAGCTTATTTTTTGAGATATTAGATAAGAATGAAGGGATATATGCATCTCAAACTCTAGGATTACCTTGAGGCTACTTGCTGCCTTCTCACAGTTTTCTCTATGTAGAGACCCTGACAGAAACAACAAACTGTTTCGGCCATAACTCTCTGATAAAAACTCAGAATATAGTCATGTAGCCAGTCAAAAGAACGGGAAGGCATCTGGTCTACAAGCCACCGTAGGCAGAATAGGCAAAAACGTCTGTATATAGCCACAAACGCACCATCTTTAGAAACGCGTTATTTTTCCACATTTTTAGTATGCATGGACTCTAAATGTGTAAAAGTACTCTAAATATGACCTCTTATCACCTAAAATCGAAATTCTATTTTTGGAGATACTTATCTCTTAATAGAACTATTCTTATGTTCTTATTTCTTTTAGGATTTTTGGAGCTAATATTTTTATTCTAACCTTTCCTAATGTTTCTAGCCTTGTTGTCTCACTCTTCTCTAATTACACTCTTTTTTTTTATTGAATTCTATATTAAAAGAGACACATACATACATGGCTTGGGAGGGACCTTACAATCTCCTCCACTTAAAAGATTCGAGATGTCCTCATCTCGCGAGCCAGGGTAGTATCTAAGTAAATCCTCCTGTCTCTTTAAAAGTGGTGTCCCCCCACTAGGTAAAAATCTTCTTTTATCTAAATATTATTCTTAAAGATTCGTTTATTTCATGTGCTTGGCTCGTTTTGTTGTGCCTCCAAAAGGTCTTTATTATTCTAAAGTTAATTGGCCTTATTATCCTAATTTCATGCATCCATATACTTCTCATATGCTATGAACCTTCGAATTCCTTATTCTATATCCCCATGTAATATGGTACTTAACAAATTGTCATGGAGAAACGTAAGGAAATCAATTCTTTACGCAATCTATCCTATGATAGCAATGTTATAATCTTAGTATCGTCTTGTAGAATACCTCTATTCACATCATGCACATTACTTCATATGAATCTTGCACCAATCCTCTTCTATTTACTCATAGAAATACTTGTTGAATTCGGTTATCTTTAACCTAGCTATCTCTATTTCTTGACCTAATTTTTGCTCTCGCTCATGATTCCTTGTAGCCAGGGGTGGGCTTGATGTTCCTCTTGAATTAGGAGACCTCTTCTTGATTAACATGGAAGGACTCATGTCCTTCTCGACACTTTCTATACAAAAAAACTTTATCACAGTCTCTGGCTATACTTATGGCTTCTGAAATAGAGGATGGTTTCACATTCTTGATGAGGTTATTCAAAGATAGATTAAGCTTCCAAATGAATCGATGGAGAAGAGTTACCTCATCCATCTCTAGAGCAATTCGGAGAAGTTTAACAAAAGTTTGGTGGTATTCTTTTAGGGTCTTCCTTTGTTGGGTTAGCTCCAAAAATGCGTTCATTTTATCCTCTCGAAATCCTAGAGGATAAACCTTTCACGAAGGTGTACTTTCATGGCATCTCATAACTGATTCTAGCTCCAGTAGTGGTTAGATTGACAACAATGCTTCTAACTTTCTAGCTCCAATGGTTAGATTGACAACAATGCTTCCAACTAATTTAGCATTTCTTACGATTTTTAGACGTGAGCAAGGGTGAGCTTGCTTCTTTCATTGTATCCATTAAAAGTTCAAAACTATCAACATACTTATCATAGCACCACATTTGAAGGTAGTCAGGATTAATACATCTGAGATCTTCATTTTTTTGAGAATTACACATCTGGTATCTTGGGATTAACACATCTAAGAGCATGATCCTCTGGGAATTACACATCCAAGACCCATGTTTGTCTGAGATGGATTAAAGATCTTGGATGATCGTCCTAGTGTACAGTATCGGATGGATGGCATTCACACGTCAACTATTCAAATCTTAACGGAGTTATAATCTTAATAATTTATAATATGCAAGTTAATGAGATATATCCTGAAAATTTCTCTAAACAAGTTTCGGTCTATCCTTCTAGTCATTCAGTCTCTCACTAGTTTCTTAATTTGATCACCTTATGTTTTTTCTCACAAAAGGTTTTCTCCCCAATCTTATTTCTCAAATTTATTGTACAAATATCTTGCGTGTGCACCCCCAAGATACAAGCACAATTTCATAGGATGATTGTCTCAACATGTGCGGATATTCAAATCACTTCTATGGCCAGTAGAGATGATTGATTCGTCCTCATATGATAAACAATCACTTGTTTTAATCCCCTTGACAGTTAACCTTTGAAAAACAAATCCTAGGAACTAAGATCGGCTCTGATACCACTTGTAAGGTTCCTCCCTTCCACAAATAGGGGAAACACTTAAGATAGTCCACTAAGTCTTATCTTAGAGAAAATTTCCTATTCATCGACACCTTGACCATACAGAGATTCAAGGATACGATTCATAGGTAAGACCTAGTTCTATCCCGCAGGGGGAGCGTGGTCTTCTAAAATCAAATCACCCATAGGGTAATTGATCACATAAATTGGGCAACTACAAGACTTGATTTCTAGAGGCAACGCTTTTTTCCTCATCCATGCAAGGCACAGCCGCCGCTGGCCTAGTCTTCTAGAATAGAGTTGCCCGAATATCTAACGTAGGGCTTTCACTTAATATGTTGGAAAGCTACCCGACTAATCGGGTCCACCCATCCGTAGGATGGTGCCGTCGGGGCATTCCATCCTCCCACTTTCCACCCCACTCACGTGTCAATTTGTTTTCTAATTAATCCTACCACACTGTTTGACATAAACAAACATGTTCCTTAATTAAGGCCCTTTTCACAAGGTTTATTAAAACAACCTTTTTTCACAATACAATAATGCCAAAGACAAGATTTATAAAAACAAAGTTTAAACATGAATCAATTTCATACAAGCCAAACTGGTTCTCTTATTCTTTTCCTTTATACCGTCGATGATCTAGAATTCGGTCTTCCAGCCTCCACATGCTGGGCAAAACCCTACGGGACCATACACCTCATCGTCGGCCGCTGGCGAGGACTCAAGCCGGCCTGTCGCCCTCTCAGGCTCCATCGCTCGATCCTCCCGCCCCTCAGAGGGATGTCTGCATACTAGGGTGGGCTAATTTACCGCACTAGCCTGGGCCCTTAGAACTAGGCAGCATCATCACAGTCACTTGCCTCAATCGGAAAACCTCATTCTCCCGATGGTATGAGGGATACCATGGGCCAACTCCAGGCCTTACTAACGTCTCCGCCGTCCGGCTACACAAGCACAAGAACGTGGCAGCGTCAAGGCAGGGAGAAGTTGTACCTGTACCTTAATTTAACCAAGATAACAATCCATTTACTCACTAAACCATATGACTAGGATCCATGTCACCTTCTTTAAGAAAACAATCTTTTTCACAAAGATTTTAGCATTTCAACTTGAGATTGCGATAAGTCATTCTTTATTAAGGCATATGCTATTGCTTAAAAGAATACAAACTTTAAATGGTAAATCAATCAAATAGATCACTGTAACAATCAATAGAGAAGCCGGGGCCATACCTCAACCCCTAAGAATGATATGTAAATAAAAAACAAAATATGTATATACCTTATAGAAATTTGTCGTTTATCTCGTTGTCCTTGCTTGTTAATAAGAGCTTTAGAACTTGACATATGAGAATAGATTCTTCTAATACCTTGTCCTTTGATTGAAATCATCCAATAATCTCCACGCTTTATCTCCTCTTACTCATACTGTGATTCTTTTCTCTTTCTAAGATCTATGGCAAAATAGCCTTCTCCTACAGGTCTACAGCATAGTATTCTTTCTCTAAAAGAAAAGCTATGGAGTTTCGGTCTCTTCCTCCGAAAGACCATAGAAATCTAAGCTTATTTTCTGAGATATTAGATAAGAATGAAGGGATATATGCATCTCAAACTCTAGGATTACCTTGAGGCTACTTGCTGCCTTCTCACAGTTTTCTCTATGTAGAGACCCTGACAGAAACAACAAACTGTTTCGGCCATAACTCTCTGATAAAAACTCAGAATATGGTCATGTAACCAGTCAAAAGAACGGGAAGGCATCTGGTCTACAAGCCATCGTGGGTAGAATAGGAAAAAACGTCTGTATATAGCCACAAACGCACCATCTTTAGAAACGCGTTATTTTTCCACATTTTTAGTATGCATGGACTCTAAATGTGTAAAAGTACTCTAAATATGACCTCTTATCACCTAAAATCGAAATTCTATTTTTGGGGATACTTATCTCTTAATAGAACTATTCTTATGTTCTTATTTCTTTTAGGATTTTTGGAGCTAATATTTTTATTCTAACCTTTCCTAATGTTTCTAGCCTTGTTGTCTCACTCTTCTCTAATTACACTCTCTTTTTTTATTGAATTCTATATTAAAAGAGACACATACATACATGGCTTGGGAGGGACCTTACATGCTAGAGGAAGATCTAGCTCTGGCAATCTAGTTGTGGCATAATATCCTTCTAAAGAGTCCTTATAGACCTCTTGAAGTGGGTCATCCTAAAAGACCTTTGTGACTGGAATATGTCGTACAAACTCCCATTGGTTCTCAGCCCCCTGATCCATTTTGCTCTTGTCTTTCCTGTCCCTTTCTAAATTTAGATCTACAAAAAGTAAATCATCTATGGATGGCTTTGAGGACTAGGCATTGGATGGTCCAGGCATGTCCGGCTCAATGAGCCAATCATCTCCAGACTCCCTTCCGGAAGGCTTTGATAAATCTAGGAACTCACTCTTAGAGAGTTCTCGTAATTTGTCTACATTCTCTGGATGATAGGTGACTTCGTAGCGAACACCATCTCCACCCATGTACATGTTACCCTGGTCATTGATTAGAGGTGCTCTATCAAGTTCTGAGAAAAATTCTGCAATCTTAATGAGATACCGTTGTTGTGGATCCCTAAAGATCTCAACTCCTAGATTGGGATTCGAAAAAGGTTTTAGCAATATTTACCAAATTTCCTACCGATTGGGTCCCACTTTCCTGTGTAGGTACTCTAGAAGGTGCCCTAGACCCTATGGCAATGTGTATATGATGTCCGGACCGCAAGTGCATAAGGTCAAATTTTAAGGTTTTTTTTTCAAAAAAATCCAAAAATTTTCAAGTTGGCTCAAACTTTGCCAAAACCCATTTTGAATCCCCTCGAACATATTAGGCCAAAAAAATAGCGTATTTTCAGGATCAAAAATCGCCTAAAATTTACCAGTTTCCCATACTGACTCACTATGGGAAAATGGTTCCGGGACTGAAAATTCGACGACGACGGGTGTTTTCTAACTCCTCTTGAAAAGTTAGATAACCTCCCAATTTTTTGCGACAGAAAATGAAAAACTTTCCAGACTCTCCGCCTTATCCGGTGCGATGTCAGTCTTTATGGTGCGGTTTGTGGGTCTCTTCGTGCACTGCACTGTTCACGCACAGCCGTCTTCTTTTATTATTATTATTACTTTTTCTTTTTTGAAGTGCGTGTGCAGTGAACTCAATGCGTGTGCAGTTGTGAGATTTGTAGCGAATTCAATGCGTGTGCAGTTGTGAGATTTGCAGCGAATTCGAAATGTTCAGTCTTCATGTGTTTGTACAGATTTCAGTTTCCCTACAAGTGCAGGTTTAACAGAGAACTAAAATGCATAAAATTAAAGATACAGAAAACTAAACTAGCTAAGAACAGAAAATAAAACGAACATGCAGAAAATTGAAACTGTAAAAATTAACCTCTGACAGCAAAAATTATCCTCAAACAGAATGATAGAAATGCAAAAACAGGCCTCTCTCTTTCGCACACAAATTGAAATTGGCAAGTTTAGCACCTACCTCCAATCCTTCTCGTATGTTGAATCCTTGTCCTGACCTCAAGGGAGAAGCGTAGCTAGCTAATCGCACTCAAATTGCAAGACAAATAAAGAGAATTTAACAATAGATTAGTCTTAAATAAGTACCAAAATTAGTCCCAAAGCCTGCTCTCCTATCCAACAGTTTTGCAACCGATTGGAGCTTCATACAAGGAGTGGTAGTGTGTGTATGGTGCTCAAATAATGTAGGCACTCTTTCCCTGGCAGTGGTGCCATTGTAGAGCGGTTCTCTCTACTGTGCAATATAGTGCTCATAGAGTACTACCGATCAACAAATGTGTTAAGAAACACAATGTCAATCTGAGGACTCGACCCGATTAGTGCATGAAGGCTTATCCCTTGAGGGAGAGATCACATACACGAACCACCACTTGACTATTCAACTATTCAACACCTTAATCAATCTCTCAATCCCATAAATCCACTACACTAATCAAGAGAACAAGCAATGCATGGCAATCTCTTAATCCCATTCAAACATTGATTAAATCTTAGCTTTCCCTAATGCCAACAAATCCATAAGCGTGCATCTAATAATCCACAAGCTTAAGCAAGCATAGAATGTAACATTCACAAACCCACAAGCTCATAGAGAGAGTCTATCCATGAATAACTCATTGCCAATGAAGTGGGCAAGAGCGTGCAACAATGGAGACTACACACACAACACACACACACACTACAAGTATGCATACACAAGAGAAAGAAAGAAGCATTCAACTAATCATAGATTAATCTACTTCAATGATAATAAAATAGATTAAGAGAAAGAAGTGGAGCTATACTCATTGGAGCTTGATGCTCATTAGAGTACAATACAGAGAGAGTTAGAGAGTTGCCATAGCTTGAGAGCTCAAGAGCTTCACTCAATAGCTTATGAGAATGGCCAAAAACGTCCTCTTTCTTTAGCTAACATCTCTTTTATAGAGATGCCACTAACCCTAATCCTAGGCCTCTTTCACACATGGGCAGACAACCCCATAAGTGAGCCTGCTTAATACACTTAGAACTCTCATTTAGAACCCACATTGGCCTAAAACGATTTACATTGCACTTCGGCACAAAACTATGAAAAAATTATGTGCGTCTTTATGTTCCCATGGCTACAATCCTGCTCTCTCGCATTAATTGCTTCCGGCCTCCTTCCATAACCCGTGTTCCCATAAGTGTTCCTATGGAACAGACCCTGTCTTGGTAGTAGGGTCTTGCCACCTATGGTGCTACGCAATGTAGGAATGTTTTCACCAACCCAGTCGAACTGCTCATCATCGGCCTCTTTGTCTTGATCTCTTGGTGGCTGCATTGTGGGGTCTTCTTCACGCGCTTGCGCCCGCCGCTGGAAGGGCCTGCATGTGTGCGTTGGTGTTGCTGTGGGAGGAGGGTTGGACTACTCTGGTGATCCCATTGGTCATGTCTTAGAATCCAAGGGGTCACTCTCTTCCTACGCACCATGCATATAAACTATGTGCTATACACATGATAATAGAATTTAATTAGAAAAAGTCCAGGTTAAAATACCAGTTTATTTTTTTATTGTACAAATCACCATATAGTGTGTTACTTTACTCTCTCCCCAAGCACCTAGCACACTTTTGGTGAATTCTACGATATGTTATTAAAATGATGTCGTTCTAAGGCAGTTGTGCTACCTTGATTCACAACGTGAACCATGTTATTGAAATTTATCCAAAGCTGTTTGCACATATTTACAAGAGCTGGCATTAGACAATCTACATTTGTGGTGATTGAACAAAGGTCTCTCCAGAGTCCCCAAGTCTTCTTTGAATTCTCTATGTTTGCTGGCTTCTCCAAAAATCTCCTTACCTTTGATCCAGTCATGGAGACCTTTTGAGAAACCTCGTATGACATACCAGAGGCTTGCTTATTCACTTCAATTTTTACGTTTCTGCCATGGCAGCCCAGAGAATTCAAAAGATGCTCTAATTTACCAAGGGCTGTAACTTTCCTCTCTTGTGTAGGCATTGTGAATCCATAATCGATATGGCACTTAAGCAATCAATCGAAGATTCTCATGAATGCATGAAGTGTGCAAAAGTGAATATTCTTTAGTGGAAAATTAATGATGGGGCTTCAATTTAAATTCCTGTTTGGTTCTCCTAGCATATCAAGAGACATGACACCTTTCACCCATCTTGCATTTGGTTGTTCCTCATCTTCATTCATCCGTTGACTCGGTTGGATCTACTGCATCTTCCTATTGCTTCTTCCCTTTCTTGGGACCTTTCGAGGCATCCTTCCTAACAGAACCAACCTTCTGTATACCTTTTCCATTTATCTTTTTCTGCCTAGGAATATCAATCTGAGCACTGCAGTATGGACAAGGCCATCTTGATGTCGCGCCTTGAGCACAACCCATCATGCATTTAATTGTCTTCAAATCTCCCCCAAGATGCCAATCCACCTTGAACTTTCCTATGTTTTCTACATCTAAAAGTTGACCATCAATTTGCTTTTTGATTACATCTGTTATCTAGGGATCCCTTTCAGACATCCATGTCAATACCTCATGTGTCTCCTTCGGTACCTCGAATGCACCAAGCCACCAGACCTCTTTCTCAAATTGCACACTAAAACTCTGTTTGGTAGTTTTTTCCCATGCACATATCATGGCCTCATTCATGAGCATAATGCTCATATATTCCAGCTTCTGACCTTTCACAATTTGGCACTCATCTCGCTTGAGCACAAATGAAAGTGTGCTCCCCAAAACTGCAAATAAACGGTAATTTACAATATTCAAAACAAAATAATCGTCTTCATTTTCTACTAAAAAACATGAATAGTAGCAATTGCAAGTTCTCACCTTCTGGTGAAAGACCATAGAACTTCACCATAGCTTGTTGTAGTCTCTCAATATGAATAAAGATGTTATTGTAAACATCATAGTGAAATTTTGTACTTGTTGTCTTGATTTTCTTTCTGCTCGACCTTGTGTCTAATGTTAGTGTGCCCTCAATGTGATAAAACTGTCCTATAGCTCGCTGCACATCATCACATTATTGATAAGCTTGACATTGTGAATCACCTTGAGTGTGGGAAATAAAGTGCCAGTGATTCCTTATCTTAGAAATGCATCTTTTACAACTTGACGGATTGCTTGGTACCCTTTTATGTAGATTCCAGCCGCATCACAAGCATGTTGAATTAATGAAGAATCGATGGAGGTGGTAATCTCGCTCACCACATTGCTGACAACAGCTTGGCGTATTTTAGGACGATGAGGGTCAGTAATAATTGAGAGAATATCCTTGGTATTCAGAATGGCTTTGACCAAATCCTTCCATCCCTCTTCGTTAGAACCACACACCTCTTGCAGAAAATTCCTCTAGTAGAAAACAAATCATGACTATTTTGTTTATATCACTGAGTGCATAATGAAAGTTTATGTTACTTACTTTGTTGTACGAATCCTTTTCTTCCGTGCTCCACCTTTAAACGTAAGAGATTCTATACCAGCCAATGTCTTTTTGCGTTTACGAGCACCATTTAGCGTTGCTTTGAGTCGTTTGATAAGTTCCTCTATCCTTTGAATCTTTGCATCCTTCTCCACATTCTCTGCGAGGATCTCTTTCATTTTATGTGATGATGTTTTAAGTCCTTCTTGACATTGTAAAAGGCTGAACTTTGATGCTTGCAATTGAGATTGGAGAATATGGGTTTGCCAAGCTCCACTTGTAGTCAATCTTCTGTAGTATCCTAACAAGCCAAGCTCTCCTTCACCAACAAATTGCATAAAAGATGATAAATTACGGAAAGAAGGGTTTGCTCTTAATGAAGGGTCAATTGGATAGAGATGCCCATCAACCCAAAGATCTACATTTTTCTCCTTAGCTATCCTACGAGCTTGGATAGATTGTGCATCAGTAGGATGGGTTTTTTTAGAGCTGCCATACTCTTCATCACGAATACGACACTACTAGAGGTTTAGGGCATACCGACGCTAGAACACCGACGCAAATGTCGAGCGTCGGTATGTACGTCCTAAACTTGGAGGCAAAAAGTCAAGTGGGTAATTTTTAAAAGTGCGTATACCAATGCATATACCGACGCGTATACCGACGCATATTCCAACACCTATTTCGATGCATATTTTGGCAAATATTTCGATGGATATTTCGACATAGATACCGACGGATATACCGACGCCCGTAACTTTTTTACAGCCGAGAACCTATTATTCTCTGTTTTGCAAGGCGTCGAATGTCCAGACAAGGTATGCGTGCATCTACCTCAAGCATTCGCCTTCTTCCATTCGACCCAATCTTGATGTGTGTGTGTGTGTGTGTGTGTGGAGAGAATTAGTGAAGTGTGTGTGTAGATCTCCCTCTCTCTCCTTGGGCATTTTACCTCTCCCCATCTCCTCATCTTCTTATGTGTGTGTGTGTGTGTGGAGAGATTAGGGTAAATGTGTGATGTGTGTGTATATCTCCTTCCCCTCTCTCCATCCTTCTTCTTACCGTCTTAATTATGTTTAGAGAGAGGATTTGTATGTGTGTGTGTTGTGAGAGATGTAGAGAGTGAGAGAGCTTATGTATGTGCATCTATTACTAATGTATGCGATGTGTGTGTAGGTTTGTTCCTCCCACGTGTGTCCTAGCTTGTAGATCTGCTTCGAACATGCACTATCCAATCTACATTTGGGAGGTAAGCACATTACTAATTATGTTGTTTTATTACTTCTCTTTTTGTTATTTTTTAATTTGTTCTCAATTTGTAATTATTAATTGAAATTGGGTATGCAAGCTTGTTGTTTTATGCATATATGCTAATATTAGCATATATGTGAGTGCATAAGAAATTAATGTATGTGCTTATTTGTCGTTACACACACACACACAGTTTGCAAGAGAGAGAGAGATTTTCTTTTTGGTGCATACCCAAGACATTTCGGTCTCTTTTCGACTTGAAATCTAATGTCTAAGACATGCATGTCAACGCTATGTCTATATGTATATACTCTAATGTATATACGTAAAGCACATATCCATAAGCTAATGTATATGCCTAAACATCGCTAATGTATACTTGATCTCCCTCAACGGCTGGGAAAAAGAAGCCCGTTTGATGCTTTAAATGTTATTTTTAAAATCTCCCTCAACGATTGGGGAAAAGAAGCCCGTTTGACGCTTTAAATGTTATTTTTAAAATCTCTCTCAATGGCTGGGGAAAAGAAGCCTGTTTAATGCTTTAAATGTTATTTTTAAAATCTCTCTCACGGCTGGGGAAAAGAAGCCCTGTTTTATGGTTTACATAATGCTTTGTGTAATGCGTAATGATTTGCATTTAATGAGCTACATATACATGTTAACCTGCTAGATGGAGCCTCTCAATCTTGAAGAGAGAATAGCGTGTCCATGCATGCGATGTAAGTACCACAAATATTTTGAAAACGAAGGATTTGCAACCAGCATATTCATGACGCTTGCATATTTTCAATGGAGTGCTTACAAAATTTACGGTTTCCATCGTACAACCAAGCAAGTGTGCAACCACATCTTGATAACATTGCGCCTATGAATTCTCGTCCCCAACAAAGGATGAGAATATCAAAGGAGGGAGTGACAGATGGAGCTCAATTAATAGCACCCGAGGGAATGGAAGAAGGTCCAATGGAGGAAATGTTGGATGCCTTTCTCAAGCAACAAGAAGGTGTCTTCGAGGAGCATGAACATGAAGATTATCAACCACGACATTCTCAACGGTCAAATTATGAACTAAAGGAAGAGGCCATGCGTAAACTTACATGCCTTCAACTATACAATGGTGCCAAGATATTTGTATTGCGTGCATCTCTTACGATGCTAAATTTACAATCAATTTTTGGATGGTCTAATGTAAGTGTCACTGAACTCTTCAAGTAAGGGATTTATGGAGATTACACCTAATGTTGAAATGATAAATTTTCAACTTGTATTTGACTAAATCTTAATAGTAATAATCAGATATTGCCATACTTGTAGGCTTTTGAAAGACCAAATATCGCCATACGGCAACGAGATGCCTCCATCTCGTGCAGATTCCAAGAAGTTATTGAAATCCATAGGCATGGGTTACAATAATA
Source organism: Cibotium barometz (assembly GCF_041138505.1). Classification (NCBI taxonomy): domain Eukaryota; kingdom Viridiplantae; phylum Streptophyta; class Polypodiopsida; order Cyatheales; family Cibotiaceae; genus Cibotium; species Cibotium barometz. The sequence goes on from NC_141085.1 coordinate 19,355,645, forward strand.
TTCATGCTTGTCGCAATGATTGTATTATCTTCTGCCATGAATACGAGCATTTGCAAGAATGTTCCCATTATGGCTCTAACAGATATAGAGAAGATGTTCACGGAAAAGTTGTCCCAATAAAGGTTCTTAGGCACTTTCCAATCATCCCAAGAATAAAAAGCATGTTCAGGTGCAAATCTATAGCAAGCTTGATGACATGGCATGCCACAACTCGATCCACAGATGAAGTGATGCGTGTGCCTGCTGATTCACCCGCATGGAGACACATTGAAGAGAAATAGCTGACTTTTAGGGAAGATCCTCTCGTAACCTCCATCTTGGCCTAGCAATGGATGGTGTAAACCCTTTTGGTTTACGGAGCTCTTCATGGAGCACATGGCCTGTTTGCCTTGTGAAATATAATCTTCCGCCATGGTTAGCAATAAAGAAAGGTCATTTGTTGCTCTCATTAATAGTTCCAGGAAAGTACAAGGTGAAGAACATGGATGTATATTTGGCACCACTTATTGATGAGTTACGCACCTTGTGGAACGAAATTGAAGTGAAGGACATGTCAAAGCAACAGAGTGGCCAAAGACTTGCAAGTGTGCAAGGTATTCTCATGTGAACAATGCATGATTGGCCTAGCTATGGAGAATGCTCAGGTTTGTCTATATCGGGTTATAATGCATGTCCTTTGTGTGGTCCTCGACTTGATTCAAGATACTCAAAAGCATTACGAAAGAATGTCTACCAAGGACACGTTAGGTATCTTCCAGAAAATCATGAATTGCGGGATGGTAATCTAGGAAGACCTCCTCCAAGTGCACTGAAGGCAAGTGATTGGAAGCTCAAATGGGAGGAATGTGGCAACTTGGCATGTCCTTGGATGAAGAGGCTCTCTATCTTTCACCAACTCCCCTATTGGGGTGATCTTCTTATAAACCATTTGCTTGACCCGATGCATATTTTCAAGAATGTAGCTGACATTCTGTGGAAGACCATGACAGGAAAAAGGAGACTAAAGACCAAAGGGACGACTTAGAAGAGATAGGTTGCATGCAAGAGTTGTGGGCTCGCACTAGACCCAATGGAAAGGTGCTACTTCCAAGAGCCCCATGGGTTTTTAGTAAGATGGAGGAACAACAAATGAAGAGGACAATTTCAGAGTTTCGGACTCCTACAGGTTGTATGCATTGCTTGAAAAGTGCATTTACAAAGGATGATGATCTTAGTGGCCTCAAGAGTCATGAGATTGGCACAAGTTTTTACAATTTGTGCTCCCCATAGCAATAAAGGATTGCCTCATTGAAGACATTAGAGCTACTATCTATAAGATTAGCACATTAGTGCATTGGATTTCTTCAAAAGAGATAAAGAGAGACACTTTGGAGATAGCGCATTTAAACTCCATAGAGGCACTCTACATGGTAGAGAAGTTTTTTCCTACTACAAGTTTATTAACAATCCAGATGCATCTGCTAGTTCATGTTGTAGATGAGGTTGCAGTTGCTGGAATAGTCCATTTAAGATGGATGTTCTTTTTGGAGAGGTTTATGAAGACATTAAAGGGATTTGTTCGCCAAATAGCTCACCCGGAGGGAAGTATGTCAGAAGGGTGGCTGATACAAGAGTCCCTTGTTTACATCACTGAATATTTAAGTTCATCAGATCCAGAGATACCTCGACTATGGTCTCAAGAGTCTAACAGGCAAGTCATTGGTGAGGAACCTCAAGGCCAAGGCATTAAGAGAAAGATGGATAACAATTTGCAGGAAAAAATCAACAAATTTTGCATCTTGAACTCGCATGTAATGGAGAAGTGGATTGAGACATATGAAGCTCTCAAGAGACAGTGAGTACAAGATTGTTTAAGTTTCAGAAGGAATAGCACTACAAGAAATCTCCCATATCTAGAAGGTTTGCAAGCTCTGCCGGACGTTTCCACAGGTAGATGGCTAGAAGCTACAATTTTAGAAACCAAACGTGCTGGTTTAACTATAATAGAGGAGGAGGAGGAGCTTACAAAAGAATGCAATTGGCATGTAAGTGTTTAAGTTCTACATGTCTCTCTTTTTTTTCTCTACATGTCTCATTTATTATTTGTCCATCAACAATCTTTATGTGCTATTTGTAGTATCACAAATATGGAGCGTTTTGGTCACATGGATATCATTTTCGAGTAGAACGAATAGACCAAAGAAGAGCAACCTTTGATTGTGGTGTCACAGCACATTGTGTTCAAGAAAGTCAAGCAAGTGCAAGTGATGATAACACAATTAGTGGAATGCTTGATTTCTTTGGAACCATTTAAGGCATATTAAAGGTTGGCTATAGAAGTTTTGAGTTGTTTATCTTTGATGTGAAGTGGTTCAAGGTAATCACAAATGGGCCACATGCAACTGTACGTAGAGACAAGAGTGGCCTCATCCAAGTGGACTCCACAAAGGTATGGACCAATCAGCAAGATACTTTTGTGTGCCCAGAGCATTGTGAGCAGGTTGTCTTTAGAGCGGATCCAAAAGATCCATGCTGGCTATTTGTGGTTCAAGTCGCCCCTTTCAGAGTAAGCAAATTTGTGAAGAATTAGAGCTACAACAGGGTGATGTGGATTCACAGGGTGGTGGGGAGCAACAAGAACAAGCCGATATCAACAATGAAGAGGAGCAAGCAAATGAAGAGGAGCAACTAGAGCAAGATCCAAATGAAGAGGTGAAAACCAATGAAGCTAGAAAACCTATTGAGGAAGAAGACATAGATGATGAGGACAGCCTTCATCAAGAGACTTTTAATGATGAGGATGCTGAAATGTACATAGAAATAGATCTCTTTGGGGCTACTGATCTTAATGAGGATGATAGAATAGATAATGATTTTTAAAATGATGTATCTTAATGATTATGCAAATAGTTATGACATATTTGTAATGATTTTATGACATTGAAGGTGCAAAGTGATATGGTTTACCATTGTTGTTTAGGAAAGTTAATGTTTGTCATATGGTCCTTTCATTATTTACCATTGTTAATGTTTACCGTCATAATCACTAGTGCAGGTGCAAAGTGATATGGTTTACCATTGTTAATGTTTGTCATATGGTTCTTTTATTGTTTACCATGTAATTTTCATTTCGCACAAGTTTGTCATATAGTTTTTTGTCCAACAGGCCATGGGTGATGACTCATGGCCGCTCAACTATAGTCTTAATTTCTCATTTAACCCTACATCTTAGGGCATGAGTCTCGAGCAGTTATATGGTTTTTTCTCGTCCATGACTCCAAAGCAGAGAGCCATGGCTCAGACTTATTGGGGTTCTGGAGCAGGGACATCTGCCTCACCATGTGGCTTCACAACGGCAGTTCCCACACATGTAGGTACGACAACAGTTCCCACACCTCATAACACACAGCCTTCCACTCCTCTTACAGCTCGATCTACCACCTCTTCACATAGACGTCGCTCACATAGTAGGTCTTCAGGGGGAGGTTGTTGTGGTGGTAGTGCCATAGATGCTGTGACACAACCACCACACCACGTGAGCGTCGTCCTTCGCTCTCATCTGTTGATAGCACACCCATGGGTTCACCTTCCACTCCTTGGGGTGCACATGACCATGACAATAACAAGATATACATAATTAGGGATGGGGCACCTATAATGAATAGTGCAGGGAAGGCAATGAAGACACGAATTCGACAATTGTGCACTACACAGTTTCACAACTCTGTTATGACTTTATGGGATCAGCAAGATAAGGAGAAGAAAAATTACATAAATACAAAGATAAAGCAAGAGTTTCAGCCATCCGACCCTATGAATGTCATCTCTAATGAGTGGATACAATATACAGCTCGCATTTTGATGGGGCATCGTAGGTCAGAGAGGCGAGGGATGCATTTAGAGAGGGGAAAGAGAAACCTGTTTGGCTAGATGATAGGGAGTGGAAAGCCATAGCTCAGGAGCTCACAGAGACACCAGAGAGGTTTCAACAACAAAGAGAGGCGGAAGGACAAGACTCCAAATAGTAGGGGCTTCTCATCTTGGGAGTGGTGGTTACGAAACCATGCACCATGAATTCGTAAGTATTTGTAGCAATTTTGTTTATCTAAATATATGTATGTGGGCTAAATGTTGATTTTTAAAAGTTGTAATTGTTAATCATTTATGTAGGAGTTGGCCATGAATCGCCCACCAAGTAGGTGAGAAGAGAAGTACGCTCACAAATATGGCCTTGTGGCCTTATTTGAGATGCTTGAAGCAGAAGGAGAGACCATCAATTGGGAGGCATTACCATAATGTAAGTCCTCTAAACTATTAGAAGGCAAGAAGAGAAGTACACTTGAAGTAGAAGGAGAGACCATCAATTGGGAGGCATTACCATAATGTAAGTCCTCTAAACTATTAGTATATGATCAAAATATTCATGAGTAATGTTTCTTGTTTATCTGAAAAATAAAAAAACGAGCACGGTTGTCTTTTGTGCTCTATTTTGGACAGAATGGTGCTGTCTATTTACTGCTGTTGAGTCCTGTTGAGACTGCAGGCTTGACTGCTGCTGCAGGCAACCTGGCAACACCATTTTGTCCAAAAAAAATTACTGCTATGGTCGTCGGTATATCCGCCGTCGGTATGCATGCTCATATATGCGCCGATATATCCACCGGTATGCTTGCTGGTATATTTGTCGGTATGCATGCCGGTATATCTGTCGTCGATATGCGTGCTGGTATATGCGCCGGTATACACACTGGTATGCGTGCTAGTATGAGCGCTAGTATGAGCGTCGGTATGCACGCTGGTATGAGCACACGACGCCAATATCGACGTTGTGGTTCCAACGTAGATACCGGGGTTTATACCGATGACGGGGCTTTTTTAGACCCCGTTTAATGACGTTGGTATAAGCGCCAGTATTACGCTATCATGTAGATTCGCGAATGTGTAAATTAACCTTCTGTTTTCTAGCTTCACAAAGGGCTGCACACACAGCTTGCAAAGGTTCCATACCTAAGCAGAGGAAGAAGCTAAAGTAGAGAGATCCTCAGAGGGAGAGAGAGAGAGAAAGAGAGAGAGAGAGAGAGTGTGTGTGTAAGATTCCTCCCCAGCCTCACAAAATGTCCAGCATCTCTTCTTGTAATCAATTCCCTCTTCAGAATTATAAGAGATCTCGTCTCTGCCTGTTTTGTCATAGAGAGAGAAAATATTCTAGAGAGAGAATATTCAGATTTTTAATATTTTTAGATAGAAAATTATCTCATCTTATTAAAATAAGTTTCCCTGAAACAGAAATTCAAAAAGAACTTTCCAATGTGCAATTGGAATTAATTGGAAATGGGTATAAAGGACCTTAGCCTAAGGGTCTAGATTTTTAGAAATTTTTGGATTATGGTCTAATTAAGGTTCCTATGGGCCAATAGCATCAATCCATGTGTTAGGGAGGATATAAATCCAATTTGTAAAAGAATATACCCAAAAATAAGTAAATGCTCACATAAGATGAAGAGTTGAATATGTACAAGGTTTATTAGTAAAAAACTAGGAGTAATATCAAAAAAATGAGATAAATTGAGTATCCACAAATGAGTAAATGCTCACATAAGATGAAGAGTTGAATATGTACAAGGTTTATTAGTAAAAAACTATGAGCAATATTAAAAATATGAGATATTTTAGATATCCAAAAATGAGTAAATTCTCACATAAGATGAAGAGTTGAAAATGTACAAGGTTTATTAGTAAAAAACTATGAGCAATATTAAAAATATGAGATATTTTGGGTATAATCATTCCATTTTGACACATATGTAAGGAAGGGGAGTCCATTAAAGGAGGTGCATATTTCACATGCTTGAATGAGTTTTAAACTAAAAAATAATGTGATATTTTTATCTCTCCTCTCTCTTGAACCAAACCAAATCAAAAGGGAATAGAACCGAATAAAAAAGAAACCAAACTAGGTCCAAATCTAGTCCAAATTCAACCAAACTGATTTGAAAAATTCTAGAATTAGTTTGTTTGGTTAGGAGCTCAATTTTTCCTATAAATAGAAGCCTCCCCTTGTTGAAAATTAACAATGTTTAATGCATTGTTACTCTACTCCACCCAAGCCAAGAACTATAAATTTGTTAATAATTCATTAGTTTTTGACATTTCCCTCTTCCAAAGATTGGTGGCCACTCTTGTCCAAACAAGAGTTGAACCCTCAAACCATCAAGCCAAAGGAAAGCTATCAAAGTCATTAGTAAGTTGGTGATTCTTCTTTCTTTCAATTATTTTATGGATTTTTTAAATGGTTTTTATGCTTTATGTCTTCTCTATAATGTTGGGCCTCATTACAAAAGGCATTCCCCTCTCTTCTCTAACAAAACCAACCATTCTCTATCCTAGGTGAATGGTTAAGTGATTAATGTCAATTTTTTTAATTTTTACCTCAATTAAGTGGAAAAAAAATTAACTTTAAGATAATTTCAATATTAGTGTACTTTTAATTAGTTTTAAAGACGTAAAAAATTGAAAAATGATCAGCCATACAAAGGAGATTATGGCAAAATTTTTAGATTTTAGTAAAAAAAAATTCATCTTTTATTTTTCTTATAAAAGTGTTACTTTTAGCATAATTGAATTTCATACATAGAGGTATGCATAAGAGATGAATATTTTATTATAAGAGAGTTACGTTTAGCTTAATTGAATTTCATGCATAGAGGTATGCATAAGAGATGAATATTTTATTATAAGAGAGTTACTTTTAGATAAATTGAATTTCATGCATAGAGGTATGCATAAGAGATGAATATTTTATTATAAAAGAGTTACTTTTAGCTTAATTGAAATTCATGCATAGAGGTATGCATAAGAGATGAATATTTTATTATAAAAGAGTTACTTTTAGCATAATTGAATTTCATGCATAGAGGTATGCATAAGAGATGAATATTTTATTATAAAAGAGTTACTTTTAGCATAATTGAAATTCATGCATAGAGGTATGCATAAGAGATGAATATTTTATTATAAAAGAGTTACTTTTAGCATAATTGAAATTCATGCATAGAGGTATGCATAAGAGATGATTATTTTATTATAAAAGTGTTACTTTTAGCATAATTGAATTTCATGCATAGAGGTATGCATAAAAGATATGGGAAGTGATAAGATGCATATGAGATGAGTTAGGATGTGATAAGATGAGTTAAGAAGTGATAGGATGTGTATGGGATGAGGTAAAAAGTGTATGTGATGGGATAAGATGTATATGGGTTGTGATAGGGTGAGAATATGGATGTGAATGTGGATGGGTATGTATGGATGTATGCATGTAGATGTGGATGCATGAATGTGGATGTATGGATGTGAATGAGGATGTGGATGTATGGATGTAAATATGGATGTGAATGAGGATGTGGATGTGGATGCATGGATGTAAATGTGGATGTGTATGTATGGATGTATGCATGTAGATGTGAATGTGAATGTGGATGTATGAATGTAAATGAGGATGTGGATATAGATGCATGGATGGAGATGTGGATGTATGCATGTAGATGTAGATGTATAGATATGGATGTGAATGTGGAGGTGGATGTATGCATGTAGATGTAGATGTATGGATGTGAATGTGAATGTGGATGTGGATGTATGCATGTAGATGTAGATGTATGAATGTGGATGTGGATGTATGCATGTAGATGTGAATGTATGCATATAGATGTGGATGTATGGATGTGAATGTGCATGTAGATATGGATGTATGGATGAGGATGCATGAATGTGCATGTAGATGTGGATGTGAAAATAGATACATGGATATAGATGTGGATGTATGGATGTGAATGTTGATGTGGATATGGATATATGTATGGATGTGAATATATGATATGTGATGTGAAGGAATCTGAAGTGATGAGATGGAAAATGATGTGATGGGATGAGTACACATATAAATGGAATGTGGAATAAGTAATGTGGATTGATGAGGGGTAATGTGGAAAAATGAGAGTTAATATAGAAACTGTATTAATGTAAACTGTTTGTAAATGCTATTTGTAAATGGCTGTTTTATGTCAAGAATGCTGGGGAAGCATTTTGACTGTCTTGTGATTAAGGTCGTGGTGGAGACCTAACTGATAAAGTTGCAACTGCTGATGGAGAGTCAATGGAGGACGTCTCGCGTAGCAAAGTCGACCGAGGTCTTGACCAGCCTCGGTTCAATTAAAATGGTGAGCTTCCGATACGGAGGATGAGGGACCAAGGAAGCGGCCTATGAGTGAAGCGCTAGGTCACCTGCGAGCGAAGGATCCTAGAGGGTGCTGACCATACGGTGCTCAGGCTTTGGGTCGCCTAGGATACCCACGCGTGCGTCGAAGAAGATATTGGAACAAGGAGTAAGAGTTGTTTTGTGAAACCGGGCATGTATCTGGTTGATTGACCTTGCTGGTCTTCAATGGATGAGTCCATGGCTCTTTATATGGATCTGTTGGTTGATCTTGCTGATCTTCAACGAGAGTCCATCTTGATTTTTATAAGTGATTATATTGCCGAGTATTATGGGCTAGGAATTATTGAAAAGACCCCTGAGTGGACAGGTGCTGAGCATTCTGGTGGTGAGCATTCTGGTTGATTGACCTTGCTGGTCTTCAATGGATGAGTCCATGGCTCTTTATATGGATCTGTTGGTTGATCTTGCTGATCTTCAACGAGAGTCCATCTTGATTTTTATAAGTGATTATATTGCCGAGTATTATGGGCTAGGAACTATTGAAAAGACCCCTGAGTGGACAGGTGGTGAGCATTCTGGTTGCCAATGATGCCATAGATACTTTGATGAAGGAATGATGGAAAATTAAGAATCAACCGGATAATTTGGAAGATTGTGATCAGTGATACTATGGTTTCATTAAAGGATCGTTTTAAAATTGATTGAATCTGTGAAAAAGGCAATTTCATATTGGGTGTGTAAGTGGTGTTACTAGTTTTTTTTTTGCATGAACATCCGGCTAGGGGGCCTGGGAACTCTTTTCCCTGGTACCCAAGACAAAAATCAAATTCTAAATTGGATCCCATTTGGAAAAACCGACGGATTAGTCTCTTATCCGGATATCCGTGGACAAGGCCCCGAATGTGAGACCCCTGGCCCCCCCGCGCGAGAAGTGCTACTTCCGCTGCTAGTACCCCAAATCTGTTGCTCGGTGGGAATAGGGATCTCACAGAGTGAGTGAGAGAGAGACTGTTAAAACTTTGCTGTTGGAGGTTTAACACAAATTTATTTTTCTAAGTAGAAAATTATATTTTTGATATACAAATATACTAACATGGAGTTTTTCATCAATAAATTAGATTTATGAGAAAAATTAAAAAATAATAATTTTTGGGGTCCCCACAATTTCGGGATCTCATGGATGTAGTGGCTCCCCTGATAGTTAGTTATGTTTATGGGGTTGTGGGGACCTGACAGCTAGTTATGGATGTATTGGCCGTTCCTGATAGGCTTCTGACGTGACCCTTAAATTACAAGCTTTTTGGAGGAAAAATTTTATTTTCATCATACATATTGGTTGGGTGGTGTTTTTTCCACCTCAAAATGTAAAAAAAATAAAAAATAAAAAATTTCACTTTTTGGGACCCACCTAAATACGAGAATGTTTTGCTGATGTGGAAGGGAGATATGGTGGGAGTTAATGAGAAAGGAGATTTCAAACTGACAAGAAAGATTCAATTTATAGAGTGAAGATAAAAAATTCAAAAAGTAAGAGAGAAAGTATGAGAAAAGTCAAAAAGTAAGAGAGAGAGAGTATGAGAATATTCCCCTTAAAAAGTGAAACTAGGGGGGTATGGCTGATGTGGCAAGGCAAAAAATAGGGGTCATCATAGCCTTTGTCTCCCTTAAGCCCAGCTTTTTAAGCTCTAATCTCTTAAAATTAGGAATCCTTATTAGGAGGCCCTTTTTGGGTCCAAAAAATTCCTAATGGTGGGTGAAGACAGATGTGAGGGAGTGGGGGTGGGTCTAGTCAAGGAAGGTGGTGTAGGCTCATCATCACAACCATATCACGATGGCCCTTCACCACTCGACCCCACGCCTATCAAAGACATGGTCTATCCTAACTGAGCAAATGGGGTAGATTGCCCCCACGATGTCGATTGGCCAAGTGGGTTAGTCTGCCCCCATGGCGTCGACTAGCCCGATTGTAAGCCCACCTACATATAAGATTAAAATATAAGACTTATAGAATGTATAAGGATTAACTTTGTGTATTTGAAAAGGTTTGATGGAACCATACCTGTGTTTGAGTAAACTAAGACCAAGCTTGCTGCCCATATCGTTCATTTAATAGATATTAGATTTGCCACATTAGGCTCTTGTTTGACGGGTTGATCGACATCACTGTTACATACATGTATGAGGCAACAAAACAGAGGCAACAAAACACGATTACTCTAACAAAAGCCATACTTAAAGCTTAGATAAAAAATACAACATGTGATATTAGAACATTGTTAAGACTTTCTACAATACTGCTTAGACAAGTAGGGTGGACAGTGCCCCTTTTGGATGATAGCTTTTAAGGACTTTCTACACGCTCCCCACTATTAAAGCCAAAGGCAAATCCTCTTTTACAAGAGAAGGATAGTGAGAAGATCTAGGGCTCCCCCTCCACTATAACCACCTACTCGCGGATAACCACTCCTAACTCGACATACGCAGCATTCTAGATGGCATATAACAATGCCCCATATCTCTATGCCTAAGTCCATTTCCTAAACCCGGTACCCAAGGGTGCAATAAACATGAGGTTGAATGAATAAGGCCGCTTACCTCGATAATGTCAAGCCAACTAAGAGAAAACAACAACACAAGCTTAGACAAAAAGTACATGTGATGTTAGGACATTGCTAAGACCTCCTACAATACTGCATAGATGAGTAGAGTTGACAGTGCCCCTTTCGGATGATAGCTTCTGAGGATTTTTCACATGCTCCCAAATATTAAAGCTAAAGGCATCTCCTCTTTTAGAAGAGAAGTATAGTGAGAAGATAGAGGGATCTCCCTCCACTATAACCACCTACTCTCGCAGATAACCCTCAGGGGGTGCACTACTAGAAAACTCTAGGTATCACATGCGTTCAAGAGGTATTTAAAAAACCCCTTAACTAAAAGATAACCCTCAGGGGGTGCACTACTAGAAAACTCTAGGTATCACGTGCGTTCAAGAGGTATTTAAAAAACCACCTACTCTCATAGATAACCCTCAGGGGGTGCACTACTAGAAAACTCAAGGTATCACGTGCGTTCAAGAGGTATTTAAAAAACCCCTTACCTAAAATTTTTCCCCCAATAAAACAACCCCTCTTTACTTATGAACAAACGGGTTTTTTCTAAAGTTGAATTAAAAAAACCCTCCTGTTAATATAATCCTGCTAATTTTTCTCAATGTATCTAATTAAAAAACCCCTCTTGTTGAACTCATGTGGTATACTAACATTTTTTAAGGTGAACCCCCCGAGGGATAACCACTCCTAACTTAACATAAGCAGCATTCTAGATGGCATATAAAAATGCCCAATATCTCTATGCATAAAGCTATGCATACCCTAAGCATACCCTTATGCATAGGTTATGCATAGCGTATGCATAGGCCATGCATAGGCTATGCATACCCTATGCATAGGCTATGTATAGTCTTATGCATAGCCTATGCATACGCTATGCATAGTCTTATGCATAGGCTATGCATGGCCTATGCATACGTTATGCATGGCCTATACATATGTTATGCATAGCCTATGCATACCCTATGCATAGGCTATGCATGGCCTATACATACGTTATGCATGGCCTATACATACGTTATGCATAGCCTATGCATAGGCCTATGCATAACGTATGCATAGGCCTATGCATAATGTATGCATAGCCTATGCATATGCTATGCATAAGATATGCATAGGCTATCCATATGCTATGCATAAGCTATGCATAACGTATGTATAGGCTATGCATATGCATAGCCTTTGCATACCATATGCATAATGTATGCATAGCCTATGCATAGTCTATGCAGACGCTATGCTTAGCCTATGCATACGCTATGCATACCCTATGCATAACGTATGCATAGCCTGTGTATAGGGGCCATAGGCTCTTGACCTAAACCTAATCACCAGCACCCAAGGGTGCAAAAACACAAAGAGAAGAAGCATAAACAAAGAGGTCTTACCTTTACTAGCCGAATCCGATGAACCACTACATGGCCGGAACCCTTGGTGGTTATTTGCTTGAATAGACCTACAAAAAATTATCATAATAAATTAAAGCATTAGTTCATTAGTTCATAAGTACTATGCATAGGCTATGCATAAGCACTATGCATAGGCTATGCATAAGCTATGCATAGGCTATGGATAAGAACTACTACATATGCCTATTGTTAAGGCGATGCATAAGCCTATTATGCATAAGCCCTATTGTTAAGGCTATGCATAAAGGGGTGAAAGCAAGGGTTGGTGGTACAAAAAAAGGGCCAATTTTTTTCCACCTTTTTGGTACTTTGGGGGGGGAATTTGAGGGTAAAAGGTTTGTATTTAGGAACTATTTTAAAGATCTTTGAGAATCTTTTGTGCAGTACCACCCCGTGAGAGTAGTGGTGTCATAAGTGGTGGTAGTGGTTTCAATTTTTTATTGTTTTTGCTCATTTCTGTTTGAACTAAGCGGGCGTCGTCTAGTCGCACCATCTCTCTCTCTCTCTCTCTCTCTCTCTCTCTCCCCCCCCCCCCGCATTCGATTGTAGCAGAGCTGCTCTGCTCTAGAGCAGTCGTCTAGCCATGAGGACCCCAAAGGCCAAGGGAGCTGCTGCCAGCAGAGCGTCACCTTCAACATGCAAACCGAAAGTGAAGGCAAAGGAGGGCATGGTGCCTCCTGGCGGCAGCAACAAGGAGGGTGCTTCCACCACACCCCCCCAACAAACAAAGCGAGCACATAGCCAGTCCCAACACAAGGGCAAGTGCAAAACAGTGCAAGGTCGACTCCGAACGGGGACCTCACTCCTCTTCGACGACGATGAATCAAAATCTACCAGCAAGTCAAGATGTGATACGCTATTCATTGGCATATGCATGTGCTAAGTAAATGGTGCATGTTCACTCCCTGCACTGACATTTGAAGTTAAATGAATAGTACTATATTTGGGAGCATCACCTTCAACATGCAAACCGAAAGCGAAGGCAAAGGAGGGCATGGTGCCTCCTGGCAGTAGCAACAAGAAGGGTGCTTCCACCACACCCCCCCAACAAACAAAGCCGGAGCACATAGCCAGTCCCAACACAAGGGCAAGTGCAAAACAGTGCAAGGTCGACTCCGAACGAACCTCACTCCTCTTCGACGACGATGAATCAAAATCTACCAGCAAGTCAAGACGTGGTACGCTATTCATTGGCATATGCATGTGCTAAGTAAATGGTGCATGTTCACTCCCTGCACTAACATTTGAAGTTAAATGAACAGTACTATATTTGGTACTTTGTAGTAGCAAATTTGGTACTCTTTGAGTACCACAATTGGTTCTGTAGGGCATCACCTCACATTAGACACAATGTCGGGCACCACATTTAATCTATAGGAGTCAGCAATTCTCTGATTTGTTTTGAACACATTTTAGGTAAGAACAAAATGGAGGAGTACCCTCAACAAACCAGGTTCTGTTACATAGCACAGGACCTACATGAAGAGTACGGTCTCAGTCTTGAGGGCAAAGTCTTTAAGGACTTGACTGATGAGGACATGCCACCCGAGCAATGGTTAACTGTATTCAAGTTCAAGTACCAAAAGAGTAGCAAGATCTATTTAAACCAATTGCAGCCACACAACTGGTGGAAGACTGCAGACTTCTATTCTCCAAAGTTTATCAGGGGCCCCCTTCATGTGGTGAATTGACCAACAAATTTGCTACGTGCTACGCTTTTGAGAAATGCCATGCAGTGAAAAAAGACCCAGCAGGGCATAAAGTAGCATGGGCCCGGTTTGGGGAAGGAGTGTTGCAGATGATATCATCTAGGAGTGGCGGGCTTGAGCGTAAAATTGAGGCATGGAGGAGGCAAAATGCTTCCTCTCCTGGCAGTGTCCTGCATTCACATAAGAAGGCCCGGATGACTCAAAGTGGTAGTAATATATGCACAGAACCAGAGAATGTTGGCAGAGGGGTAACTGCTGACTACCTACCTATACCAAATTATTGCTGTTTACAACTGTTTTGGCATAATTTACATGTTTTGGTACTGTTTAGTTACCTTTTGGTACTTTTTTGATACTGATTTGTTAACCTTTTGGTACTTTTTTGGTTTGTCATTGGTTTGTCTTGGTACTATTTTGTTACCTATTTTGGTACTATTTTGCTACTTTTTGGTTTTGTTTTGGTACTGTTCTGTTTCCTATTTGGTGCTATTTTGCTACTATTTGCTACTATTTTGGTACTGATTTGCTACCTTTTTAGCATTGTCTGTAACCTATTTGGTACTATTTTAGTACTATTTGGTACTATTCTGCTACTATTTGATATTATTTTGGTATTGCTTTGCTACATTTTTGGTATTGTTTTGGTAGTTTTTGGTACTTCATGTACCAATTTTGTGTTGTTTAAAACTATTTTGGTACAATCCAACCTTTTTTAGTACTGTTCTGGTAGTTTTTGGTACTTCATGTACCAATTTAGTGTTGTTTAAAACTATTTTGGTACAATTCGACCCTTTTTAGTACTATTTTTATTCTGCTTGGGTTTGGCTTAGGAGTTGTTGAAACTTCATTGTACCCATTTAGTGTTGTTTAGAACTGTTATGGTACAATTTACCTGTTTTGATACCTATTCTGGTTCAGTATTTGTACTGCTTGTGTACTTCCTTGCTAATTGTTTGTTTTGGTGGATAAGTAGATAGAGTATGTCTGTTTTGCAGATGGAGTATGTGAAGCTCCACAATGAATGCTTGGAGACCCAAGACCATCAAGAATTTGTACATAAGTTGTGTGCTGATGTGAAGAGGGGGATGAAATATACATTGACTCCAAGGCCTCATGTTGTGGACCCTACCAACACAATTCATGTTTTTGGTACTTGTGTTGCCTGTGGGGAGGCTTTGGAGGCTTCTTACGTGGTTGGTACCTTCATGCTTCCCTGCAAGCATCAGTACCATCCATTGTGTTTTGCAGCTGTGTTGAGAACAAGAGATATGTGCGTGAAGGCACGTTGCAACACCGCAATCCCTTCGGAGGCAAAGGCCTGGGTGTCAGGGAGGTCATTATTGAAGAGTAAGTGGGGTGTTTGTGTTGGACACTGTATGTTTATATTGTTTGAACTGATGATCTAATCTTGTCTTTCATCTTTGTGCATATGTAGGTAGAGAATCTTTCGGTGCGGACACCCATGACACCACCCCAAAGGATAGGAAGGATCTCCCTGGTCACAGTAAGTCAGATGCCACTTACATGTTTAAAGAAGATCCTTACAAGTCAGTGCAGAAAATACTGCAAGACCTTGATGCCAACACAAGGGAAGGGAAAGGGGCTGAGCCTGCTGTAGACTCAAGCATGGGGGAAGATCGACTAAAAGCGGAAGTGCAGGAGAGAGACAAAGACGAAAAGGGACCGGAGGAGAAAGAACAGGGGGGAAGTGATCTGATTGAGGAGGTTGCTGAGCAAGAGACTGACCAAGGTGAGAAGAACAATGAAGAGATGGCAGGTGATAGTTGAAGTTCTCTCAGAGGCAGAGGTTTTGGCTACGGCATCAACATCTACAAAGGACAAGGCAGGTAGAAAGAGGAGGAAGAACGGAAATAGGGCAACGGAAGCTACTCAAAGTGCACAGGAGGCTGCAGGTGCAGAGGAGCCCAAAGACACTGAGGAGGCGAAAAGCAATGAGGAGGCCAGAGCGGCAGGGGAAGCTATTGAAAGTGCTGAGGAGGCTGAAGGTGCAGAGGGGGCTGAAGGTGTAGAGGAGGCTAAAAGCGCGAAGGAGGCCAAAGAGGTAGGGGAAGCTACTGAAAGTGCAAAGCCGGTTAAAGGTGCAGAGGAGGGTGAAGGTGTAGAGTTGCCTAAAGGCACGGAGGATACAAAAGGTGTGGGGAAGGACAGAGCTGCAGAGGAGACACCTGATGCAACGCCCTTAGAAATAGGTGATAGCAATGATTCAGCCACCCTCTTCGAGCTCTTCGCTATGAAATGTAGAAAGCACCCCGTTGGTGGTGGTCTCAAGCCGCAAGGCTGCAAAAATTAGCTGATGTTACAGCATTTTATACTTGCTTCTGAACTAATTTGAAATACCAGCCCATTTTGCTTTTGTCGATGCATTTTGTGTCATGTCGCTCTACTCTTGAAAGGTGTCAATCTATTTGTAAACTGTCATGTCGTCCTACTGTCACTGTTTTGTAACCTTTTATTGGTGCCCAATGGCAACTTTGCTTTTGCGAAAAGGCTGTGTTCTTCTACTCATATAGTTTAATGGTACTACGACAGGACCATTGGTGGCTACATGAACAACCACCGGATACATCAATGCCGATACATGTAATGGCAAGCAATAGGCGCCTTGTTGTTTTGGATGTCAATGGAGTGCTACTGAAGGATTATGTTGAAGCACCCAAGGATTTGTGGCAGCTCCCGTTCCCAGATGGAATTAGGCCCCGAGGTGTGCAAGTGTCTCAATACAAATATTGTGTCGTCAGACCTGATGTGGAGGACTTCATCATCAACTTGAGGAAGCGATGCGACGTGATGCTTTCGTCATGTAGCCAAAGGAAGAACTTGATGGCCATAATGAATGCTTGCTTCCCTCGGTTGATGAAGATGAAAGGCCTCTTTTTAGGTATTTATCCCTAAACTTTCACAACTGGTTTTATTGATTTTGATACTGTTTGGCTAGCTTTGCTACTGTTCTGTACACAATCTGGTACTATTTGGTAGTTTGGTACTTTTGGCACTGCTAACACAATTTGGTACTTTTTGGAACTGTGGTACTCTGGTGCTATGCTGCTTTGGACTATGTTTGTTCATGTGTACACAATTTGGCACTGTTTTGTACATAATTTGGTACTCTTTGGTTATCTTTGGTACTTTGGTACTGTGATGCTATGGTAGTTTGAAACTATGTTTTTTACTTTGTACACAATCTGGTACTGTTTGGTGCTTTGATACTATGGTACTTGGTTCTGTGCTTGGTAACATTTGTGTACACAATTTTATAATGTTTGGTACTTTGGTCATTTGGTACTTTGGTACTGTGTTGTACTAAGTTTGGTACCTTTTCACTGGTATGTACTTTTTGTTAGCTTTGGTACTCTTATTTGTGCTGCTATTCTAATTGCTTGGTTTACCTGTTTTACAGATATTTTTGACCAGTCTCATTGTGAGAGGTGGGCTACCAAACTCAGAGATGTGCCAGTCCTTGTTGCGAAGGAGTTCGGTAACAAGCCTATTTTTCTGAAGCTCCTAAGAAAAGTGTGGCGCCAGTATCCGCAATTCAATGAAACGAACACCCTCCTTGTGGACGACACGAGATACAAGTCCTTGAAGAATGATTACGACTTGTGCTGCTGCATTCGGTCATATGAGCCTAAGTATTATGACCTCGACAAGCCGAAGTATCTTATGGATGTCATTTTCCCGTGGATCTCCGGGTGGCTAGCTGATAAGTTCCCCATTGCTTACAGCCACCGGAATCCCTTGTTTGATGTTGAGGATGACATTTCCTCATTCGTTGTCAACTACTTTGTATCTATGGAGGGGTATTCGTACCGCTTTGACCCCCCTGATGTGTAAAAGATTCTGTATGCTTGTACATTACCTTTGGCATTTAATGATAATTATCTTTTTGTACATGTACTTTTTTTGGCTACTGCTTTTGTACTTTTTTGTTACTACTTGGTGAAAACAAAAGGGAACAGTACCAAAATTTGGTACTGCAAAAACACAGCAGAGCTAAAAACAATAAAGCACAGTACCAAATTGATAACACAGCAATAGCATTAGGCAGTACTGATCACAAGTAAGATTCTAATCAAGAGAATTAGACAGTACTGATCACAAGCAAGATTCTATTCAAGAGAATTACAACTGTTGCCAGTGGTTAGAATTGTAGTTGGGGTAAACACTGTATGGCTCCCGTCCTGGTCACTTCTGTCTTCATATGGCATACTGTTGTAGATATTTTCATATATCTCTGAGGATAGTTTAAAGTGGTGATGGAGGCCAGGGATAGCCTCCATGGGGAAACGTATGGCTCTAACAAGATGCGAGTAGATCATCACCGGTGGTGTCTGATCTAATAGGGTATAGGTATTAACTTTGCCCTCAACCTGGGCATAGTACAAGCCCTCAACTAGCAATCCACCTCTTACGATCTTGTTATGCCAAAGGTCCTTCAGTACTCTTGGTGCTACGTAAACGGTTTTTGTGCACTTAAGAAGGTAGAAGTCCTCCTTCTCCTCGGCTGCGTTCACTGCAAAGTTATCCCCAATGGACAATAATTGGCTCAACACCTCAGGGTCTCCTTCATACATAGGCATGCTTAAATCCTCACTCACATGGGAGGAAAACAAATCATTGTAGTTCTCCTCATCATCGTCGTCCTCATCACTATTTGTAGGTTGTACTGACTTTGTCAATGGCTCGATGGAGACATATTTCCATTCTTCAATGTGATGTTTATTATTGCATCTCCTCCACTGCCCATTCACACATGGATCACAGAAGCATGACAGCGTACGAAAATGCACATCACATGGATTGTGCATTGAGTAGCCGTCAACACAATGGAATGAGCGAGAGCCTGCAATTGGTTTATAGTCCCACAACGAAAAACGCAGCACATCATTCGATGAAACCAACCAGAACACCCTCCTTGTGCTGGCACTTCCACCTTCCGTTGTCGGTTGAAACCTCGCGTTCAAAAAATTGACCACATCAGCCACACACTTCATGGGCCAGCCCCATCGGGTTTTAGCTCTTCGTGCGTCAGGGTTCTCTTGATAATAGCACTTGCACCATCATGCTCTCCCTTTCCATGCCCTGAAGCAAAGAAGTTATGCATCATAAGCAATCCTGTCAACTGATAATACCTGGCTACGAAATAGTGTGGTCTTTGTGCCTTGAACTGTGAAGCGGCACCATCTGACCATACCCAATGATAACGCAAACGGTGTCCTTGCTGTTTCATCCAGTTGTCATACAGCATAAAACAATGCTGAACAAAGAGCGTGTCGTGGAGCTTATCATCTGATATGTAAAAATGCACAGTCTTCTCAATAGCTCCTACTGAATTTCTGATATACGAGATGTGTACCAGTATTGTTACCTGTGTTGACCACCAATGCATGGACTGGATCTCATTTTGCACTTTAAAGCTGTAATTCTCTGCAAAATCAACAACAGATACCACAACATCTCTGGGAAACTTAAGCAAGCAGTCTTTGAATTGTTGGGCCTGCCACCTAAACATAAAGTTGTGTTTCAGATGATCTGAAAAGAGATGAATGAAAGTTGCACTTTTCATCCTTTCCACGACCAAGTCCTTTCGCTTCTTCTCTTTTCCATCACCATTAACCTGTCCAGTGCCCACATCCTAGAATATCTTAACAGTCACCTCCTTGCTAGCTGTTGCAATCTCGGCTAGGCAGAATGACAACTTTCGTACACCGCATTTGGGGCACTCTCCAAGCAAGCATCTCTTTGCATGATATTCACCCTCCTTAGGGCGAGGGCACAATATAAAATCCAGCAAGTTACTTATGTGTTGAAAAACAGCCTGGTTTGCAGAACATTTGCCTGCCTCACTCCGTGTACCACAAATGGAGCATGTACATGGATGTTCTTTGCGTGATGCCCAAACTTGTTCTGGTGCATTTGATTGAAAGCATCGTTGAAGTATACCATCTGGATATGGTAAATACAGCAGCAAGTATAGCGCTCTTTCAATCTTCAGACAAAAAAAGGCTTGAGTGTCTCAAAGGACCTAAGTGACAACTTCACCCGCAGGATACATGCTCTTGAATCTTTTGTAGAGCTCCACCTTTAAACGAAAAATGAACCGCGTTAGAGCTCAGAATACTATCAAACAAGAGTAAAGCACCAAAGCTGTTTACAGTACAAAATTTGGTACTGTAAACCACCAACTCATTCTAAAGTACCAAATTTGGCACTGTAGTGCCAGATAACAGACTATAGTGCCAAATTTGATGCAAAAAAGCACCATATTAGGCTCTATTTATTACCAGGTGGACCATAGTACCCAATTGGATACTTTTCTACATTAAGCATGGTACCAAATTGGATCATAGTAACAAATTGGGTGCTTTTGTGAATACCAAAAAGCACCAAATTTGGTTCTATGTACCAAGCTGGAACCATAGTAGACAATTTGGTACTGTTTTACATAGTGCATATTACCAAAATGGATCCATAGTGGCAAATTGGGTACTTTTTTGGATACAGAAAAGCTTTAAAATTGGTACTATGCATCCAGTTTGGTACTTTTCTGTATTCACTAAAAGCACCCAATGTGTTTCCAAAACCCAATTTGGTATAATACTAAAAACACCAAATTGGATTTGTGGAACCCCTTAGGTACTATGCAGGCACACTTAAAGCACCCTGCATAGTACCAAACTTGATCCATAGTACCAAATTGGCTATTTCTCTGTATACTTCACAGTACTATAATTGGAAGCTTAGTACAAAATTGGATACTTTTTTGGATACAAAGAGTGCCATAATTGGTACTATGCATCTAGTTTGGTACTTTTCAGTATCCTCTAAAAGCACCAAATCTGTTTCCAAAACCCATTCTGGTATTATACTACCAAGTGTAAGTGGTGCCCAAAAAAACCAAATTGGAGCTGTGGAACACCTTAGGTACTAACCAGGCACACTTAAAGCACCCTGCATAGTACCGAACTTGATCCATAGTACCAAATTGGCTATTTCTCTGTATACTTTACAGTACCATAATTGGATGCTTAGTACAAAATTGGATACTTTTCTGGATATAAAACGCTCCAAAATTGGTACTATGCATCCATTTGGTACTTTGCAAGATACATTGAAAGCACCAAATCTGTCTCCAAAACCTAATTTGGTATTACACTACCAAGTGTGAGTGCTTCTCAACAGTGCCAAATTGAGACTCTGCTTCCTTGCTCTTGGACATTGCAACCAAAAGTTGTACCGTGAATCCTGTTGGGTACAATGCAAAATTCAGAGAAGTGCCAAATTTAATCCTATGGAGGTGGAATTGGTACCTACAATGATACTATTATGGAGCTGGGAATTCAAACAATGGTAAGTACTTGGATATGGGAATTGGTACCTACAATGATTGCAGTACCAAATTGGTACTTATGGCCTAGAGTGATTGCTGGTAAAAAACTACCAGTTTGGTACTGAACAGCCAAGCTTTCAGTGCTGCCCAAAGACTACAAATTTTGAACTATTCCAACAGAAATCAAGGCCACCATGGATTGCATTGTAGCAAAAACATATTACCTGAGAGTCATCTAGAAGATGAATTGGATGTTTGATGACACATTTTGCCTCGATCCTCTGCTTACAAATATCCTTTTTGTTTGGTGAAACTCTCGTCTCAGATTTCCAAAAAGCGGTCACCAAATCTCTAGTTTCACTTGTGATACTTGTATACAAAGGCAATTGTCTGTGACAAGCACTAAGTGGCAACACTTCATTCTCATCTTTCGTTTCTAGTCGACTGCTTGCTGCTGCTATATTCCGTCGATGAACACCCAAGACAGCAGCAATTTTGGACTGGTTCACTGACATTGTTCTCTGATCACCA
Organism: Cibotium barometz; assembly: GCF_041138505.1. NCBI lineage: Eukaryota > Viridiplantae > Streptophyta > Polypodiopsida > Cyatheales > Cibotiaceae > Cibotium > Cibotium barometz. Next base: position 19,377,448 of record NC_141085.1, read on the forward strand.
TTGTTCAGTATCATCATCAAAGAGGCTTTCTTTACAAACAGCTCACTTGCAAAGTGAGGTACTTTCAATTGAGTCAATGTGTTGTGAACGTTGGAAAGAAGACTCGATTGCACATTCGAACTCCTCAACTTGGAAAACAGCTGATGATGCATGAGCTGCTCTAGAATTTCCTGTTGTTCTACTGTTGTTAGTCCTTGGGTCTGTCGACGAGACAACATCTAGCCATGGCTTTGCATATATTATTCCTTGACCTGGTTCTTGAAAGGCTACCTTCCCTAGCAAGGTTGCGCTCCTTGCATCGTTGCTCACGCTTCTTTTGCGCCCAATAGCCCCGGAGAAATTCTTGGTTGCCGATAGGTTCGTGAGCAGCTTGGGTTTCATTGATAGTATCCTCTGTAAATGCAGGTATCCCTGACTCAAGGTTAGTGAAGGAATCACACTCAACCTCCAGCATCGTCTCTGTAAATATGGTGACGGCCTGAGTTGCCATGTTTATACAGAGAGAGAGAGGGCTATGGTGTTCTGCAGGGGATAGAGGATGTGCAGGAGAGAGAGCTATGGTGTTCTGCAGGGGATAGAGGATGTGCAGGAGAGAGGTATGAGAGAGAGAGAGAGAGAGAGAGAGAGAGAGAGAGACAGAGAGGGGAGGTCTGAGAGAGAGAGAGAGAGGGAGAGAGAGAAATCTGCTTCCTTGCATTCCACCCACATCTACACCCACGTCTCCACCCACGTCTATCTGTTATGGGACGTCTCAAAAAAAGACTAAAGTATAACACCTCAGGGAATTTTCACAGCTTAATATTTCTCCTCTATTTCCTTTTTGCCCTCTTTTTCTTTACTCTTGTTCTACCAAGCCTAGGTGGTGTCAAGGACAACCAATTTTGTACCACCATCCCTTGCTTTCACCCAAAGGCCTATTGCATAAGGCCGATGCATAGCCTTATTGCAATAGCTATGCATAAGGCCTATTGCATAGCCGATGCATAAGCCCTATGCATAAGGCTATGCATAAGCCCTATTGCATAAGGCCTATGCATAGCCTTATTGCAATAGCTATGCATAGCCTATGCGTAAGGCCTATTGCATAAGCCCTATACATAAGGCTATTCATAAATCCCTTTTACATAAGCCCTATGCATAAGGCTATGCACAAACCTATTGCATAGCCCATGCATAAGCCCTGTTATATGTACATTATGTGTGCTATGTTATATACACATTATGTGTGCATATACTAGGAGGCTAACCCACATTAGACTTGTGAGCATGGGAGCATGGGAACCAGGTCTAGTGGAGCATGGGTTAGGACTAACCTTAAGGGTTAAGGTTAGGGTCAGGCATCCAAGGGTCACACATGAGGAATGGAAAGTGACTCTTAGACTTGTGAGCATGGGAGCATGGGAACAAGGTCTAGTGGAGCATGGGTTAGGACTAACCTTAAGGGTTAAGGTTAGGGTCAGGCATCCAAGGGTCACACATGAGGAATGGAAAGTCAAGAGTCACTTGAGGGCCCTCCTATATAATAGGGGCATGGGGCACACTCAAGGGAGCTTGGAAGCTTGCGGCCTTGGAGGTTTGGGCTCCATGAGGCCAAGGCTATGTTATGCTCTCTTGTGTAGAGGTTCATATCTACTCTTCTACCATTTCACACTTTAGCTACATGCTATTGGATTGGAGTTATACCTCTTGATGGTATGGGACATCAAGGTAGAGGTATGATGTATTTCATTTATTATTCATGTGTGCATCCCTTGGGCTCGGGGGTGGTTGGGTGGTTGAGTTTATGCCTGTTTTATGCATAACAATTATCTAGAGAGATCTTAGGGTTTTAACAGTGGTATCAGAGCAATCTCTATTTAATTGTTGATTTTTTTTAGTAAATTTTAATATTTACTAATAAAATGTTATCTTTTGTTGATTTGTGTTGATGAATTGCACGTGGATCATCGATATGGTGATTGGAACATGTGTAACTACAATTCAATGGACAAATCGACGTTGCGGGGGAATACCGTGAGTTCAAACAAGTTTATCTTGTTGTGTTCGGATAAGGAAATTTGGATTCTTCCTTTGTTGGCATTTCTTTCTCTAGTTCCGTTCCGTACTTTAGGTGATTTACACAATCAACCTGATAGGTTTACGGATGGATATATGTGACTCATCGAGACGTTGATGATTCTCTATGTTGATATGGGTAACTCGAGACGTCGATTATTCTATATGCAGATGTGGGTATGTCGGGGCGCCGATGAATCCCTGGTTTCTGCTGTTATAATGCCATGCTTTCCTACTTTATTCCGAATGGTTTACAATGAGAAAGTTACTTTGAATGTGAATTACTCTGATCATCCGCAGTCTGATGGGTAAACAGAGTGTATGAATCAGATTATAGTGTATATGCTTTGTGCATGTCTCTAGAAAATCATCATATTGGGAAATATCTTCCAATGATGGAATTTGCCTATAACAGTTCTAAATTTACGGCTATTATTTTAGTCCGTGCATACTTATGTATGGGTATCAACTCAGGGCACCTATTGATGTCAGTCTTAAGGACATCGAGCTTGATGCATCGAGGGATTTCTTGCGAGATATGTAGGAAATTCTGATTGAAGCTCGGGATTCTATCAAGAGTGCTTATGTTAGGGCACGGTTTTATGCTGATAGGGGACGCTCATCTCGGTCTTTTGAACCAGGAGCGTTGGTTTATTTTAATGTTCCTAAAGATTCTCATACTTTGTCAATGGGAAAATGCTCGAATTTATCTCCTAGATATTGTGGTCCATTTCGAGTTATATATCGGATTGGCACGGTTGCGTATGAACTAAAACTACCTCCAATTGTTAGAGTTCATCCAGTCTTTCATATCGATAGATTGAAAGGGAAACTGGGAGGTGAGGATGACATAGTTACTCCTCAAGAACTCGTTGAAGTCGATGAATTATCTTATGTTCCACATGAACCTGATAAGGTTCTTGAATTCAGGGAAAGGAAACTTTGTAGTTGACCAATCCCTGAGGTTAAAATTAGGTGGAAAGACAGGGAAATTGAGAATTCGACTTGGGAGTTGGTTGAGATTGTTCAACGCAGTTCTCCTTCTTTTCATTGCAAGAGTGCAATGTTTTGAGAGAGGGGAAGTATGTTATATGTACATTATGTGTGCTATGTTATATACACATTATGTGTGCATATACTAGGAGGCTAACCCACATTAGACTTGTGAGCATGGGAGCATGGGAACAAGGTCTAGTGGAGCATGGGTTAGGACTAACCTTAAGGGTTAAGGTTAGGGTCAGGCATCCAAGGGTCACACATGAGGAATGGAAAGTGACTCTTAGACTTGTGAGCATGGGAGCATGGGAACAAGGTCTAGTGGAGCATGGGTTAGGACTAACCTTAAGGGTTAAGGTTAGGGTCAGGCATCCAAGGGTCACACATGAGGAATGGAAAGTCAAGAGTCACTTGAGGGCCCTCCTATATAATAGGGGCATGGGGCACACTCAAGGGAGCTTGGAAGCTTGGGGCCTTGGAGGTTTGGGCTCCATGAGGCCAAGGCTATGTTATGCTCTCTTGTGTAGAGGTTCATATCTACTCTTCTACCATTTCACACTTTAGCTACATGCTATTGTATTGGAGTTATACCTCTTGATGGTATGGAACATCAAGGTAGAGGTATGATGTATTTCATTTATTATTCATGTGTGCATCCCTTGGGCTCGGGGGTGGTTGGGTGGTTGAGTTTATGCTTGTTTTATGCATGTTTTATGCATAACAATTATCTAGAGAGATCTTAGGGTTTTAACAAGCCCTATGCATAAGCCTATGCATAAAGCCCTATTGCATAAGGCTATGCATAAATCTATTGCATAGGGCATATGCATAAGGCCTATGCATAGCCTATTGCAAGAGGCCTATGCATAAGCCTTATGCATAAAGCCTATTTTTTATTGACCTAACCCTAATCCCTGGGACCCAAGGGTGCAAAAACATAAGACAAGAATTATAAGCAAAAATGAAGAAAGAGGGCTTACCCTATAAGAAGCTATACCCAAACCCTTGCTCACTTGAATAAACCTACAACAAAGAAACATAATAAATAAAAAAGTTAGTCCTTATTAACACATTAGTAAGCAAGAAGAACAAGAGAAAAAAGAGGTGAGTACCCTAAGCCCTACTCTTAATGCATAAGTAAATGAAAAAATTAGTTTATGTTAAGCCTAAACCCTAGGTCTATGCATAGAATGCTTAATAGAAAGCTTTGATGGAGAGCTCTCCATGAAAGCTCTCTATTAGAGCTCTACGCATTAGGCTAGGGTTAGGGAAAGAGATAGGAAAGTGAGGGGAATGGAGAAAGGGAAAGGAAAGAGAGAGGAAGGGGAAGAAAAGCTCACATTGGGCTATGTCCAAGCTTGGAAGAAGACAAAGATTAAATAAAACCATGAAAGCTTGAAGAAAGCAAGAAAGGGCTTACCTTGGAGAGAGAGACTTGATTGGTGCAAAACCCTTAAGAGAAGAGGTGTGCTAGGAGGAATAGTTGGGTTGGCATATGCGTGCATGTGTAGGATAGGGGAAGTAGGTAGGTATTGACACCCCTCTCGACGCAATTTAGGCGGAAGTCACAGTTCATAGGTCGCTACTCAGCAAATGAAATTTCACTCCTAGCTTTGTTGCTAAGCAGCAAATTTTTTCTGCTGGGTAACGTATTTTCGCTGTTGTTTTCAGTTCTGGATGTTGTGTGTGTTTTGTATGAACCCTAAATCAGTTTTAGCTAGGTTACAGATTTCTGACAATGATCATCAAACAAGGGCTAAAAGTTGGTTCCGAGGTATGGTTGAGAGAAAAAATTCGATGTGGGTGTGATCGATGCAAGGGCCTGTATATACGACAACATCGTATAATAATTGAGCATGTCTGGATATATGGTCTTCATGAGGTAGTGGCACGACCAAGTGTGGATGATGACATGGACGAGAACCATAAGAGAGTGCTAGGTAACATGCCACACCATTTGGTGACATTGAGTAGAGTGCGGAAGGTGGCAAGGTGGTTGAGACTCATCTTCCCCAACCAATGAATGAGGTGCCTCCACCATTGCCACATGAGGAGGAAAAGAATCTCATCATGGATGACATGGTGAATGCATTCTTGGAAGGGAGGTCATAGATGATAGTGAGTAAGCTCCAATGTCACAAGAGGAGGAAACCTTGCATATAGAGAGGCAAGCACCCCTTTGTATGAGGGATGTTCGTTCTCCACACTGTGAGCAAACTTGGAGCTATTGAACTTGCAAACAACTTATTGATGGAGTGAAGCAATTGTCACAAGTCTTCTTCAGTAAGACTGCCTCATTCTATTCTGTCAAATAGAAAATGTTTCATGTTCTATATCATCTCCTTGCTAATTTTTGGATATATGATTTCCGATGTTATATTGTAGGCTTTTCAAGAAGATTCTTTCCCCTCAAAATCTATTACCAAACTCACAAGATGGGTGCCGTAAAATGCTCTCTATGCTAGGTATGGATTATACAAAAATACATGCATGTCCCAATGATTGCATGCTATTTAGAGGGGTTAATATAGATGCAACACAATGTCTACAATGTGGGGAGAGCTGCTATAGGGATGATTTACAACAAGGAGATAAAGTTCCCTGAATTTTGAGACACTTCCCTATCATTCCTCGCATCCAACACATGTTTAAATGTAAGGGGATTACAGAACTCATGACATGGCATGCTACTCATTGCTCGATCGATGGCATCATGAGGATCGTAGCTAATTCACCGGCATGGAACATGTGGAGCATCAATGGCTAGAGTTTAAAGATGAGCCTCACCACTTATGTCTTTTCTTGGGCATGGATGGTGTTAGCCCATTTGGCTTCAAGTCCACATCATGGTATACTTGGCCTATTGTATTAGTGAATTACAACCTCCCTTCATGGGTGGCAATCAAGAAAGGTCATATCAAGCTTGCTCTCCTTGTACCAGACAAGTATAAGGTGGCAAATATGGATGTGTACCTCAAGTCTTTAATTGCGGAGCTCGAGACACTATGGCGAGGTATCAAAGTACATGACGTTTCAAGGCCAATAAATAGGCGTGAGGAGGAGGTGAAACAAGTTTAGGCTTTGGACGATGCATGACTATCCCCAGGTTCTCAGAGTGCTCAACCTACCCTTATATGCATAAGGCTTTAGGCCTTTAAACTTTAAGTTTATATCTCTATCTCAATCATCTCAATTTTAAAATAGGTTTGGCAACCTTGGGACATCATGCAAGTCTGATTTGAAGACCATCACTTATTTCAGAAAGACTCTCTACACTTAAGAAGGTGGTGTATGACAAACATCATCGATTTCTCCCTCTTCTTCACATCCTAAGTATGTGTCACATGATGTCTCACCACTTGTGCTGAGACATAGAGATTAGTTTGAGGCATGGAGAAGAACTCCCAATCCACCACCAAATGGGATGTCTAGACACTCAATCTTCTTTCCACTTCCATATTGGTGTGGCATGAAGATCAATCATCTCTTAGATCCAATGCATATCTTCAAGAATATGGAAACAAATATTTGGGACCATTTAATTGGTAAAAGAGATACAAAGGGTGCAAGGAATGACTTACAAAACATTGGACGCCTTTAAAGTAGTGCATGACCAATTGAAAGTGAGAGTGGCAAAATAGTCCTACCAAAGGCACCATGGGTATTAACAAAGAGGGAGCACAATAAGGTGAAAGTGTGATTGCCTCTTTTCGTACACCAACGGGAGTAATGCATTCATTGAAGGGTGCCTTCACAAAGACCAAAAATAAAGGAGAGGAACGATTATATGGCCTCAAGACATATGATTGGCACAAGATATTATAGGTATATAAATATTCGCTTATTCATTTTCTCTTTGTGGTACATAATTTATAAGCTCATATACTAACTTCCATTTTTTTCTATGCATAGTTTATTCTTCCAATTGCTATAGTTGGTTGTGGAGACAAGAAGGTGAGAGAGGCTATTTACAAAATTGGAAGCTTGGTGATTTATGAATCTTCTCTTCAATTCACTAAGTTATATTGCTTATTTGGAATTCTCATGCGCTCACAAGTTTTGTGTTGGTAAATAGTACACATAACTGCTATGTATGTAGGTACATATCCTTAAAGGAGATAGATCCTACATCCATTGAGATGGCTCGTCTCAATGCTATTGAGGCAGTGTGTATGATCGAGGAAAACTTTCCTAAAACAATTCTCACTGGCCCCAATTGCATCTTGTGGTGCATTTGGCTGATGAAGTGGCATTGTGTGGTGTTGTTCATGTTCGATGGATGTTTTTCCTTAAAAAGTTCATGAAAACCTTAAAGGACTTTGTGAGACAAACAACAAGGCCAGAATCAGGCATGGCAGAGGGATGGTTGATGCAAGAGTCTCTTGTGTATATCTAAAAAAATCTATCTCACATAGATCCTTCCATGCCATGATTGTGTATAGCAATGAGGAGGATGACCGACTAATCACTAATGTGCCTTTGAGAGAAAAGGAAGGCAACAAAGACTGGATGAAGCATTACACCACAAGTGAATACATTTTGCATTTGAAACAGTCCCATCATGAAGAAGTTAATTCAGAGATACAAGGATGCAATCAATAGACAAAAGGCTGAGAGAAGAGCTTTCAGAAGAGCAAATAGACGCTTGCCATTCACGCCTAGCTTGGAAACTCTACCAAATGTGATCAATATAGAATGGCTTCGTATGGCAATATCGATGGCATCGCAAAATAGAGAGATGATCACAAGAGAAGAGCATGAGTATGCAAGAGGATGTGACCCTTAAGTAAGTACATTATTCATCTCTATCTCATGTATATACCTTGTTTAATGCACTATACTAAATGTCATGCTTTTGTTTAATGTTAGTAAAAACTATGTAATGCAATATGGTCAGAGGGAAGGCACTTCTGCACGGAGCATGTGGATTCTAAAAGAAACACATTTGATTATGGTAAGCTGGCAACTTTTGAGCAAGAAAGTTGAGCTAGTAGACATGATACCAATGTCATAGAGGACAATCTTGAGTATTGTTGGAACTATTCAGGATATTCTTGAGGTTGGATTTAGAGGATTTAGTCTATTCATCCTTGATGTCAAATGGTTCAAGGTGATATATAGAGGTGCTCAAGCAACCATGAAGAAACATCCAAATGGGTTCTTTCAAATTGATTCTACCAAGTTTTGGAATGATGAGAAAGATACCTTTGTACTACCTCCACACTATCAATACCAATCCCAAATTAAATCTTGAAGTAGTATAATAAAAGTGTAACCCCTTTGCTTTGTGATATTAGGTTATGTTTCACACCAATCAAATTGATCCAAAGTGGTGGTATTTTTTACAAGTTTTCCCCCATTTAAAAATTATCTTTCAAGATCAAGATGTGTAGGCTGAATCTCTAGATGAGGTGCAAGTACTATCTCAAATCAGCTCATTGGAAGAAGACGATGAAGAAAACATTTTGGATGGGGCTGATGAAGAGCATGAGGAACATCAATCTTATCAATCGACAATGCTTCATTGGATCATGATAGTGATATTGATATTGATATGGAACCTCATCTTTTCATTGAGCTTCCACACAGTAGATATAGACATTGATGAAGCAACACATATGGATTTATTACAAGATAGGATAGATTCGTGATCTTGACATTGTTTTGCTTCTCAAAAGTTTTAAACTATCTTTTTTTTTTGCTCGAAACATGGCTCCAAGGGTTTTAATAAATGCTTTTTTAAAACTATATATCATTTTCTGTGTGAGTATGTGACATGTATTTTTAAAATTCAGCATCCAACAACTATCTAGAATTTCATGTAGCAAAAATAGCAACGTAATTTCACTGCTATTTTTGTTATTCAACAGCAAAATTATAGTGTAGCAACGAAATTTCGCTGCTAAAGACGCAGCCTAACAGTGGAATTTCGTTGCTATAAACATTGTGGAGGAGCAGCAAAATTTTGTTGTTAACTACGTTGCTTATTCACTACTACTGTGGGTAGTGAAATTTTGCTACAGAGCAATGAATGGAATCCCCCACATCTCGACAAAAAAAGCGCTATTAAAACGCTGCTAGAAAATGCTGCTATGCCTCTGACGTGTTGTAGTGTATTATTTTGCTCATAGACTTGCCAATGATTTGAGAAAATTCATGTCACTTGTATCCTTTCTCTTCTAGACTTATCATGATTTGAGAAAAATCATGTCAATACACTCTATTGATTATTGTAGTAAAAAATCCTTCTCCTAAAACAAGACAACATAAAGTACAAATACATTAACCTTTTTTTTTTAGGAGCAGCCAAAGATTTCAACCTTGCCCCCTTTTTATAGACCCTTTTCACCATACCTTTATCCCCTTCTTTAAGGCTCATTTTCCATAATTTATATAGTATGTTTATATATTTCATTAAGAATGCCATGTTTTTGGTGACCATCCATCTCCCATCCCTCCCACCAACTTTTATGTAATCATCATATATAATAGTGGTGCTTAGCCGAAATCTCCAAGAATATTCCGAAACTTCTAATATTCCCCTTCTCTAACTCCATATTTAGCCAAATCAAGAAAAGATTGATCTCAACCCAATGATAATCGAAGATAGTCATAACCTATCTATGTTATGATATTGACAAGCATAAACCTTTGGTTGTCTATTGGCTTTGAGATATCAATGAGCAGGCAAACCATTGCATAGTGACTACTCTTCAAGCAATGATGCTAAATATACATGCATATTTTTCTACTTATCATACAATCCAAACATACATGATGTGCTTAAATAATCTTCTTTGCTTTTGAATTTCAATTTAAAGATAGAAGCCTCAAGTAAGTCGTATCTAGTTGGAATTAAAATAGGCAAAGGACTATGGAGGATAATTGACTCCAAAGGAGACACACCCTACACTACCCTAGATGGGGATTGAGTGTTGGTTTTGAGACTCCATGAGAGAGGAAAGCCACCGATTATAGAGGCAATGTTCAAATTAATTTTCACACTTATGACTCATTTTTCAATTCCCTAAAACTTAAAAAATAAGCTCTAGTGAATAAACTTTTGTCAAAGGAAGGATAAAAGTGTTATGGAGGTGGCCAAGCATTGAGAGAATACATTATGTAAAAATGATATACTATGGTTACACTACGGTTGCATTGAATACATTGGGCATTACATTGAGCATATCATTTTTTCCTTTAGCCTCTTATCCTTGTTGACCACATCAATCAACATAACAACATAATCAATAATCATAATCTCATCTCTCTCTCTCTCTCTCTCTCTCTACCCTAGATCGTGCATACCCTCCATACCCGTTCTTTTTAGAGGCATGGGTATGCAAGGTATACACGACCAAGGAGGTGGAGACAGAGGAGCACTATATATATTATGTTCAAATGCCCACCCTACTATGAGACTTGTGGGAAGTTCTATTACCTTTTTCAAGAAGGATTTTTCCCTTTCTCACGGATTATATAGTTTGAGGAGGATAAAAGATGCCTGAGCTTAAACTTACTAGAGCTTCAATGCCATCAAGAGATCACCATCACGAGATCATGCTTGAGTCAAAGCTAGCACAATGCTTCATAGACCTCCATTATATATTTCTTTTAGTTGTAAAAGATGCCACTTAGGCTCCACAATGATAGCACGATCTTACACTCCATCAATTGCATATGAGATCGGGGGACCCTCTAGCCCCACGCACTCGTGCAGAGTCACTAGAGAGAGTGACCTTAGGATACATTTCAATGGGCTCACTTTGTCTTATTCACACATGTAGGGCTGAGATCTCTTTAAAAAATGCCCCTATAGGTGGATTGGTCTCACCCCTACATGTGTCAATAAGACAAATATAGGCGGCTGAAATCTATCCTGCACCAAGAGAGCATGATCCATTCTAAGAACTAGATGCCCCTTCCCCCCCAAGGGAGCTACAAATCCCAGTCATACTCTAACGACATGGAGCGGTCTCACCAAAACAGGAGGTAGACCTACCACAACTCTATGCTTCATTATTATAGAGAAGGATGGTATTATATTAGATGCTCAAGGCACGTTGCATCTCCTCCCATCCCACTATGCTAGCACTTTTTAAAAGCCACATGGAGACCTGTATACAAATTTTTCATAAACACATGTTCATAGTTTCTTTTTTTTGTTTCCCAAAGGATCATAATTTTTATGGAGTATTATACTTTGGTCTCATGGACCCTTTGGGTCTTCTAATGACATTAATCTCTCTCTCTCTCTCTCTCTTCCTCCTCCCCTCAATTATCATTATCATGTGTATATGAGTTTGTGCGCATCTCTATAAAATCCTTGAATTATGTTATCATCATGTGTGTATATGAGTTTGTGGGGATCTCTAGAAAATCCCAACATGTGATTGAATGATTGACAACAAGTCCAATAGGCGGGGGAATGCTTGCCACGAAGGGTACCATTGACTTTGTCCTTGGGGGACGGGCACACTGCATCGAGCTGATAAAAATGTGGAAAGGTTTTTTGTCTGGACACTGCGGCTCCTCGTTTCCCTACAAAAAGTAGACAGGCGCTACGACTAATGTAAGCTCATGGTAAATATGTATCTCTCTACCATAGAAGAACTAATTTTTCTTTAAACCCCTCTTAAAACTCTGATAATTCCCTATACTTTTTGGAACTAGGGGACAACCCGCTCATATTGACTCGAAAGGAGGCTCCAGACACAACACAGTGATCTAATCCAGCTTAGGCCTGCGCCTCTTCACCTTCTAATCGCATATTGAACGCGATTTATTCAGACAGTTCTGCCATGACTACTTGATGAGCCTCAGCCTGCAGTCGCATCGATTTTTCATGAAGGTGATTTTGTAAGGATAATTATAGACAGAAAAGTCATCCTAACATATCTCGAGAGGACAGACAATGAAGGCACGCAAGCTTTAATTTATTCAAAGAGCAGGAAAATTTTAAATGTGGGCTGCAGTTTATTACAAGACATTAGTGTACATTAGAATAATATAATGTCACAATATCACCATGCAATTTGAAGGGGAATTAGAAGAAGAAGTGGCAGTCACTGTGATGGAAAAGCTGTTGATCACTCCATGCTAGATGGTGCAGACATGGTAAGGTCGGAAGAATTTCCAGCTAATTTATGCACAAGGGCCATAAGTGTGGCATTATCATGCGTATTTGTATGAGGATGGGAAGCCTTAATTTGCTGTACTCTGTCCAACTCTCTGAGCTCATGGGCTTGCTCCATTCTGTCATATTCATCAACTAACTTCTGATGCTGCTGCTGTTGAAGGTCCAATATGTCTTTCACAAACATCTCAACTTGCATGGATTTCTTAGCACCTATAGGAGTAATGCTCTCATGATGATGATGATGATGATGATGCAGAAACTTGTCCATCTGCTGAGAGATTACTACTGTGTCTGTAGCTGAGCTTTGATTTTGATTCATGTTGATGCTATTATAAGGATCAGAAGGAAAAATAGAGCTCCGAGATGCCTCCAACATACTCACTTGATCATTATTAATCTCTTTAGGCTTGCCTTGCTCATGGTCTGCATGATGGAATTTGATGGCCAATTCAGCTGATTCTGCAGCATTGCTAATTTCGCTATCAGCTGCTCCCACCTGCATATTCTCTGTATTATTATCGTCATTCTGCATGTTGAAACCTGCCTCATTTTCTTCTGTGTTGTACTCAAGAAGATTATCAGCCTTGCCATGGAGCTTATCACCAGCAGTGGAAGAGGAGGTCAAGATCCCACGTTGATATAGGGTATCCAGCTGATGGAAATAAGGGCAAGTTTTGGCATTTTCCGGCCGCTTTTTGCTGCTATCCTTGGTCTTTTTGAAGTATTTATTGATATTCTCCCACTTTTCCTTGCATCGTTTGGGGCTGCGGATGAAGCCCAAGCAGGCCATGGAGGCAGAGATCTCTTGCCAGAGGTGAGCTTTAGGGCCAGCCTCTCTGAAACGGGGCTCCATGCCACTACGCAATCGGATCAATGCGTGGACTTCAACTTTGGGCCATCTTTTGGTGTTAAGGTCGGAGCTATTCTCTATTTCATCTAATTGGGCTTCAGAGGGTTGCATGAGAGCTGCATTAGCAGCGCCAGGCCCAGGAGTAGAGAGAGGGGGGATTGCCACTTTAGGAAGCGACAGGCTATGGCCGGTTGCCTTTTCGAGAAAGGCAATTAGGGCAGAATCTCGGGCGGCTGTGATGGCCACCTCCTGTGCCCTAATCTCTTGCTCTCTGTTAAGCCTTGCAGACTCTTGCTTTCTGTAAGCTTCCTCTCTCATCATCCTCTCCCTATCCTTCCTCTCTATCGTCTCCAAGAAGGTCCTGTGCAGCCCCTCCTGCTTCTCCATTATCTGCCTCGTTAGCCTTTCAAAGAAACTCTTAGACGGCGCCCAGCTGCCAATTTTCCTTTTCTTCTTGTCAATGCTTTCTTCATGCTCATCGTCATTGTACTCATTGGTACGAACGTTGCCTGCATGGCCGCCGTCATGCACGTTGCCTGCATGGCCACCTTCCGACGAGAAATCAGACGAGAATTCAAGCTGTTGCCTTCGAATAGTACTTGAGCCTCCTGCATTATTTTCTGCACCATCACCACCTGCTGATTTCGCGCTATTATCGTTATAATCATTATCATCATTATTATCGTTAGCATCATTAGCATATTAATTGTTTTCATGGCTTCCATTTCATAGAAAAAATTAACGGTCGCTCTTACCATCTTTTGCCATCGTATACTTGTGGATGTTTTCAAACTTCTCCCTGCACTTCTGGGGACTTCTTTGGTAGCCCCTCTCTCGAAGCCTCCTGTCAAAACAACATGCCCGTTTTCATCCAATTTAGAATGCTTTTGAAACGAAGTTTCCAACGCCCATGACTTCTATTCAACAATTAAACTCATTGAATTTAACAGTGTTTATTGCCTACACAGCTTCCTTTAATTTTGTAAGGTTTATCTTGGGTTTCATCATGGAAACCCATTTGCCTTATCGGCAGACAAGTCGCCCCTGGCCGGCAGCTTCCTTTTCTTATAATGCATAGCACAATGAAATCTTGCCCTTCACACATCTTTACATTCATAGCTTATTTTGTAAAATTTAGTTCCTATCATTGCCAAACCACTCGTAATGGGGTTTATAGACGAATATTTTACTTAAAAGCACTTAGCATCACTAATTGTTTTTACATAATACCATCTCTCTCTCTCTCTCTCTCTCTCTCTCATATGAATAATCAAATTAGTCTTCTTAGATCATCTCACCTAGAACATCCACATATCCATTAGGACATGGTTCTAAGGTAACATGCTTCCACCTTTTAAGTGACTATACACAAAGACCATTTAACTTAAGACATGCGTCAAGGTAACATGCTTCCACCTTTTAAGTGACTATATAAAAAGATCATTTTTCACATGATGACTAAGGAGGGCTTAATCAAGATGAAATAATACTTGACACATCAACTTAGAAAAGAATAAATTGCACATGCCTTTTACGTGATCAAGGGAGACTTGAGTGAAAGTGTGTATTACACACACCCAAGTGCCACAAAGGGTAACCACTTCCATGTAATTGCCAAAAATTTTAGTACTGGGAAAGTTGTTGGGACATGACCTATGTAATCCTCTTGGTTAACTAGAGAGAACAACATTATTCCACTTGTTAGAGCACCATGATGGAGACCATGTCTTTGAACAATGAAGATGCCCACAAAACCTAGTCATAGAACCAAAGTGACTAAGCTTGAGGAGTGATCATGGTGTGGCAATCATCATGCCCAGTTGCACAAGACACATGCTAGAGTGCGCAATGAACCTACCTCCTTTACGAGGGGGTGTCATGTCCCTAGGGTCTGAACCCAAGGCCTTGCCTTTTGAAAGTTCTAAGCTCAAACCATTATGCTCGAGCCTAGTGGGACTTATCATGTGTGATTTGGAAACATGTGGCCGAAGGCTCTTCTCCTCATCACATAGGTTATATGAAGATATAGGTCAAGAGCCAAACCTATTGGAGGAGCACATGGATATTTGAGTGGACTCAACACAACACACAAGAGAGAAACATGATATGCCCCATTATCTGCATGGGTCAAGGGCTCTCTCATTATTTTGTCAAATAGAAATTATTTTTCTATATTGTAGATAGATATATCAATTAAGAGAAGAAAACTAGCATCGTATATCTTTACTTAAACAAGGTTTTAGGCATAGCCAAGGTTGATGTTGTACGTACCTACGGATCTGTACAATACGGTACAGTCGTACGGTATGGTACGGTACCGTACTGTACGGATCCGTACGGAAACATTAAAAAAATAATAAATGGTGTGGCGTGGCGAAACGTGTGTGGCGACCATGCGCTTGTGGATAAGCGACCAAATTTTGGGCATTTGTGAATATTTGCACAATCGTGTGTACCTGCAAAACTCTGCAGAGTAACTTCTTCGCTCTTCTTCGCTCTCTCTCACGGCCAGGCTTCATCATGCCGCGCAAGACTAACCCGATCTGGGCAATCCACACCAATGTCTTGAGGGTTGTTAACACCCCTTCTCAGCAAGGGTCAGGTACTCGGCTATGGGCATGCAAGTATTGCGGGGAGCAGTACACTAGCACCATAACTCGCGTCATCAAGCACATGACAGGTATCGGGTGCACCAATCAATATGGTCCATGTGATAAAATACCACAAGCTGTGAGGGAACACCAATTGATTACGGAGAATTTTCCTGCAATGGGTGGTGCAAGCAGTGTTAGAGGTGGTGAAAGTATGAAAGATGCTCTCCATGATGCTTTTATTAGAGATGTTACAGGTCCAGGTACAGTAGATGAGGGTGAAAGTCTTTCGGCTTCAGCCCAATCCACCACAGGCAAGAAGAGGGCACGTATTGCTGATGATGAGGACCTCCTGCCACAAGATGTGAGAGGTACAGAGGAGGCATCAAAGCAATCCACTGTGCGTTAATGTATCTCATTCACAAGCTTGGGTAAAGGAGCGGCAAAGGGTGGCAGAAATGGAGATCTGTCGTACTCTTATTGAGTGTAATATATCCTTCAATGTGTTAAGGATAGACCAATGGAAAAGAATGGTGAAAGCAATTGTGCAGGTAGGGCCTACTGAGACATGGACAGGTCTTGAGTATACGAAGATGCGTACATCCATGTTGGATGAGCAGAAGGCCTTGATAGACAAGGCACTCACTCCTGTGAAAGCAGGTTGGCAGGAGTTTGGATGCACTATTATTTCAAATGGGTGGGCAGACATTCGCAAGAGGCACATAATCAATATCCTTGTGTCATCTTGCTTGGGCACCTATTTCTTGCGTGCCGTGGATGCAGGGAGTGTAGGCGACAGGATCACAGGGGAGTTCATTTATGGCCACATTCGACAGGCTATCCTTGAGGTTGGGGAGGACAATGTTGTGTAGGTGGTGACCGACAACGCCTCTAACTGCAAGGCAATGGGTCAAATGGTCGAGGCAGAGTTTCCACATATAGTGTGGACTCCATGTGCTGCCCATTGTCTTGATTTACTTATGGAAGACATTGGGAAGCTTGTTTGGGTGTAGCCCATTGTTGCAGATGCTGTAAAGATCACAACCTTCTTCCGCAAGAAGCATCAGGCTCTTGCCATCTTTCGGAGCCATAGCCCTTTGGATATGGTGAGACCCTCCAAGACCAGGTTTGCCTACATATTCTTGGTCTTGGATAGGCTCTACAAGATAAGAGATTCACTATTTGTACTCTCTTTTATCATCAATGACTTTCATGGTTCTTGCTTATATCACTATGACTGTTACAATGAGGTATTGTGTAATGGGCTTGGTAACTAATAATTGATTTAAACTTTAAGTAATGAGGTTCAGTCTTTATTTTAAGTATTTTGGTTGCTATGTCTACAAAATATTCAGGTTTCTAGGATTGTTTACAAATGGTACGTACTGTTTACGTACCTTAAAATTTGTTTCGTACAGAAGTACGTTCCGTACGTACTGATAGCATGCCGTACACTACGTACCTTACCACCTTGGGCATAGCTCTTCCAAAGTCACATTTGAACCTAAGAAGAGAACACTCTCTTGACATTTTTTATTTCTCTTCATGAATTTTCCGATGCAAAGAGGACTTGAGATGCATGGCAATTTCCTACAAGTGTTTTGAGTCAAATCTCTAATTGTAGAACCCCAAGAACCGTAAGGTGAATCAACTCAAGACATATGAAACATAGAGTATTCATAGAAAGATATCCACACTTTCTATAGGAGAAATACACAATGATCTTACAAGATACTTGAATAGCATTTCAAATATAGTAGATATTGATTTTGAACAAGTTCTATGGATGCATGGATAGTCCACAATTGGGCCCTCAAAAAATGAAGAGTGAGCTTGCTTGAAAGCTTAGGACTAAGAACATTTTGCAAAAGCTCACTAATGCTAATAGAGGGAAACTAGTGCATCGCTACAATGATAAATAATTAAAATGAATATTACAATGCTAATAGAGCGAAACTAGTGCATTGCTACAATGATAAATAATTAAAATGAATATTACAATGCTACAATGTGAATGTATAAATTATAAAAAAGTCAAGGAAACGAGTTACAAGCCATTATATGACTCCACAAAGTAGCTCTTGGGCCAGTTGGAGTGAACATCCCCCACGATTGTTAGGAGAACCATGTAATAGGGTTGTCTATGCCAAAGATGATGAAGCACTTAGGAGAAAAAATGTACATTATTGTCACCACACATGGGCATCGTGTATGAAAGTTGAAGAACACTTGATGATGTTCTTTATGCGGGTGTATCCACCCCACCATTGTGCTCTATTGCATGAGACACACTCGTGTTATTCGATCCCCTCTTTTATTACATAGCTTTACATGTATTTTTGAATCTAAATAGATTTTCATTTCTTTCCTACTTTGAAGAACTATCTGTCAAAGATGCATATTACATGCAGGTACCTGCGTGCTAGAATCAACTCCGGTAAGTTGAATTTATAGCAATGTAATGGGCTATGGTGGATCAAATGCAAGAATCAACAAGATTAGCAAGCAATTAGAAAGTTATTAAAGCAAGATTAGTGCAAAATTAATCTAATAGCATAATGTAGGCATGGATACTCAAAAACCAGCAAATTCTCATTAGGCTAATGCCTCAATTTATAGCTTTTACATCCACAAGGTGCCAAGCAGTGACTCCCGCCTGAGTTCTCCTTGATTTGTGCCACATCCCCTACATCTAGGGGAATCTTCTCCTAGAATCTTTCCACACCCCTATATTCACTCATGCTACCCTTGATTCTCTCGTAGATTCTTCTCACCTTTTCACTGCTACCCACTCAATTACGGACTCCCTTTTACAATCTCTAGCTAAGGGCTTGTTGCCGCACACACCCATTCACTTGCATATTTCAACACCTCCCCTCAAGTGAATAATTCTAGCACACGTGGACCAGTGCCTCAAGTCCCTAACTCATAGTCCTTGACACACTCTCTCTCTATTTGTCCAAGGCTTCTACAACTGCTCGTAACTTTGACTAAAGTGCTCACACATACATCTACCACATGGCCTACATTATCGGTGGCTCAAAGGAGGCGGTTTTACTCTATTGGGGCATGTTACATTGGGTTGTGGGGTTTCTCTCTTTCTCTGTCAGAGAAGATGTTCTGACTCCTCTACCATAGGAGTCTCCATGAAGTTTTGATGCCGATCCTTCTTCATTTGGTTTGTTGTAGAGTAGTCCTCTAGCCATGCATCCTGGCTTCCCACAATTGTGGCAAGTTAAGGTCCTTCCTCCTCCCATGCCTCTTCCTTGTCCTTGTCCTCATGCGAGGCCTCCTCGGGTGTAGAGTGCTTTCTCCTCTCCAGTTGTTGGGTCCAATCCTTTCTTCTCGTTGACCTTATTATCTTGCTCTAGTAGAGCTCCTTCTATCTTTTGGAGATCTTATGCAACTTCAAATCTGGTACATTCTTTAAGGTTGCCACAATAATCTCATACTCTCCCTTGTCCACACTCTTTAGAAGCACTGCTAGTGTCTCGTCATCTTCTACTTTCTTCCCAATGGTTGCAAGTTATTGTTTGATGCTTTTGTATTTGTTCAAGTGTGTGGTTAGAGGTTCGCTTTCCTTCATGTCAAGTTTGTAGAATCGCATTAGCAGATTTATCTTTGAATTCTTTGCTTGAGTGCCAAATAATTTGTTAAGTTCATCCCATGCATCTTTAGCTTCTTGTATCCCCACAATGTGGTGAATGATTTCATCATTTAAGCTAAGTGCAATGAGCCCTAATTCTTTCTCATTTCTATTCTTCCACTCATCCTTCCCATGCTTCTCTGGACATTCATCTCTTCCCTCAACTAGCCCCCATAGATTCTTCCGCACGAGCAAGTACATGGTTTTTGTTTGCCATGTTGCTCCCCGTTGAATTTAGCTACTTCTTGTGCAATGCTCATGATGATGTGAAGCGGGTCATACCTCTTGATCTAATTCAAGATTCAAGGGCAGTGTTTACCCTTTTACAACTCCAATTTGGTGTTTAATGATGATTACAACAACAAGTTTACAAGCATGAATACACCAAAAAATTGCATAAAGCCAAGGATAGTTGGTTTTGTACTGGATGGTTGGGACATCAAACCAACTTCAAACTACATATGAAGTGATAAAGTTCTATATCAGATACCCAATGGTAAGTTTGAACCATCAATTGCACCAAACGTTAGTGATTAGTGCTAATTAATCACTAATTAGTGAGCTTAATTCCCTATTTTTGTGCAAAAAATAGACTATACGGGGGGCCAGATCTGGTGCATAAGAGTTCATATGCGCTCAAATCCTTTCAAGGGCATCAGTAGCAGTTAGTCTACTAGAGGATCAAGCCCAAAAACATAAGATTTGACCAAATAATGAATGTTTAATCTCTGTTTTACCAAAGTCACTTGCAGATTTGATCCAGAGCTTGATATAGCTTCTACTTGATGAATTTCAAAATTATGAGGCCACGAGCGTGTTCAGCACACCTAAAAACCCCTTGGGCTAGCTCCAATGGTTCCAATTCAAAGGTGTGATGGAGATTTCGTAATTTTTCATAGAAAAAAAGGCACCAATAAATCGATGCTTCCTGGCTACATTCATCGACAGTTTGAGGTACTGAGGTGGCATGCCTAGGTACCAAGATGTTGGCAAGAGGGTACGTGAATTTTGTAGGCAATGGAGCTGTGTGAAGGGAGAGATCTAAGCTCCACCCAATGTGGGTATTGCAAAAAGTGAAAAATGGCTTATAAGGCTATTAGCACCTATTAAGAAGGTGATTAGGCTTAAAACAGTAGCTGAATGCTAAGCTAAGCTCTAATACCAAGTTGAATTTGTAGCAATGTGATGGGCTATGGTGGATCAAATGCAAGAATCAACATGATGATTAGCAAGCAATTAGAAAGTGATTAAAGCAAGATTAGAAAGTGATTAAAGCAAGCAAGAATCAACATGATGATTAGCAAGCAATTAGAAAGTGATTAAAGTAAAATTAGTGCACAATTAACCTAATAGCATAACCAACAAATCCTCATTAGGCCAATGCCTCAATTTATAGCTTTTACATCCACAAGGTGCCAAGCACCCACTCCCACCTGATTTCTCCTTGATTTGTGCCACCTCTCCTAGCATCTTTTCCTAGAATCTTTCCACACCCCTATATTCACTCATGCTACCCTTTATTCTCTCATCTAGTAGATTCTTCTCACCTTTTCACAACTATGCACTCAATTAAGACTCCCTTTTATAATATCTAGCTAAGGTCTTGTTCCCGCACACACCCATTCGCTTGCATATTTCAACAGGTAGGAGGGCCTAATTGGGTTCTTGTGGAGACTTCAACTATCTTAGATCCACTAGGAGTCCTTTTCATCCACATCATCATTGTCATCATCATCATCATCATATCATCATTGGGCTTCTCCTACTCATCCTTTGTTTAGAAATTAGCAGTGGTGAGGTTCGTAGGACTCATGAATTGTTCATTTGTTATTTCCTAAGGGTAGGCCACTGTTCATAATCATCACTATCAAAAAGATATAGATGTCGACAATCATCCATTAGCTGCAACTACTTGCAGACTCGATGATACAAAAGAACAAGGATGCCAATGATTTCTTCATCTCGCTCTTGGGATTAATCCCTTCCATGTATGCTATCTCTCTTATTACATGCTTGTGGAATGTTGTGTGTTTTCTTAGTGTTTTTCTTATGCATGTTCTCTTCCTCTCATCCTCTCTCTCTCTCTCTCTTGGTGCACTGCTTTTGTTTTATTACTATATTTCTTGTGCATGCTCTGGTCCTCTCTCCCTCTCTCTCTCTCATTAGTTAAGTTTCTCCATCTCCCCCATCTTGCAAACACACAAGGCATTGATCTCTTTTATAGCTCCTTCCCATTTTCTCCTCACCCACTTGGAAAGTCACCATTGTAGTGATGTGCATGGTTGAAGCCCTAGGTTCCCCGCAAATAGGAGGTTGTCACCCATTTGGAAAGTCAACATTGGAGTGATGTGCAAGGTTGAAGCCCTAGATTCCCCGCAATAGGAGGCTGTCATTAATGGCCAGAGGTTAGTCCCGAAATTGAACCTTGCAATTTCGTTTCCCTCCCATAATGCAAGGGACTATATTGTTCCCATTTTTGTGAGTACATGGTCATTAACTTTACACTATGGCACCTTTGTGTGCGTTGGGATTTATTTATTTTTTGTTAAATTCATGACACTATGCAAGAGCTATATGAATAATCTCTACGTAGAGATATATTCTATAATCATGAGTATACCTCATGCATATATGAATAAGCTCTACATAGAGCTTCATGCTCTCAGGTGCATACATAGACATATAGCTTATGCATAGAGCCATGTGCATTAGCTTATGCATAAGCTCTATAAGCTCCATGCATATAGCTCTATGAATAAGGTTTACGCATAGAAGAGCTATGCATAAATCCTTATATGCACATAGCTATATGAATAAGGTTTATGCATAGAGCTATGTGTAGATTGATTTATGCATAGACCTGTGTGTAGATCATCTTATGCATAGATCCTATGCACATAGCTTTATATGTAAGAGCATAGATCGTTATAGGATCCATGTATAAGCTCATAAAGTAACTCTACTTATAAAATCATAAAGCATAAAGATCATGCAAAGTGATATAAGCCTATAGCTTATGCAAAGTGATATAACCCTATAGCTTATACAAAGTGATATAACCCTATAGCTTATACAAAGTGATATATGCCTATAGCTTATCTCTATGCATAACCTTTGTAAGCTCCATATGCATAAGCTATTCATAAGATTCATGCTATGCTATACACATCGCGCCATGTGCACAACTTATTTATAAATCCTATGCATATAAGTCTATGCTCCCACTTTTAAATTTTATAATGTTAGGAGTTTTCTTTTTGTAACCTTCATATAGTGGATCTTCCAGGTTAAGGAATGGAGTGGGAGAGGGATATTCTAGAGCTTATAGGAGCGGTGTGGTGTCATGACCCAAGCACACACAATAATCATGGAGGCCAATGTGCTTAGCCTTAGCCTATGTGAGTGCAATCTTTAGGCTACAAGCCATCTTGAAACATAAGTAGCAATTCATCATGGTCCAAGAGGTAATAAGTAGGTAGTACAACTTGTGTTTTAGAAAAGGGTCGGTGCTTACTTGTGGTGCAATAGCACCTCTTACATTTTGTACATGCCAATTAGTTACACAAACTATTTGCATTGGCTAGATTTGGGAGTTTCTTGGTCCAACTCCATGGCCACTCCTCTTCATATAACTGACACCTTTTTTGAAACATTCGTGGGAGGAAGTACATGTCTTGTGATCATGTGTATTATCATGTAGCTTCAATTCTATAGGCTTGTGCATGTGGCAAAAGGTTTGAGGTATTTCATGGAATGTGTGGGACTCAGGGGGCACAGCCCCACTTGTTGAGAATGTGTAAGAAGGGTGGGGCCCCACTTGTTGAGAATGTATGTGGTATATTAGCATTACTTTAATATAAAATCACATCATTGGACACTTTGGTTAACACAGAGAATTGTTTAAGCATCTCTAACTGCCAAATTCGTAAGTAATTAGACACTGCCAAGAGTCAAACTTCGGTAAGACCTTTGCAATGGCATCGGTAGGAACTATCACGAATGTTGAGAAGTTCTCTGGGGATGGATTTCACACCTAGGCCATACAAATGAAATATCTCCTCATGAACAAGAAGCTTTGGAAATTAATTAAGAAGAACGGACCCACTACTCCAACTGAGGATTGAATTGAGAAAGATGAACAAGCATTATCGTTAATTGGATTGCACTTGGGTACTAATCTAATTCATCACATTGATTCCAAAACCACTACCAAAAAAAGCATGGGATGTATTAAATTTAATATTTGGTTCCAAGGCGAAAAATAAGGAGATCCATTTGAAAATAGAATTTTATGGCTCAAAAATGGAATTTCATTAGTCACTAATAAGCAAAATGAAAAGTATCATGATCTAGTTGGATGCAAAGATAGGTGAAAAGGATGCACTTGCCATACTCATAAAAAATCATGCCAGAGGAATATGGTACACTAGTGACCACTCTAAAGAATTTACTTGAAGTAACATTTGAGGGTTGTATTTCATCACTACTTGAAGAAGTGAAGTGGTTAAAAAATGTACAAAGTACATAAAGGGAACAAGCCTTCTACTCCAACAAGGGAAAAAAGAATGCTACAACTACGGAAAAAAGGGCACTTAAAAAGTGAATGTAGGATCAAACAAAAGCCTAAATGTGGACATTGCAACAAGCTCAGGCACAACCATAAGGTAAAATACGTGGAGGCTTTATCAAGCAAAGAGAAGATCTTCAAACGAGTGTCTCTTATAAACCAAAGCTACAATGACAAACCTCACCACCTTAGCCCACGATTGTAAAAGGTCACCGATGAGTGGACCTAGTATTGTGTTTTTTTCTTATCACACCTAACCACGTCAGAGTAGCAATTTATGCACTTAGGGGGGTGATGACATCTTGTATTACCACACCACACATGACCACCTTAAGTAGCATGTTGCACTAAGGGGAAGTGATGGATATTTTTTTAATTCACATCCAACCACCTTGAAGTAGCTGATACTTCATGGCACCAAGGGGGGGTGTTGAAATTTGTGGTGCCATTGAGGGAAGGGTATGAGTAGAGGACTAGGATCAAGAGCATGCAGCCACATCACAGTTGGACATTATCCCACATGAGCATATTTGTAATAGGTGTAACCTCCTCATATAACAAGGGTCATTTCCAAGCAATGGAAACAAGCACTCCTCAAGCCTCTCTATGAGTACAAGTTTCCATCTTGTAACCTAATTCTGTTGGAGTCAAGCTTGATTAAGTCATTAGGATTATTATTATGTTGTTGATTAGGCTTCATCCTCCATCCTCCATACGATTCGATTAATTTAGTTAGTGTGATTAGCATTAGCTTCAATAGCCATTGATTAGGATTTTGTAAATTTCATCATAATATAGATCTATGCGTGAGAGCTTATACATATAAAGAGATTATGTAGAGCATTATGCATATATTAGATCTACATAGAGCTTTGTCATATAAAGAGCTTCAGTACAACACTATACATATGGATCTACATAGAGCTTATGTAGAGACCTATGCATATGGCCATATCTACATAGAGCATTTTCATATAAAGAGCTTATGTAGAGCACTATGCATATGGATGGATCTACGTAGAGCTTATGCATGTATTTAAAGAGCTTTATGTAGAGCACTATGTATGGATCTTAGAGCTGATGCATATCTTTATAGAGCTCTATGTAGAGCACTATGCATGGATCTTAGAGCTAATGCCTATAGCTTTGTGGAGCAATATGTATATAGCTCTACACATTATGGATGTTAGAGCTTATGTAGAGCATTACACGTACTAGACATAGATCTTAGAGTTGAAATGCAAGCAAGATGATGAGATATGGTGGATCAAATGCAAGGATAAATATGATTAGCAAGGTGATTAGAAGATTATTAAGATAAGATTATTACATAATTAACTAATATCTTAATGTAGGCATGGATACTCAAAAACCAACAATTTCTTATTAGGCCAATGCCTCAATTTATAGGTTTTGCATCCACAAGATGCTAAGCATCTAATTCCACTGATTTTTCCTTGATTTGTGCCACCTCCCCTACATTTGGGGGCACCTTTTCATTAGATTCCTCTCATCTTTTCACTGCTACTACTCACTTAATTAGAGACTCCCTTTTACAGTCTCTTGCTACTAAGGGCTTGTTCCCACACACCCATTCACTTGCATATTTCAACACCTCCCCTCAAGTGAATAACTCTCGCACACCTGGACCCTATACCAAGTTTCCCTCTTACTTCGTAGCCCACAACTAGTGCCTCAAGTCCCTAACTCATAGTCCTTGACACTCTCTCCCTATGTGTCCAAGGCTACTACTACAAGTGCTCGTGACCTTGACTAAAGTGCTTACACATACATTTACCACATGGCCTATATCATCGGTGGCTCAAAGGTGGTTTTACTCTATTGGGGAAAGTTACATTGGGTTGTGGGGTTTCTTTCTCTTTCTCTCTTAGAAACGATGTCCTGAGTACTCTTCCTTAGGAGTCTCCATGAAATTTGCCGATGTCGATCCTTCTTCATTTAGTTTGTTGTAGCAGTTTCTAACCATATGCCCTGGCTTCCCACAATTGTGGTTGCAAGTGACGGTCCTTTCTCCTTCCTTGCCTTTCCTCATCCTTGACCTCGTGCAAGGCCTCCTCAGGTGTAGAATGCTTTCTCCTCTCCAGTTATTGGGTCCAACCCTTTCTTCTCTTTGACCTTGTTCTCTTTCTCTAGTAGAGCTCCTTCTATCTTAATGCAACTTCAAATTTGGTACATTATTTAAGGTTGCCACAATGTTCTCATACTCTCCTTTGTCCACACTCTTTAGAAGCACTGCTAGTGCCTCGTCATCTTCTACCTTCTTCCCAATGGCTGTGCCAGTTGTTGCTTAATGCTTTTATATTTGTTCAAGTTTGTGGTTAGAGGTTCACTTTCCTTCATATGTCAAGTTTGTAGAATTGCATTAGCTGATTTATCTTTGAATTTTTTGCTTGAGTGCCAAAAAAATTTGTTAAGTTTATCCCATGCATCTTTAGCTCGTTGTATCCCTGAAATGTGGTGAATGATTTCATCATTTAATCTAAGTCCAATGACTCCTAATGCTTTCTCATTCTTGCTCTTCCACTCATTCTCCCCAATCTCCTCTAGACATTCATCTCTTCCCTCAACTAGCCCCCACAGATTCTCCCTCATGAGCAAATACATGGTCTTTGTTTGCCATGTGTGGAACTGCTCCCCGTTAAATTTAGTTATTTCTTGTGCAGTGCTCATGTGATGATGTGAAGGGGATCTTACCTTGATCCAATTCAAGATTCAAGGGCATTTTCTATCCTTTTACAACTCCAATCTGGTGTTAAATGATAATTACAATAGATTTACAAACATGAATACACCAAAAATTGCATAAAGCCAAGGGTAACTGATTTGTACTGAATGGTTGGGATATCAAGCCATCTTCGAATTGCAATCTAAAGTGATAGAGATCTGTATCAGATACCCAATGGTAGATTTGAACCATCAATTGCACCAAAATGTAGTGATTAGTACTAATTAATCACTGATTAGTAAAATAATCCCATGTTTTGTGTGCAAAAAATAGTGTATGGGGAGGCCAGATCTGGTGCCTTAGAGTTCAAATAATCTCAAATCCTTTCAAAGGCATCATTATCAGTTAGTCTAGTAGAGGATTTGACCAAACATTGAATGCTTAATTTTTGTTTTACCAAAGTCATTTGCAGATTTGATGCAGAGCTTGATTCCACTTCTCCTTGAAAATTTTTTGAAATCTGAGATGATAGACTTGTAGCGCACCCTTGAAAACCCTTGGGGCTAAGAGGAATTAGACCAATTCCATTTGTAAGAGAGTAGATCTGCAAATTACATCAAAATTTTGGCACGTGCAAATCGACGAAATTTGAGAGCAGTCTTAATTGGATATGGCTAGAATTTGATGTCTTAATTTGATGGGCTGATGCGTGGGGTTTGATGTCTTAATTTGATGTCTTAATTTGATGGGCTGATGCGTGGGGTTTGTGGCCAGCTATGGCTAGAATGTATTTGGCTAATGTTGAGGCTGGAAGGAGATCAAGCCCCTCCACCAGCTAGGGGTGCAGTGTATAGTTGACAAGAGGTTAAGAAATGGGATTAACTTCTAATCATGATTAGTAGAGTGATTAGGCTTGAATACTAGTTGAATCCTAAGCTAGGCTCTAATACCAAGTTGAAATGCAAGCAAGATGATGAGCTATGGTGGATCAAATGCAAGAATCAACATGATTAGCAAGGTGATTAGAAGATGATTAAGATGAGATCAGTACACAATTAACTAATAGATTAATGTAAGCATGGAAACTAAAAAACCAGCTATTTCTCATTAGGCCAATGCCTCACTTTATAGGTTTTACATCCACAATATGCCAAGCATCTAATCCCATTGATTTCTCCTTGATTTGTGCCACCTCCCCTACATCTGGGGGTACCTTTTTCTAAAATCTTTCCACACCCCTATATTCACTCATGCTACCCTTGATTCTCTCATCAATAGATTCCTCTCACCTTTTCACTCTGTTGCTACCCACTTAATTATAGACTCCCTTTTGCAGTCTCTTGCTAAGGTCTTGTTCCCGCACACACCCATTCACTTGCATATTTCAACACTTAGAGCTTACACATAAAGCTTATCTAGAGCACTATGTAGAGAGATTTATCCATAGAGCTTATGTAAAATTCTATGTAGAGACTTTATGCATAGAGGAGGAGAACTATGCATATATCTCTACACATAATGGATGTTAGATTGTAGGGAATTACAGATTGCCATAGACATGGATCTTAGATCTTACACACATAAAGTTTATGTAGAGCACTATGCATATAAAGTGTCATGCATAGAGCTTATGTAGATCTTATGTAGAGATCTATGCATGTGTGCAATGACTTCTTTCTTTTCATGAGTAAATCCTTTTATAGTAGAAACTTGAGTGCCCACCCAAAGGTGGATTATTCTCCCATGTAAATGTAGTACAGTTATGATGGCCTAGATGTTGCCTCCTCTGGGGATTTAAACTTGGGACCTCTCTCTTGATGGTCACAAACCCACACGGCTAGACTCACACAAAAAACTTAAATGTATTTGGTTTGTTATTTTGAGGTTTTTTATTATTGATAGGAATCAATATGGAAATATTGAATCAATATAGCATAGTATAAGTTGTTATATTATCAGTTGCATAATATGTTGAATGGAAAAAATGATTGACATGCAAGGCATTTAATCCAATTCGTGTTTCCACACATAGATCATAGTTGGTAAGATAATGAGGCCCCAAATGAGGAGTTGGTGGACAATGGACAATGGACAATGGCATTTCCTATGCCCTTAAATGTATCAGAGCTCTTAGGAATACACCGCTACCTAGGATCCTAAAAGGAGAATAAGAAGGACGAGAAGAAGGGAACAAAAAGGCAAAACGAACCCGTCTAAGTAGGCCATCTGCTTTTTGTCTTTAAGTTGGAGACTTTTTAAATAACTTAATATCTTGGAATAAATGGTCTTAAATATCTTAATGATTTTGAACTAATCTATTTTATGATAAATGTAAGAATGTTCTCTATGTGCACATTCTCTCTCTCACTTTATGCATTTTGTAAGATTTCCAATTTCTATAAATAAAATAAACATAATGGGATAAATTGAGGGGCCCAATTTGTCCCCAATTTATTTTTTAATCTTTTAAGCATTGATATTAACGACAATAATAGCATCGATAAAAAGTGGTAAAAAACCACCAGCTAGCTATGTAAAACTAGTGGAACTTATACCAGCACTCGAGCTTAACACATTTTTCTTTTTCTTTTCAATAAAGCTCTAATATAAGCACTAAAAAGGAGCCCTCATTTATTTGTACTCTCTCTCTCTCTCTCTCTCTCTCTCTCTCCCAACACCTCACCTTCAGAGCATCCATTGAAATTGCACTTCTATAGAGATAACTTCCTAAGATTCATTGAGGATGGATTCATCTAGTAGCCAGAGTACTTGAGTGTTCACATGTCCCATGCCATGCGGAATAAGGGTTTCATCCAACCACCACACACAGAGTGTTCACATGTCCCATGCCATGCAGAATAAGGGTTTCATCCAACCACCACACACAAAGTGTTCACATGTCCCATGCCATGCGGAATAAGGGTTTCATCCAACCACCACACACAGAGTGGGTGGAGTCAAGAAGAGCTGAGCTCATCTTCAGACCCAAGGAGCTCATACAAAGTCCCAGGCAGGAGATGATTTGCGGATTGTGCAATAGAGAAGTTGAGATAGAGGAGCATTACACATGTTGGTACTTCGTATCCTATGAGGTATGCGGGAGATTTTATTATCTATTCTAAGATTTCCATGGACATTTTTGTATCACTCCAATGAAATAGTTTTGATTTGTTTTATTTTATTTACGATTCAATGTTGAGATATGTAATGGACATTATTGTATCACTTTGGTTTCATAGTCCCATTGGGAGTCTCATAGTCCCATTGGGTCTTTAATAGATCTCTCTCTCTCTCATGCAAAAAACCTTATCCTCTAAGGTTTTTTAAGAGTAACGTTGGTTCATATGCAACAAGGAAAAATGCCAAAAAAAAAAACTTAGTTTCGAGGCTACTTTGGCAGTTGCACCAAGACCTCCCCATAACTTGATAAAACAAGGTAACCACCTATTTACTAGAGAAAATCACATGACTGAATGGGTTCATGAACTCAAAGATCGAGTCACGATATTGGAGAACAAATCATCATAAAACCCAGAAAATCATCACCAAGGTCACTAGCACATTAAAAAAATGGTCAAGGTAGATTTGAAAGAACACATCAAGTCACAAGTTAGAGTTGAAGTGAATTGAGGTAGTCCAAGATGGCCCTTCAGATTTGTGTGGGTTGTTTACTTGAAGGATGGAATATGATGGAGATATGAATGGAGAAGGGGAGAGATTTTTAGATTGGCAAGTTGAAGTTATGCCAATGTACAGGAAATCATGAAAAACTCACTTACTGTACCAAATAGCAAAAGATTTAGATTCTTAAAAATTCAAAAGCACTCAAAGACACCAAGATATGGATCATAGAAGAATTGACCAAAATGCAATTAAGAAAAATCTTGTAGAATTAGCCAAATTTTGAGGAGCTCGCAAAAAAGGAAGGAAAGAGGGTAGTTTGCCACGAGATGAGGGTAGTGCCCTCATTCAAGATTTTGTAAAACCCAAACCAAAAACAAAACTCTGAGTTGAGGTGAATGCATTTGATGCTGGCATTGTAGATTTATTAGATGATTAAAAAGTACTTTTCTTTTTGAATTTTTTCTTTTTGTTAATTGGTATAGAAATTTTTTCTTTTTGTTAATTGGTATAGAAATTTGATGGCCTCTCATAGATGTTAATATCATTCTCCCTCCCTCTCTTTGAAACTATTTATAACACATCTAGGTTTCTAAGATAGTAAATCTATAATTCATGTGCTAATAATGACCACTTAACCTATATGAGTACAATTGCTTCGTCAAATGATCAAGTACATTATCAACGACTTGGGGTGTTTACTATTTTGAAACATCGAAACACATATATCTAAAGAGTCAAGGAAATGTTTACTTCCTTTGAAAAAAAATACTCTTCTTATTAATACAAACTTATGTATTTATTTCATTTTTCCTTAACAAATTTATAAATTTTTTAGCCTTCTTTTGTGAAAGGTAGGATATAGTTCTAATTCTTATTTTTTGCTTAGGAGACCTTTGAAATCCTTAACAATTGTGTTTATTCTCTCTCTCTCTCTCTCTCTCTCTCTCTCTCTCTCTCTCTCTCTCTCTCTCTCTCTCTCACACACACACACACACACACACACACACACACACACACACACACACACACAGAGTAGGTAACATAAAGGCTTTTTTTTATAGAAGGGTTTGATGTTTGGTGTTTCTTTTCTTTGTGGCACACGACCTTGATAGTCTTTATTTATGTATTTTGTCTCACAACAAAGGGATGCTCCTAGTAGATAAATTCTTATCTTGGTTTACAACAATAAGACTCATGGATATTTGTTTTACATACATCTTCTATGAAGAAAGGTCTATTTAAAAAAAATTCATTAGTTTTTAAGTGATCCCTTTAATTTCATTAATTCACTTTGTGCTTCTTCCTTTTCAACTTTACATGAATCTTGAGATTTGTTTGAAGTCACAATATACATCTATTAGACGTTGATGTTGAAAAGCCTAAAAATGTAGTTTCAAGATATTCTCAATAACATTTAAATTTGGGGTTGAATTTCTATAAAGTGTTAAAGCATTATAGCTCCATTTTACTAATTATACGTTTAAATGCTTTTCCAACTCAATACTAGTATTAATTTAAAGGATCATATACATAAACAAATGAGACCTCTTCCACAATCTTAAGAATACATGAGTGTTAATATAACAAATTCAAAGATATCTACACTGTGATATATTATGGAATATCCATTACCCCACAAGAGTGGATCAAGTCTAATATTCTTTTTAAAAAAAGAGATAGAAAGGAAAATCAACCTAAAACTCCACTTCTTCAGAGTGCTTAGTTAGCATAGATATACTTATGGTAAGAGTTTTAGGAGAGAAAAAATGTACCTAGTAAATATACAAATTTCAAAAATACTAGAAATATCATAAAAATGTTGTAATATTTAGCCTTATCTTCAAGGAGACATGTATTATAAGCAGTGTGTCTTTAGTTAATAGAAGGTACATACCAATAGTTAATAGAAGGTACATACCAATAGTTGAAGACATATAGAAGTATTTTTGTTTCGCATTTGTAGTGTGCACAAATTATTATATATGGTATTTCTAATGTGAAAGTTTAAAAATTATAACTTTTTTTTACAAAAAGTGTCTAATTGATAGCCATGGAAGACTATGTTTTCAAAACTGTTTACATACTTGATAGCTAATATCTTGTGTGAGAGTAATTCCCTAGTCATAAATGGAAGACTATGTTTTCAAAAACGTTTACATACTTGATAGTTTTTTTCAACCAATATGCTTATTTTTTTAAAAATTACAAAGGCTCTAAAGTCACAAATGAAGTGCCCTTTGTTTTCTAGAACACCATTCCTTTTATCTTTATAACAATATTAGGCATTATGATGAGGATTTTAGTAATATTATAGCACATTTATAATAAGGAGAAAGCTTCGCTTTTAGTTTCATATTTGAAGGCATTGGGTGAGTGTTTAATGGTGATTATCTTGCCTCAATCCACCCTGAGGTGGGGGAGCTTGAACTCTAGACACTGCCATTTTGTAAATAAAAATTGCCACATTCAAATGATAGCTTGCTCCATTGGACAAAATTAGGGGAGCTCGTGGAAAATAAAGCTTCCAACTTTCTATGTCTGGTAATACCTTTAGTAAGCTTGATAGTCCAATTGTCTTCATAGATGACCTAATTTTGTGAAAACATTTTTTTCTTTAAGTTTGTTTGAATTTCGAGATCTACTTGAGGCATTGGAGTGGCTATAGTTAGAGACAAATTTGTGATGCTCTATGAGCATTTGAGAAGAAAGGATAGGGCCTTTAATAGGTTAGGGGTTTGAATATCAACAAATACATTACATTAGCAGATACATTAATTAGTACATTTCAAAGAAAAGTTTGCTTTTTAAACTCCTAAGCGTTACTCTTACTAACTCCATAACCGTCTGCCCATCACTGCTTTTTAAAGTCCTAAGCATTACCCTTACTAACTTTATAACCGTCTGCCACTAAAACAAGGAACCAACATTAAGCGTAGACTGATTTGCCCCAAATTCAGCTCGGAGTGTAACCATGCATACGGATGAGCTGAGCGGTCTGAGCGTAAAAGCTACGCGCTTACAAAGAACATGTGCTAAGAGGAGTTCAACAAAAGGAGATTATGGTTAATCATATTCTAGAGAATGTACTATCGGAAGAGTAAACCACATGATGCAGTGATGATCTACCACATTTTATGATTAAATTACAGTAAGTAGGAGCTAAGTACGCTCATTACTAGCAAACATTAGAGTGTATTAACGGCGTTCAATAGAATAAACACGACTCATAACAAGATTTACAATAATTGAGAGGTGGGTGAACAGTAAGTACCTCGAGACTTCTTCCCAGAGGGGATCTTTGGAGGCGGCATCTCGAAAGCTCGAATCCATGTCGGAACGTATCCTCACTAGTGCAGCCGTTTCGTCTGCGTGCCATCGATTCACACTATCTCTCTCCTCCTGAGCATTCTCCTGAAGGTATGAGAGCTTGAATTGGTCCGGTGGACTGCAGTTGGAAGACTGTCCGGCCATGAGCAGGTGGCCAGCGGCGGCCGTAGTCTCCGGTGGAGAGTGGGACGGACGCAGCTGCTGTTGGTGGGCGGAGATTGAGTTCTGGTTCTTGAAGAAGGACACATGGTGGAGGCCGCCGCCCAAGGCCGGGTGTAAAAACTGCTGCTGCTGGTGGGCAGGTGCACGTAGCTGGTGCAGCTGCTGCTGCTGCATATTATGTTCAAGGTGAGCTGAATACTGTTCCGAGTGTAGCTGCAGAGATGGTTGATGAAGGTGTAACCCATGGTCTCTTAGCGTGTGCAGGCCGGACATATCAGTAACAGAATTGGCTATGCCCTGCGGATGGCCGAACAGGTGTGGCGACCCTCGGGCGCCGCCGCCGCCGCCGCCCACCGGCGCCGTTGTGAACGGCTGCATGTCCGGTGGCATACCATACCGCTCACCTGAGTGCATGATCTCCCTCTCTCTCGATATGTAATTATTAGTAGCCAAATTACTGATATGGTGAGTTTATACTCGGCTGGAGATTTGTGTGGGCGTGAGGGGTATTCATGATCGTGGGTAAAAAGAAGAGGCTATAAGGTAGGAAAAGCAAACGTAATTAGAAAGAAACGGTAAGGAGTGCGATATAGATCAGCCGAGTCAAGTGGTGGGTGGTGGGGGGCAGAAGGCCGAGGAATTAGGTAATTGAATTGAAATCCCGACGAATGTACAGTTGCACACTAGTATAGGAGCTAAGATAGCCTGTCTGCGCGTGTGTGTGTGAGAGTGATTGCACCGTATAGGAGCTAAGATAGTCGGTGTGTGTGTGTGAGAGAGAGAGAGAGAGAGAGAGAGAGAGAGATTGCACAGTATAGGATCTAAGATAGTCTGTGTGTGTATGAGAGAGAGAGAGAGAGAGAGAGAGAGAGAGATTGCACAGTATAGGATCTAAGATAGTCTGTGTGTGAGTGAGAGAGAGTGTGTGTGTGTGAGAGAGAGAGAGGGGAGGTTACACAGTCCAGCAGCTAGGATAGAATGTGTGTGTAAGAGAGACACAGAGAGAAAGAGAGTCTACTCTCAAGAGAGAGAAGGGTGTAAAAAGACAGGGAAACAAAAGAGTTTTAGGAAGATGTCTCTGATAGAGAAAGAGAGCAGTGCAAGAGAAGAACTACAAGCTACAGCAGAAGTGGTGAGGGAAGAGACAGCCCCACTTTCTATCCTTTCTCCGTCACTCACTCTCTCTCACACACACACACACACACAAAGAGACTAGAAATTAAGAGTTTTCTCAATTAAAAAAAAGGGGAAAAAAACAGGCAGAAAAGGGGAGCATTCCGACAGTAGCAACCACACAGTAGTGTGTGAGACTAGGGCCCTACTTTTCCCAAGGTTATGTGGGGCTCCTTCTTTGCCTCCCCATGTTGAAGTTCGGAGTTTGAACCTTCTTATTACGTCCAACTTTGGTAGCACGCTGCCCTAACCCGGGCCAGGACCCATGCACATCCACGTGTTGTCGCTTCACGGTCAACACCGCGCCCATGCCCGTCCTCTCGATAACCCTGCACATATCTCTTCCTACTTGTCTCATCATGGCCCCTTTTATTACCATTCCTTTAATTTATTCAATTGTACATTCCACAATATACATATATATATTTACACTAATGTATCTATTCAGTTCCACAATAATATAGACATCACCCTACTGTATATTAACAATTATGTATCTCTCTCTCTCTCTATATATATATATACATAATTACTAGATACATTAAGGTGATGTGTATATATTTTACACTAATGTATACATATACATATACATATATATATATACACACACACACGTAATCACTACATACATTAAGGTGATGTGCATCACACTAATGTATCTAATGAACTGTACATTCCACAATAATGTACACATCACCTTGTAATTGTGTATATACACACACATATATATATATATATATTCATCTATCACCCTAATGTATCTAATATCTACAAAAATATATATACGCATCACCCTAAGGTATCTAAGAATTATACACTCATGATCTCGGCTTTATAAAAATGTAAACATCACCCAAATAATTATATATTCATTACCTCGATTTTGTACATTCCTCCAATACATGTATATATATATATATATATACACCCCAGATTATTTTAATTATTTCCCTAATCGATGACCTTGCCTATAATAATGTTATTGTAGAGGCATCCGTGTACGCAAGCCCTTGTTATAACCTTTTGAGGTACTGTCAAAGCTACTAAACCACGAGCTCACTAAGAGAGAAACTCTGAGAGAGAGCCTTGGCACTGTTCCCGAGGCCTGCAATGGGGTTTTTCCCCAAATCATAATGTAGTGATCTCACCTCGGAAAGGTGCAAGGCCTGCCGTCCTGCGTTGAATTTCTACGGACAAGCTGCTAGCTAGGTTTCTGCAGCCTGCCTCTCGCTTTGTGCTCATCAAAATCTCGGTCATTATCAGTAATTAATCATACCCCTGTGTTAATCAATCCCCTTCTCCATACTATTAACCTTAATTAAGGCTTAAACGCCAAATACTACACACGCATTTTTCCAAAAAACCGTATAATCCTTAGCCGACCGCCCAAAAAACATTAATTGAAACTTAAGTTATCAGCATAGGATCTTGCAACTGTTACGGATAGCAGCTACGTCGCAGCCCTCTTAATTCTATGATCTATCAATGCGACGTTTAGAAATGAAGCTTTTGCTGAGAGCCGCTGCTGCAGACGTCTCGTTCCTTACACTCTCTGCATGTTCATTCAACTGTAGAAGCGATGCAATATGGGCCTTTAAGGTGTTGGGTAAGCGCTTTACAGATGAGACTGTAGAAGCGTAAGATTTGATATGGATAATAAGGCTGATGTGAAGTGAAGATGTCGCCAAGATTTCTGTCCCCCCACACTTTCACTAGTAACAAACATTTCTTAAGCTTGTGGACCAAATTAAAAAAGCTTCATCGTCGCGAGCAAGCAAAGGATGGGAATCCACATACACCAAAGCCTCGTACAAAGACAGCTATGGCGATGCGTCTCTCCATACATTTGCAAGTCACAAGTTCGAGAAACGAGAATGAGAAGCTCTCCTGGATAAACACGCTTCCACAACTCAATTTCCAAGGTTCTTAAACTTTGTCTTCTTATAAGTTCCATATAATTGAGTTTAGAATATTAGAATTATTCTCATTTGAGCATACTTTGCCAAAATACTCTATTGTGATTACTTTTCTATTTGTCATCCATGCTCAATTTCCAAGGTTCTTAAACCTTGTCTTCTTATAAGTTCCATATAATTGAGTTTAGAATATTATAATTATTCTCATTTGAGCATACTTTGCCAATAATACTCTATTGTGATTACTTTTCTATTTGTCATCCATGCACCTCTACCATGCTACATAATTGAGTAAATGGGGAAAAACCTTTGATCTAGTAGTTAAACATCACAATACCTCTTATTTGCATTTGAACACACTTTGCCAATTATAATAAGTACTGTACTACCATTATTTTTCTAATTGTTATGCATGCACCTCTATCATGCTACATAATTGAGCAAATGAGCATTGATTTTGTAGTTAAACATTGCAAAAACTCACATATTATAATCATTTACACATTTTGCAGATCATATGCCATTATTTTTCTAAATGTTATGCATACACCTCTAGCATGCTATGTAATTGAGTAACTAGGGGAAAGCTTTGATCTAGTAGTTAAACATTGCAAAAACTCTCACATATTATAAACATTTGCCAATCATGTGTGCACATTTTGCATACCATTGCACATATTGTCAATCATGCTCTATTGTGATTACTTTTCTAATTGTTATGCATGCACCTCTACCATGATTGAGTAGCTAGGGAAGAACCTTTGATCTAGTAGTTAAACATCACAATAGCTCTCCAATATTCTTTAGAAGCATTGAATTCTTGAGGTGATTACAAAAAGAGCCCAAGTACCTTACAAAATGTACCACACTTAAATTCCAAAAGTGGAACTACATTGACAAGTGCAATTTATGGTGCTCCACAATGTAGCAAAAAATTGATTACATATCAATATTAATACAAACACAATGCCAAATATCGAGTTTTTTTCAATAGAAAAGATTAGGAGAGAGCCAATATTTTGGATTGAAGTTATTGACCTCAATATAAATATGTCAATGTAAAAGCCTTGGTATATATGTCATTCCAACCCATGGTATATGTCATGTTATAAGCAATGGTATAAGCCTATTTTTATACATAGCTTATTTCTTGGATTACACCATTGGATATATTGAGACTGTTATTCTCCAAAAAGGATAAAGAACCTTTTATTAGACCTAAAGATGACGTGAGATACATGAAAATGAGGAGCACAAGTGGTAGAGGTGTTTATCTAGGACTAGGAGATCCAACTAGGTTCAAAACCCCACATGGTGCTTCTTCGGTGGCATCACCTATGAGTGGACAAAAAGCCAGGTGCCCACCTATGGGCATTGAAAAACAGTAACTACAACAGAATCTTGGGCCTAAGGCCAGTTGAGAAAAAAAAAGGGAAAAAAAAGAGAATCTAATTAGATCACCAAGAGATAAAAATCAAATTTGATTAATGTGCTTACAATCAATATATAATAATAATAGAATTAAATCAAGTCTCCTGATTGACTAACTACTATGCATTAAACATATGCATGATGCATTCATAAGGGAGAATAGTATGATTGGTCTCTCAATGTGCAATCTATGAATCTAAACAAACCTGCCTCAAATGGTGTTTCTATA
Organism: Cibotium barometz; assembly: GCF_041138505.1. NCBI lineage: Eukaryota > Viridiplantae > Streptophyta > Polypodiopsida > Cyatheales > Cibotiaceae > Cibotium > Cibotium barometz. Next base: position 19,415,840 of record NC_141085.1, read on the forward strand.
TCCCTTGCTACATCAATTGCTACGTCAACAAGATCCAATAAAATTCCCTCAATTAAGGATGATGAGCTTGCATGTGATGACAATGGTGTAATAGATGATGTAGTTAGATGAGGTTTAAAATCATCCTATGGCTTGCTCTAATTATAGGCCACTTGTATGTGGTTGGCATTTCCTCTTCTACATCCTTAGCCTAAAAGGTTTGTTTATCCAAAGGAGAAACTTGGAGCACCATTACAATCATAGACGTGAAATACAATCTTTATTGTAAACAAGAGCACATAAAATAAATTGTTGAATATTAATATAAAAAGTTTGGTTAAAATTGGCATACCATCTGATCACGTTACTCTCGACGATGTAGGTGCCACTTTGATCCATCCATATCTTAATGGATTGAATGATTTAAAAAATCCACTAGCATCTCTTTTTGATAATGTTGCATTAGCATCATACTAACGAGTATAGACAACCATGAACCATTTCACATCTATAATAAAAATTGAGAGTTGTCTAGAACTCACCTCTAAGATATCTTGAATTGTGTCATATTATCCAAGTATTAAAGTGGCATGACTGCTATCCAAAGAACTCTCCTCCAAGATGAGTTGTCTAGAACACAACTCCAAGATATTTGGAATCATGCCATCTTATTATCCAAGCATCAAAGTGATGTGATTGCTATCCAAGTAACTTTCTTAACTTTCTTGAACTAAGTTTACAATTACCCCAAAATCATATTTTATCCTCCTCAAAATTAGTGTGTTCCTCCTCCTCAAAATTATTGTGTTCCACCTGAAAGTGTCATCACACTTGTTTTTTGTAATACAAAGGAATTAGATTACAAAAGTAGAGTTAGGAAGCTTACATGATAGTCACATATTCTTACAAATTCCAAGTCTTGTTCACTGGCTTACTATGATCTCTACATTTGCTTTGGGCTTCTCGACCAAATCATTCTCGTGCCATGTCCTCAAGAAGAAGATAAATGATGCCGAGGTACGGTAAACTTATTTATCTTCTTCTTGATGGAATCCTAGATCTTTTTCTTTCTAATTTGGTCTCTTTTTATCTATCAAGCCATTTTTGTATATCCTTACTATTAAATATGCAAAACATATTAGTGGTCTATTTTTTTTAAGACAATGCTGACCGCACACAATCATCCTGTTGTTATGCTATATAAAAGAATGGCATATTTGGATCCAAGTGATCAAGAAACTCATTGATGTATATACCAATCACTCTACCCCAACCAACCTTTAGCTATAATATTCTCATATCTTTCCCTTTGCTTGAAAAAACCCTTAAATGCTTTCATTAACATCTCCAATAGACCATTGATTAGCCATACTATTCTCATCGCTTTCCCTTTCTTGAGAAAAAAATAAAATGTTTTCATCAATCTCTGCAATAGACCATTGGTTGTTTTTTATGGTCCTTATAATAGTAATTCATCGGTAAAGTGTACAAAATGAGATGCATTTAAATGATAAGAAAGACTTCTGGAAGGATGTTTCTCCCACAACTCTTTAAACACACTTCTTCAAGCAAACTTCCTAAATCCGGTCCACTATTGACTTCTCGGTGAATAATGCTTCTTCATCTAGCACACTTCTACAATCTAGTCTACTTTTGCCTTCTCAATGGGATGCTAAAGTGATATCTTTGGAAGAAATCTATACACGTACATTGTTAACCAAGTATATGAGCGATTTCAGTTTTATGATTCATGATGGTAAGTAAAAATAAGATTTTTATCATGTGTAGAGACATAAGCTAGGCTAATCTCTACTACGATGAGCTTCTCCCTCATATATTGATAATGCACATCAATGTACTTTGTGCGAGCAATAAATAGTTAGGAGTTACGCATAATGGCTAATGCACTTTGGCTCTATCAATGAGGATGGAGGTGGGGGATTGATGTCCGCATGTCATAACATCGAGCCTAATCTGAAAGCATGTGGCTGAACATCACCACCCTTAGCATAGAATAAGTTTAGGAACTGAGTGCCATGTAAGTATTTGAATTACTTGCTTGATGGCTTGCCAATGCTTACTTCCACGACTGTGCATAAACGTACTTAGCTAGGAGACCCCAAACTGAATGTCTAGCTTTGTATAGATAGATGAGGTATAAAGTGATACATCAATTGGTTAACTTGCTACCTAGAGACTAAGCCTAGCACTTGTCTCTCTATGGTGTAGTATAACAAGCTTTACAGTCTTCAAGGCCAAACCATGTATGTAGCCTTTGTATGTACTTTGATTGTAACATCATAATATCATCAGTATACTACATAAACTATATTCCCAAATAATAATGTAATGATCTCAAATCTATCATCTCAAATGCTTGGGGGGTTCACCTCAAAAAATGTTAGTATACCAGGTGAGTTCAGCAGGAGGGGTTTTTTAATTAGATACATTGAGAAAAATTTATAGGTTACATTAACAGGAGGGGTTTTTTAATTCAACTTTAGAAAAAAAATTGTTAGTTCATAATTAAAGAGGGGTTGTTTTATTGGGGGAAAATTTTTAGTTAAGGGGTTTTTTTTATTACCTCTTGAACGCATGTGATACCTAGGGTTTTCTAGTAGTGCACCCCCGGAGTTGAAATGACACATATAATTCAGCTTTTTGATAGTTAAAATCTTCTCCTCATTAAGGCTTGTGAGTAGCATGCTATCTTGACATATAAATTGATGACCAAAAAATAATCTTTACTCCTTTTTACATAGAGGGTACTCTCAGTTGCAATGTTATAAAAACCATTTGTGTAACCAAGTATATGTTTATCTTCTCATACCATGATCTGGGAGCCTACTTATGGCCATATAAATCTTTTCTTAATCTGCATACTTTAGATTCCTAACCCTTCTCAACAAAAACATGATGCTAAGATACATAAACCTTCTCATGTAAGTCACCATTTAAGAAGGAAGTCTTGATATACCCAACTGATGTACATTTCAGACATGATGCACTGCCAATGCAATAATACACTTGATCGTAGTAAGGTAGTCTTGATATAACCAACTGATGTACATTCCAACCTAATGCACTACTAATGCAATAATACACTTGATCATAGTCATGAAAAGGTCTCATCGTAATCTATGCCCTTCTCTTGAGCATAACCCTTGCCTTGTATTGATCAGCTCTACCCCATCAACTTTACGCTTAAGCTTATAAACCTACTTTGTACCAAGCGACCTTTTTACCATAAGGTGAATCTTGTAAACACCAAGTGTCATTTTTGAGGATTAAGTCGTACTCAACATGCATTGCTTGCATCTAACAATAATCATTTTCTTGTGCTTCTTCAAAGGAAAAAGGTTCACCTTCATTGCATATGATGGCAATGAGAGCATGATCCATAAAAGAAAAAGATACCAGATGAGAACCTGCACGTGTCTTACTAGGTAAAGCAGTAGCTAATTTTATGTCCCACAATATCTGCACCAACTATATTGGTATACTCTTGGATGACTGTATGGTTTCGCTCTCCTCATCCAGTGCATCATTCATAATTGCTTCATCATCAACAGGCTGATCTGTGGACTGAACCTCGAGCTGATTTTCAACCAATTTGGACTGATTTGAAGCACCTTTTTGAGCGTTCATTTTATCCACATATGGCTGCCTAATATTTTACTATTATTTTCATATAATCATGGATTGAATTGAGTTCTCAACAAAGACAACATATCTACTCACCAAAATCTTCTTTGTGGCTAGATGGTAGAATCTAAACCTTTTGTTTTTTGAGTTGTATCCTACAAAAATACATTTTATCGCCTTATCATCTAGCTTACTGTGTCAATGTTGTGGTTAGGCACAAGATCATAAGCAAGAAAACAAAAAAAACACAAATGAGTTGCATAGAGAGCTTTCCAAGATTCATAAGAGGTATTTATATGCAAGGCCTTGATGGAGCATTCATTTAGCACATAAGTGGCACACATAAATGCCTCTAACTAAAAAACATGAGACAAATCCTAGCCTTTAACCATGCAACATGACATCTCCATGAGAGATATGTTCTTCCTCTCAGCCACACCATTTTTCTAAGGTGTATAAGGTACTGTGTATTGATGTTTTATGCCTCTTTGAGCCATATATACATGAAAATCCTCCCCCCCCTTGATTTGTATAAAGGGTGCCAACTTTACATCTAGATACATTTTTCAGGCATATAAACAAAGTGCCTAAAGCATGTAAAAACCTTTGACTTTGCCTTCAATGGATATGCCGAGGTGTTCCTATAGTGGTCATCATTAAAAATCACAAAGTAGAGATATCCCCCCCTAATTGATGGTGTCCTCATGGGACCACACACATCACTATATGTAAGCTATAATTTCTAGACAGTCCTAAAACTGATCTAGCTTTTGAACATGTTTGACAAGAGCCTCAAGCTTTGGCAACTTCTCATTAATTGGTAAAAGAACTTTTTTTTGTAACAAATGACTCCGGTTTATCCTCTATGCATGTTGTTAAAGAGCTTATTTGCATGCCATCAACATGTATAGCTCTTTTGAGCTCTATAGAGGAAGGATTTAGTTGTAAATAAGAGCTTTATTCTTAGAGATCGACATAAATATAAGCTCCATAAGCATGCATATTTCTTTTAAGATATATAGTTCATGGATAGATGATTCGTGCATAGAGCTATTATGCATGCATAAGAGCTCTATACATAGAGCTATGCCTAAATATGAGCATAGAGTTATACACATGCTTATATAAGAGCTCGTATGCATGCATAGCTCTATACAACATAGAGCTATGCATAAATATGAGCATAGAGTTCTACACATGCTTATGTACGAGCTCATATGCATGCATAGATCTCTTAGATTCTCTATGCACATGACTATATAGAGCATAGATCTCCATTCATAGAAGATCTATTCTTTATGTTAGAAAATAGGCAACAAAAACTACTTGGAGATGGGGAAGAGTTTACAACGTAGAGAGATGAAGTGTTGCTAAGGTTATAAAAATCACATTAGTAAATGTTAGGAAGCATTGTAAACCTAAAATAATGTTAAATAACTAGGCATGGTAGATTTCCAAGAAGAAGGCACCTACTTTAAATGGGCAAGTGGAGAGCACACAAATATTCAATGAGCATTGAATGGGCCTCAAATCAAGGGAGGTGGATCTAAGGACCCCCATCTAATGGAAATTGTGTGTATGTGGGACCAACTCTCAAGCATTCTCATTATATTGTCATTAACACTAATTACTTTTCATCTACTTAGATTATTCCAAAATGTTGAGCCTAATCCATTACAATCCATTCCCAACTTGCAAGTTTCAAGTTGTGTCAAAGGCTACCATCACTTAGCCATCTATGCATGTTAGAGTAAATATCATTAATTATTAATAACTTTACTAATATAAAATTTTCTTTTTTTACCCATTCACTCAAATCAGGTCAAATCAAGTGAGTGGAGGGCTTCTACTAAAGATTGAGGTAACCCACACTCACAAGAGCAAGGAGATCATCTACATTAGCTCACATAAAGCATCTGAAGAAAATCAAGCATAAACCGGGAGCTTTTTTTAGAATTCAGTACAGACTAAGAAACAAGCACAAACCACATTTTTCTAGAACTTAGTGCAGACTAAGAAACAAGCACAAAAACCACATTTTTTTAGAACTTAGTGCAAACTAAAAAACAAGCACAAACCACATTTTTTAAGAATTCGGTGTAGACTGCAAATCAAGCACAAAGTAGAAGCATTTTATAAGAATTTAGTGTAGAGTGCAAATCTAGCACAAACCACATTTTGTTAAAATTCAGTGTAGAATGCAAATCAAGCACAATCTAGGAGCATTTTTTAAGAATTGAGTGTAGACTACAAATGGACTCAAGAACTCGTATAAATCGTATTTATTGATTCAATTGAAGCTATGAGAATGTTTAGCTTTCATTTGCTACACACATGCTTATATCAAGGCTTATAGCTTGATTGGATTTCTAATCCACTCAAATCATCAATTTATTCTCTCTTTCATAATAGAAAGTGCCTCTATAAACAACGAGTAATTAATGCTTGACTAAAAAGTTAATCTCAACCATAGAAAATTTTTGACAAACAGAGAGGAATTAATGCTTAATTAAATTATTAATCTCATTCAAATCTCTGATTGGGGTGTTAATCTCAACCATTGATGGTTCAAATCTCTAATTGGAGTGTTGTTATTCCTCTGTTTTTCATCATATTAATTTTCCTCTAATTGGAGTGATGATATTTCTCTGTTTTTCATCATATTAATTAGCACTTCAACATCATTTAGGAGGTTAAATTACTAATCCAAATAGGGTTTTTTTAAAATGGGATTATTGCATTAACTAGTGGAATCTAGGATTGTATTGGTCATATTTAGACTCATATTACCTGTACAAGGGTAGACACTAGACTTGACATCATTCAAGTGCTAAGACCTCCTTCAATTGCATAATCATGCCCACAAGATGATTGATAGTTATAATTTTACAAGTGAGAGCTTCTACACATGACAAGTAAAAATGATCATGAGAGATAGTTTCTAGGCATTGTAAGTAAAGAGTATCTATAGTCCGAAGTTAATATGAATAGATAGAAGAGTAGAGATGAAAACAATCTATCCACCATTGCATTAGGACTGAGTGATGCATTCATACCCAATGTTATCTCGGAGGATAACTCTAAAGGAGCATGGGATGAATTAGAGAAATTATTTGGGGTAAAGAGAAAGAGCTCTAAAATAAAATAAACATTAAAATGAAATTTTTTGGTTTGGACAAGATTCTTTTCCCATAAGAGATGCTCCCCATGCCACAAGAACCATGATACAACTTATTGCCAATGCTAATGGGGATACAATTCATTTGGGTGAGTTGCAATACTTCTTAGGTATAGAGTTGATTAGATCACATGTGGAAATTGGCTTTTAGAGAGAGATAGGTCATAATCCAATCTCACTAGCATTGGAGTAGAACACAAAGTTGGTTGTAGATATAGTAGGTGATCTTTTGGAGGCGAAAGCTACGTATCAGTTTAAAAATTAAATGAAACGAATATTTTTTTGGCGTGAAAATATGGCTTTTCATGTCCATATGAAAACCTATTTTTTCATGTTCATGAAAAATGTTTTTTCATGCAAGCAAATCTAACCACTAACAGTCTGCTGACATGTGTCGCCAGCCCCTATTAATATATTAGCCGCCTCATACTTGGCACTCATGTCTTATATTTAAAACATCATGTCCTTTCTTTTTAGCCATATTTTTCAAAACTTCTTGCTGCATGTTGCTCTCCATCGCCCTCCTGCACCAATTAATCACCATCATCCTTCATCTCCTACACCAATTAATCACCATCATCCTTCATCTCCTATAGAGTGTCTTGCCCAACACAAGGTATGGGTCCTTCCATTCTATTTGAGCGATGAAATTTTGTATGCAAGTAGACGCATCTCAAATATGAACTTACATGTTCCTAATACCTTCTAAAATTACCCAGATTTATAGAATGCACGAAAAGGGGGTTTGACCCATTTACAATTCCTCTCAATCATGTCATACAATATTTTTGGCATTATTTTTGACCCTAGAAATCAAAAACTAGGTTTTAAGAAGTAATTAAACCATATATTTATAAATTAGGGGCCTCAAACCATTTAGCTATATTATATTAGCTGGGGCCTCAAATCACTAATTTTCACCACAAATAGGCCTCATAAAGGCCTCCCAATAGGGCTATCATTTCTACCAAAGTTTTCCCTCTTGCTTTAAGAAGTAACTAAATTTAAAGACAACATGAAATAATGAGTGTAATTCATCCAATGGGACTACTTCTGCACAGCCACAAGGGCCTTCAAGGGAGGAGCTACCCTCTTTAAGAAGTCTCTAAATTTAAAGACAACATGAAATAATGAGTGTAATTCATCCAAGGGACTACTTCTACACATCCACAAAGGCCTCCAAGGGAGGAGCTACCCTCTTGCATCCTTTGGAGAGATTGAGAAAATCCTTTCTTATTTTGAGCTAAAGTTGAAGTCCATCAAGGCACATACTTAAGTATCCTTTAAAACAAAATGGATATTTGTCAAGATGTCCACCTTTTCACTTGTGCAAAGCTATGTACATTGGAATTTATTGAATAAATAACCTCCTTAGTATCCAAACCCTGGGCTATATAACCTTCAAAGGACATGGTATCCCTCGAGGTCCAAGACTCCCATAAGAAGATAAATCTTATGAAAGAGGCTGCTAGGGTTTGGATACTAAGGAGGTTATTTATTTAATAACCTCCTTTGCTAAGGAGGTTATTTAATAAATAACCTCCTTAGTATCCAAACCCTGGGCTATATAACCTTCAAAGGACATGGTATCCCTCGAGGTCCAAGACTCCCATAAGAAGATAAATCTTATGAAAGAGAATATACAGTTGCTCTCCTTTGCTAAATCGAGAGTTTTTCATAAGAGCTAGTGGGACTATAAGATTCAGTTTTCATAAGAAGATAACTCTTCTGAAATAGAATATACAGTTGCTCTCCTCTGTTGGATCAAGAGTTTTGCCTAGGACATAGTGGGACCAAGTCAAGCGTACTCTTCAAATACATTCTTCCCCCACCTAGACGTCTGAGCCAAAAATGTCCTAAGACTAGCTAGATGATCCCAGAATCCATGCCAAAAATCTTCTATGGTCGAGTTGGACATTGGGTAGTAGGCACCTTGCACATTTCCTTAAAGTCACATTTGTTGGGGTGTGCAATTTTGTTGCCGAATGAGAGGAATCCTACTATCACCCTTCAAAGGAAGGTCATTATGTGCTCAAGGAGCTTGGATTCCTAGATGCCCATGAGATTCCCATACACCTTGTTGCCCAATGTCTAGGATTCATCTTAATTCTCTAAATTTTATTAAAGTTGGAACTTGGAGAAGTTATGCTAGTTTATATAGTCCACTCACTAAGAGGGAATTATCCACCAAACCCTAATATTTCATCCACTTTTTACTATAAAACGTAGTATTCAATGTAGTCCCATGAAACTTTAGATGACCACTTTTCTTCTTCTCCTCAACTGTTCCATATATATCCTTCTCATTCTTCTCCTTGTATACATATAAAACGTAGTATTCAATGTAGTCCCATGCAACTTTAGATGACCACTTTTCTTCTCCTCAACTGTTCCATATATATCCTTCTCATTCTTCTCCTTGAATTAGGTCTTCTTCTTTTTCATCTTCTTGCTTCTCATCCTCATCCTCTTCTTCTTTTTTTTGTAAGATTCAAATGATAATAAAGAAGAAGATGATGAATCTCTTCTTCTTCTTCTTCACGCACATTAAAAAACAAAGTTAAAGAAATAAAGAATAAGAACTTTGTGAGAAAACTTAGAGTTGTTTGTCTTAATTAATTACATTATTCTTATTCCTTTTAATTATGGTGCTAATCATCAAGGTGCCTTAGCTCTTTGCCTTTTTACTTTGTATCGTAGTGTGGGTTTTCTTTATTCTAGTATAAGTGAGAGAGTAAGAGGAAGAGAGAAGAGATGTAGAGATAAACTTTCTTGACTTGCATCCTCTTGTACACTCCCATTCCTCTTGTGTCACCACCACTTCTCCATTGTTCTCTACCTTTTCCTTTTCATCATCATCAAGTCATTCATTTAAATTATGCTACAATCTTTTACAAGTAGTATTTCGTAGTAATGCAAGGTAATGTTGAAACTCAGTGGAAAGGAAAAGTGTCTTGAAAGTATCCTAAAATATCTTCCCTAATCATTTCTAATCCTTGTTTCCTCTTCATACCTTGCCGCCAACTTCATCATACCTTTCCTCGCATAATTTTTTATCTCGACACTCATTAATGTATATGGGAAGAATGAACTATATATAAGAAAACGTTGTAAATGCTCCATAATTATAATTACATAATGATGAAAACTAGATACGAATATTGAGAATACATGTAACATCATTTGCCAAACATGTGATTTTAGACCATACAGTTGTGTTGATCCCTTCTTCTTAATTATTTTTTGAATGCCCCCTTCAAAGAAGGCATGACACTCCTAGCTATACGAAAAGAGGAAATTTGATCCTTCACTCTCTTCTTCTCCTCATTCTTTATCAATCTCCAAGGTGCCAGAGGTATCTTTCCATTCTCTCAAACCCTCAACCAAGTGGTTGGGAGATGTTCAATTAACCTCAAGGTGCTAAAGGTATCTTTCCATTCACTTTAACCCTCAGCCAAGTGATTGGGAGATGTTCAATCAACCTCAAGTCCTCCCAAACCACAAGAGAATCTAGCTCGCCAATTAAGTGGTGCAAAATGTTGGATGAAACATTTTTTACAATGTGCATTATTAGATCTAGAAGAAGATGGATTTTTAGCTTTCTCCAATATGGGAGGTGAAAGAATATTGAGTACCTTGTCATTCTCGATGGTGGAGTATGGGATGAAACCAATCACCGACCATTAGAGGATATTGCGGAACTCCTTTTGTAGATCAAACCAACTTCTCATGATCATATGGAAAAACATCAGTGATGGTTTTCATACATAAGTTTTTTGAGATGGTATGGCCATAATGTAACAAGTGATTGTGGCCAAAAGTGGCGAGTCCTGATTGTTTATTTAGAGCATAAATGTGTTGCACAAGAAATATTTGATACATCAAAGCCAAATATCAAAGACAATGATTTATGATAGAAAACATACTAAATCACTCTCCGTATCCTAGAAAGTCATGTATTGTCTACATCAAAATTTCCTTCACCTCCACACTACATTGTGAAAGTGGTTGGGGGACTTGGATATGCCATGCAATAGTTTCTTAAGCTCTTCGATCAAAGGCTCAAGGTACATTCATGTTATTTGACCTTGTGTTTTCCATGTATAAGAAGAGCTAGCATCACATGACCCTTCTAATTATAGAGGAATATTATAGTCTACTACTACCATTGGCCATGTGCTCCATGATGTCCATTTCACACCAAATGGATTGAATCCATTTCACACCAAATGGATTGAATTCATCCATCCCCAATCCAAGCCGTAAGTGACAAGGTTTCTCCTTGAATTTCAACCACTTCTCTTCTATGTATTGCCATGTTAGTGAACCTGTACATGTCATCATAGTAGTGCCATCAGTGGAGTGCTTGTACTAAAAAGGAAAAAATAGGGGCTAATCTTCGCCAATTGGCTATTTTTGGGGTTTTCTCGCAAAAACATTCACTTGATATCTTAAAACATTCTCCCAAATATTGGCCGTTTTGAAGGGTTTTAGAAAATATTTGCCCAATTTTGGACATTTTAAGGCATTTTTTTAAAACATTCGCCCCATTTTCAATAATTTTAGAATTATATAAGAGGATTAATCACCAACCCACTTGCATTTATATATTCATGGAGATATCTTATTTTTTTACTTTGGCTTGTATACATGCCATGTCATGAGCTTGACAATGAATTTGCTTCACAACATGTGTCAAATGTGGGGTATGATAGGAAAATGCCTCAAAATCTTTCAATGAGTCATCGTACCTTCCAAATCACTTCAGTAATGAGACTCACCAAGCTTTTGACATTGGATTACATCGTCTTATGAACACTCTTAAATAGCACACAATCATTGACACATGCAAGTATACGTTCATAGCACTGCCACCACTCTCCTAGAGTGCGTCCTTGTATTCGGCACATTGGGTGTGTGGAGGGGTCACCTTGTTCATGAGCCCATGGATACAAATATTATAAAATTTACTTTCAAAGATTATTCATAAAGCTTCCAATAAATTACAAACCATAAAAGATCTAGACACCCATCAAAAGAGGTCTGCAATACTAGTGTTGCTCCAATCATACATGGTCTGCAAGTTTCTAGATCCAAGGTTACATGAAGGGTTGAGTATGCACACTACTTGTAAAGTGGATTCCTCACTATTTTTTTTAATGTGTTGTTTCTTGTGATTTTTACGTCCTCGTCTCCTTCTTTCTCAAAGAAGTTATCATCAAGCATCTATTCTATGGCCAAATACTTATTGACTTCATGTGGCATTGATGGAGGTGATCATGTGGGGGTTCCCTTTGCTCATAACCTCATTCACATCAATATTGTCTTAGAGGTCTCTAAATTCCCTCTATAATCATCCACTCATGACAAAGTAATGAGGTGGGATCAAATCCCTCGTTCTTACAAAGAGTCTCATCCATATCCTCATCCTAAAATTAATGCACAATCTTATAAATCACATAATCAAACACACTGGAGAAAAAATTAACATATAATTTATACTCATCAAAGAATTTAGATGCCTTATTTATTTGAATTAACCATAATCCACATGCACTTTATTGTGATTTTTTGTAAATGCATGATCTCATTGTTCAATACATGGATATATGATCTTTTGGCATAACTACTCATGTGAACTTCTTTATGGATGTTGTCATTCTCAGATGATGAAGCTTAAGCCTCATGATTGATGGGTATTTGAAAAAATATCACAAGTTCTAACTCTATCTCTACCCCCATACCTAAGTTTTCTCAAGAAATTTTCTCTCCAATATCTTTGGATTTATTTTCTAGTCCATGCGACTATACACACCGCTACAGCTGCATCGATAGGCATGCTGATAGTAGCCCTACAAATAGCCATGTCGACTAGGGAGTATTTTGGATTTTCTTGCCTAGGCGTGTGACTTGTTGTCTTCCCGAAATTTCTTAGTTGCATGACATAGACACTTGTTATCCTTCCTTCCTCTTCCTTTATCTCTTACATCTCCTTCACTCCTTGCTCTTCCACAAGCGTAGTGCTCTTAATCATAAGGTATGTGACTCCGTTCTATGTATTTCAATCAAAAGGTATGTATTTTCTATGTTCTTATCCATTTCCTCTCTCTGTCTACTATTGATTTAATATCACTCTATTACTCTTTCTCTTTTTCTCTCTCTATTCTTGTCCTTCTATGCAAAAGCCCCTCTTTTATAATAACCAAGCCTAATCATCTATATAGTGAGGCTAAACATGTATATGATGAAAGAAATCAAAAAATAGGATTAGGAATAGACTCACCTCTATGTTGTTGGCCCTTCTTTTCTTCTTCACACACTTATTTTTCTCACTTCTCCTCTTTAATAAGATTAGGGCTACATTATTTCTAGTTTATCTTGATGTAACTTTATTATTGCTAGCTTAAGTTTATTATATTTTATAGGATATTATGTATATTCTTAAGATTTTTGGAAGCTCATGAGGTAAGCTCTTATACTTACCCACTACTTTTATTACAAATGTTTTTTTGTTATTGACATGCATTCCCATAAGCATTACTATTTCTTGCCATAAGGAAATAAAGCCCTTTTATGCATGAGCTATGCATAAAAGAGAACTCTAATAATAATATCTCTTATGCTGCATACTCTTATAATAATGAGAGCTATGCATGAGCTCTCATTAGCTATGCATGAGCTCTTTTTCATAACGGTCTCTCATAAGTTATCCATGAGCTCTCATGAGCTATGCATAAAGATATCTCTCGTGCATAACCTGTCATCATCATGAGTCATGCATGAGATCTCATAATCTCTCTTATTCATTTTTTTTATATAAGTCATGTTTCTTTGATGTGTGTAGGGTTCCATCTATCTTGTATGGCTCCGTTTCTCCCTTGACATACACTCTTAAGGTAACATAAGCTCTGGTCATACCCTACTTGTGTGTAATTATTTGTCTTTATGCATGATCTCTACATATAATACGCTATGAATAGAGTATTATGCTATATACATTTGGTTGGGCATGCATAGGAGCTCTACACATAATACTCTAGGCCTTTGGTTGGGCATGCATAGAATATAAAGACATATTTTTTTATGCATGAGATATGCATAAAAGTGAGAACTTATAATCTCCCTTATTCATAAAGAGAGATATGCATAAGCTCTTATTTGTATGAGCTATGTGTGACCTCTGTTGTTAAGATCTCTTTTAAGAGCTCTTAAGAAAGCCATGCATAAGCTCTTAAGAGTTGTTATGAATGAGCTCTCTCTTAAGAGAGCTATGCTTGAGCTCTCTCTCAAGATCTTATGCATGAGATCTCTCTTAAGAGAAATACATGATCTCTCTCTTAAGAGATATGCATGAGCTCTTATTTTTATGAGGTATGCATGACCTCTTAAGAGCTATAAATGAGCTCTCATTAGTTATGCATGAGCTGTATTATTCGTATGAGATATACATGAGCTCTCTCTTAAGAGATATATGATTGAGCTCTCTCTTAAGATCTTATGGATGAGCTTTATCTTAAGTGATTTGCATGAGCTCTTATTTGTATGAGGTATGCATGATGACCTCTTCAGAGCTATGCATGAACTCTTATTAGTTATGCATGAGCTCTATTATTCGTATAAGCTATACATGACCTATTAAGAGATATGCATGAGCTCTTATTTACATGAGGCCCTTCATGACCTCTTATTTGTATGAGCTATGCATGATATCTTACGAGTTATGCATGAGCTCTCTTATTTATATCAGCTATGTTATTCATGAGCTCTTAAGAGCTAAGCATAAAAGAGAGCTCTTATAAGCTCTCTTATACATAAACAGAGCTATGCATAAGCTCTTTTTTGTATGAGCTATGCATGAGCTCTCTTGCATAACCTCTCATGAATTATGCATGAGCTAGATATGCGTGAGCTCTCTTGCATAACCTCTCACATGAATTATGCATGAGCTCTCTTGCACATAACCTCTCACATGAATTATGCATGATCTCTCATGAATTTCACATAAAGAGAGCTCTCTTGGATAACATCTTTCACATAATCTCTCATGAGCTATGCTAAAAGAGAGCTCTCTTGCATAATATCATATGAGTTATGCATAAAGAGAGCTCTCTTGCATAATATCATATGAGTTATGCATAAAGAGAGATAAACTAAAGTAATTTTTATGTGTCTTTTTTTTGTTAATCTAAAGACTCTTTAGGAATCCCCACCCTTTAGGTAGCTCTTTTGAGGTAATCCTCCAAGCCTAAACCCAATTATTTTTTTAATAACGTTTATGATTTTTTATGTTTATTCTCTATGCTTATGCTTATGTATGCTTTTAATGAGAAAACTAGAGCTATGCATAGCTCTATGTATGATCTAATGAGAAAACATAGAGCATGCATTTCTTTATGCATGCATAAATTGATCACCACTACTTTGCCCACTTTTGTTAGCTTTAACAAAAGTTGTCTTAAAAAATGGCTCAACTAAAGTGGGTGGAGTAGTGGAGTTTGTCCATGCAAGTTTCAAGAAGTTCATCCCATTATTTGTGGATAGATGGGTACATGGCAAAAAAGTTTTAAGAATTTCTTCTCTCTCCACATGACCCTTTATGCATGGGACGTAGAGATGGAAAACAACCTACATTGAGATGTTACACATGAAGGAGGAGTAGATAGCCCTACGACTTTGTAAGTATTTTTCCTCAAATTATATTTTATCTTTTAGAAAAACAACCTTAGACATTGAGACGTTACACATGAAGGAGGAGTAGATAGCCCTATAGTCTTTATAAGTATTTTTCCTCAAATTATATTTCATCTTTTAGGAAAAAAATATATTACAACAACTTAAAATTAATGTTCATGTGAATGTATGCATGTAGCTTGAAGTAGTGGACCACTCCCTTAGAGAGGATGAATATATATGAGTTTATGTTACATCGAGGTTTGGAAGTCCTCTTTAAAAGGGTGCATGAGGAATTATGGATTATTATTTATAAAGTCCGTACTTGGCAAGAAAATGAAGTATGTCTGATATATGTAACCTCTTTTGTTTTTCTAAAATATGTTTTACTTGTGTTAGTTTTTGTATATTTTAGAATCATGTTACTACAAATCGTGGCCGTGTGCAACCAAAAAGCTAACTATGTATCATTTTTAAGAGCTAATGTGTGTAAACTCTTATGCATCATGCGTAAGAGCTAATTCATAAGATCTACTAATGGATATGAGAGGGTGGTTGCAAGATCAAGGTGCCCAGTTTTGTCCACTCAGGCACCCTATAAAGAGCAAAAAAACAGGCATTTGTTTACCTTTAGTGGCTAATCTCTCCTAGTAAATGAAGGAATTTTGTTTCAAGTTCTTTTGTTGAAACATCATATTCAAAGTTGGAAATATAGTTGCATAATTTGATTAAGCATTAGATAGTCAAAAGTCCTCATTTTCTTAGGTACAAAGTCAATGTATACACCCTGTCCCAAATTTGAGCTGATTCCATAAAATGCTAATATCTTTTACATATAAACTCATATGAGATTCCCACTTTGTACCTTAGATCTTCACATAATATGGAGCTTTACTTGATTTTTCGAGAAAATTTTAAGATATTTGCCTATTTTCTTTAAATATTTCAAGGTCTTTAAAGTGTTATAATATACGCCACTTTTTGTACCCACAATAGTTACCACTTAAAATCCTCAATCTTGTAGATCAAAAGAGTGGGTAGATACTGAGACATTAGTAGAATGTGGCGGTTAGTGAAAATTGCAAATCCAATGGTTGGATTTTTAATAATCTCTTTTTTAAAATTCTTCCAGACTATCAAAAGGCCTGCAAATATTAATAATCTAATTAGTAAAATTACATTTTTGATGTGAATCATCTAAAACCTATAGGGACTAGTGTACTTGTAATGGTGCGTATACGGAAAAATAAATTGGATCACTCTAAGTATGGAAAGATCATTTATTTATCATTTCATCATATTTTTAATTAATTTTGATTAATTAGACTAATTTATATTAATTTAAGTTATATTGGGTTAATTTAAGGTCAAGCATATTTTCTATTATTTGCTTGATCTCATTTTAATTACCTTGCCCCCTAAAATTTTCTCTCCAAGCATTGTCCCAGTACAGCAGAAACTGGATAAAACTGGACACCCTGATCTTGCAACAACCCGAGAACTAATGCTGCATAAGAAGAATATGTATTTAAACTTGTGTAAAGAATAACTTATGTGTTACAAATAATGACTAAACCATAAGAGCTCATGCATCTAGCTCTATGCAGTAGGACTAATAATATGAGAGCTTCATGCATAAGATATTATACATTAGCACTAATGATGCCTTTAAGAAGTAGATGTATTTGCTCTAATGTTTAAAGCATTACTTATGTGTCACACATAAGGACTAAATGTAAGAATACACATTATTAGAAGCTATATCAGCACAATATAAAGCATTGAATCATAGAAATAAGTGGAGAGTAAAAAATATTACTACTTGCAAAAACTTGATTAAAAATTGATGGCATCTGTCCATCCATTCTCTAAAAGGAGCTTTGATGGTGATCTAGATAGAGGATGT
Organism: Cibotium barometz; assembly: GCF_041138505.1. Lineage (NCBI taxonomy): Eukaryota > Viridiplantae > Streptophyta > Polypodiopsida > Cyatheales > Cibotiaceae > Cibotium > Cibotium barometz. The sequence continues at coordinate 19,433,218 of NC_141085.1, forward strand.
CTTGCTTACAAGAGTGCTTGAACACAATGAACTCAATGATGAACGAAGGTTTCCAAACTAATCTATATATAGTACCTTGAATATAATGAACTCGATGATGAACTAAGGTTGCCAAACTAATCCATATATAGTTCCTACGATCAACGTGTTCAAAGGTCAGCTACATCGGCCAACCCATGACTTGGTCTAAAATGACCAACCAACCACATCATCCACCAACGGGAGCATATTAAAATAGAACATAATTTTGGAGGTACTTTGGGTAGCTCCCATGGCCATTTGAGACCGTTTGGACTTGATTTGTGCCCTTGATTTGTTGTCTAGCACTCTCTAAACAAGCATGTATCCTACTTGGCAGAGTGCAAAGTCTACATAATCCATCTCCTAACCATTTGGCCAACTTTGCCACCATATCTAGTGTTTAAACTAGGAACTAAGAAGTACTCAGTGCTCACCCTATAATGGCTACTCCTCACCTTTCAAAATTGATCACATCCGCATCACCTGCTGTAGAAACAACATGAGGGTGGAGCATTGAGCAAATGCTTTTCCAACACTAAAGCATAAGAGCTCAAATAAATATCTCTATGCATTATGCATATAAATTTAAAAAAGACTCCAAAACCTCAATGCACGCGAAGGATGCATATTGATATGAATAAGGGAGAAAACTCTTATTCAATAAGTTTAGGAAAATTTGTGTGAACAAGGGCCTGGGGACGAATAACAAAAGAATTAAATATAATAAGAATAAAAAGAAGGCCAAGGACCAAGATTATGAGAAGCTAGACCTTATCATACAAAAAGAGACAAAAAGAGGTAGAAAAATGTGTTTCTTCTTCTAGTTATTATTTTGCTCATCATGGTTGCCATGAACTATTGAAGAAGAAACATATCTATGTGGCTACCTCATACTCACTCTAATCAATCCATGAAATGTCAACAAAGAAACATATCTACATATCTACCTACCCTCTTAATCGCTAATCAATCCATGCGTGCATGATTATAGTAGAGAGAAAAGAGATAGATATGAACATGGAATACCACTTTATAAGTTGTGATTTCCAAATCTTGTATTAAAGAAGATGACGTTATGTATATCGCCTTGCCATGAATGACAAAACCCAAAAAATAAAAAATCATTCCATATTTATTATGTATTTGAGCTTATCATAAGATATCATATTTATTATGTATTTGAGCTTATCATAAGATATTATATATTTTATCTTGATTTGATTCAAATCTCTAAAATTAGAGCTTATGCATAAGCTATTATATGTATCTTGATTTAATTCAAAGATCTAAAAATTAAAAAAAACACTTAAAAATACCATGTTATTAGGAAATGATACAAACCATAAAAACTCTAATTATGATATTAGACATTTCAACCCTCATGCTTTGAATACTTACAGAAAAAATATTAGGGTTTTAGAAAACTCTAATTGGAAGATAGAGAAAGAGAGAGATATGATCACATTTATGCACACCTTCATGCATATTTCCTGCATTTCTGGGATCCTTTCCTTGAAATTTCTCCTGAACCGTAAGAGAATTTCTCTTGCCAATTAAGTGGTCCCAAATATTAGATGACACATTTTTATGATGTACATTAGATCTAGAAGATGACAATTTTTAGCTTTTTCCAATATAGGAGGTGAAAGAAGATTGAAAGCCTTGTTGTCCTATGGGATGATCCTCTCCACACCACATCCCAATCATCAACCATTAGAGGATGTGGAAGAACCCCTTTTGTACATGGAACAAACTTGTCGTGAATATGGAAAAACAATAGTGAGATTGTTTGGCCATGATGGTTTTTACACATGATTTTCTTGAGGTATTCTGGCCATGATGTAATAAGTGATGGTTCACAAATTGTACAAGCATTGTGGCTGAAACTTGTGAGTCCTAATTGTTTATTATCTAGATCTGTGTTGCATAGAAAATACTATACATAAAATCCAAATGCTCAAAGTCAATGATTGAGGATAGAAAGCATACTAGAGCACTCTTTATATCCCAAAACTTCATGCATTGTCCACATTAAACTTACCTTCACCTACACACTACATTGTGGAAGCAATCAGGACACATCATGCACTTGGATGTCATGCCATAGTTTCTCAAGATCCTTGATCAAAGGCTTGAGATACATATCCATGTTCTTGAGATACATATCCATGTTCTTGAGCTTGACCTAGCATCACATGACTCTTCTTTTTATTGAATTCCATGGATGAATATTATAGTTTACTACTACCACTAAAAATGTTCTCCATGATGTTCATTTGACACCAAATTAATTGAATCCATCCACCCCCAATCCAAGCCATAAGTGACATAGCTCCTCCTTGAAGTTTTGCTACTTCTCTTATATGTGTTTCCATGCTAGTGAATCTATAGGGATCATCATTGTTCCATTGGTGGAGGGATTGTACACATGGTATGTCATGATCTTGGCAATAGATTTACATTAGCAAGGTTTTCTTTGAAACATGTGTTAAATCTAAGGTATGATAGGGAAATGGCTCAATACCTTTCTAGGACTCATCATACCTTAATAATTTTTGTAATGAGACTCACCACACTTTTAAAATTGGATCACATCATTGTCAACACTCCTAAATAGCACACAATCATTGATACATGCATATATGCATTCGTACTCCATACCAAGCACCATCACCACTCTCCTAACATGTGTCTTGGTATTTGACATGTGGTTGTTTGGAGAAAGCATTTTCTGGCATATGGACACAAATATGACACAATTCACTTTCGAAATTAAATTTTCCAATAAATTATAAATCACAAAATCTTGTAACATTAGTGTTACTCCAATCATACATGGTTTACAAGTTGAGTAGGTCCAAGGTCACATGAAGGGTTGAGTATGCATACAACTTGTATAGTGTATTCCTTGTAGCTAGTCCTAAATGTGCATTATACTATGTGATTTTTACCTCATCCTCTAGTTCTTTCTCAAAGAAGTCATCAAGCATCTTGTCAATGGCCAAATTCTCATCAGCTTCATGTAGCAATGATGGAGGTGATCATGTGGACGGTGCTCTTCACTCATGACCTCATTCACATCAATATTATCTTGGAGGTTTCTAAATTCCCTTCATAACCATTCACTAATGATGATAGAGGAATGAGGCATTGAATCCCTCATTCTTATGAGACGATTCTTCTCCTTGTCAGCATCCTCATAATGCCGTCCTAAAATTAATGCACAATCTTATAAATAGCATAATAAAAAGCACATTAGCACATTGGAGAAAAATTTAACATATAATATACTCATCAAATAATTTAGATGACTTATATCTTCGAATCGACAATAATCCCTCATGTTTTTTCACATGTGCTTTATTATGATTCATCATAAATGCACTATTTGATTGTTCACATGGATACGGTATCTTTTGGCACAACTACCCATGTTAACTTCTTATGGTTGTCAAGTCATTTCTTGGATGATGAAGGTGAATTATCATGATTGATGAGCAGATAATCTTACCTTAGACAAACCTAACTCTATCTCTATCCCCACACATAAGTGTTCTCAAGAAATTTTCTCATGGGCTTTTCGATTTATTTTTAAGTCTATGTGGCTATACATGCGGATGCTATTGTTGTGCTGATAAGGCATGCAAATAGTCATGTAGTTGACTAGGGAAAAATTTAGATTTTCTTGCCTAAGCCATGACACGTCTTCCCCAAATTTCTTGCCTGCATGACCTAGTTACCTCTTATCCTTCCATGCTCTTCCTTTATCTCCTTCATCTCCTTCCTTCCTTGATCTTCTTTTATCTCCTTCATCTCCTTCCTTCCTTGATCTTCTACGATCATAGTGCTCTCAATCACAAGGTATGGATCTCCTCACTTCTATGTTTTTCAATTAGAAGGTATATATTTTTCCCTATTCCTATCTCTCTATTGATTTAAAATCATTCTTTTACTCTCACTTTCTATATTTCTCACACTATTATTTTCCTTCTATGCGTAAGACCCTCTCTTATGAGATCACCAAACATGTATCTATCTAATGAGGTTAAACATGCATATGAAGGAAATCAAAAGATAGGGTTAGGAATAGACTCACCTCTGTGTTCTTGCTCGGTCTCTTCTTCTTCACACACACTTATTTTTCTCACTTATTCTCCTCTTCAATAATATTAGGGCTACATTACTTCTAGTTTATCTTTTGACCTAACTTTATCAATGCTAACTTAACTTTATTATAGGTTTGTTTTGTGTTTTGTGAAGATTCTTCAAAGCTTATATCTCAAAGCAAGCTCTTTTACTTCCCCACTACTTTTGTTACAAATGTTTTTTTGTTATTACATGCATTCACTTCCCCATAAGCATGCTTATTATTTCTTGGCATAAGGAAAGAGAGCTCTGTGAGCTATACATAAAAGAGAGATCTTATTATAAGCTCTCTTATGCATCCTCTCTTATGAAAAGGGAGATCTATGCATGAGTTCTCTTGCATAATCTCTCATGAGTTATGTGTGAGCTCTCATGAGCCATGCATAAAGAGAGCTCTCTTGCATAACCTTAAATGATTCATGCATGAGTTCTCATAAGTTCATGCATAAAGAGAGCTCTCTTGCATAACCTCTCATGATTCATACATGAGTTCTCATAAGTTCATGCATAAAGAGAGATATCTTACATAACCTCTCATGAGTCATTCATAAGCTCTCTTATACATTATTTTGTTGATATAAATCATGTCTCCTTGATGTGTGTATGTCTTCTAGATATCTATCTTGTGTGCCTTCTATTCTCCCTTATGATACGCTCTTAGTCATACCCTATTTGTGTGCAATTATTTATCTTTATATAGGACCAAAGGAGATGACCTTGTGGACCTGACTAGGGCATGGAAACATTCCAAATGGGGCAAATAAGGAAGAGGGCTTACACATGTGGAGACAAGGCCATTATGTGCATGGTTTGCCACAATCAAAAGCGAAGGCACAAAATATAGTTGACCTAGTTTCTAGAGTGTTTTGAGATTTTGGGATGACTTGATGAGGTGTAATTAAGTTTTTCAATACTAATTAATGGTGATTATGCAAGTGATTAACTATTTTTACATTGTTTTTGGTTTATTTTGCATGCTTCTAAGCTACCAATTCCAATAATACATGAAAAAATATGAAATGCATGAACAAACTCTTATCCACACCTAATGGAGCTCAAATATTATATTCTTGGAGTGGATTCCACTCTTAATAATATTTGCTAATCTATTCCTTGCTTAATGTAATAAGATCAAACTTTTAGTATGTAAAAGATGAATAAAATCAAGGTTTATCTTTCCAGGATATGAAACTAGAATGACCTAAAGCAAAAAGCTTCAAAACAAAATAAGAACATACATTCTAAACACATCTAAACCTCCAAAACTATATGTTTTTTTAGAGTGCGACCTTCTAATCAAACAATGGGTATTATTGGGTGATCCCACTAACTTTGAAAGGACGGAGGAATGGAGCTAACTAGTTTGCATCTATGGCACTGAATATGTTCAATTTAAGTGCTTAACCTTGTCCTTGGCAAAATCAAGTGTTGTGGGGTATTGCCCTTGAATCATAATGTAACTCCTCGATATGGGTGCACTAGCTCATCTATTTCATTCTCACTCCATTGTCACACTAAAATGCTCCTTTACTATGGGGTTAAAGGTAGAGATTCCCTTGCCTAGATGGAGTCTTCATAGTGGTTCTCTCTCACAAAAGGTGGATAGGTAAGAAGCTAATGGAAGATGCAAATCTACAATAAACCTATCTATCATGCATCCATATACGTAAGCCCTAGTAGAGGAGATAAGAGCTTACAAGTCACTTCTATTGCAAGGGAATGAATGTGTATTGCTTTCGGTCAAAATTGACTTACAAGTGACAGGTTTTCACACTAGGAGACCAAAGTTTAAAAATAATTTGGCCATTATCACTAGTCTTAAACAAGAGTAGAGGAGTGAAGAGCGTAAAATTATTCTATTGCAAGGGAATGAATGTGTATTACGTAGTTTCAAAATCAGCTTATATACAGGTGACTAGTTTTCACACTAGGCGTCTAAAGCTTAAAAATGGTTCAACCATTATTACTAGTGTTAAACAAGTATGTACACAAAGCTCTTAGAATTTTCCTATTTAATATTAATCTCATGGTGGTAAGGTCTCTTTATATGCTCTAGTGCTAGCTTATAGAAGAGAGATTCCCCATTAGAGTGGGTAACATATCTATAGGTTTAAGGCATAGAGGTAGATATGTCAATGGACTACCACTCTGTAAGTAACTATGATTTCCAAGTTTTGTATGTAAAGAATATGATGTTATGTATATCGTCTTGCCACGAAGAACAAAACCCAAAAAATAATAAAAAAACATTGTGTATTAGAGCTTATTCATAAGATCGTATATGTAGCTTATGCACATATGTAGAGCTCTATGCAGAATTCTAAAGCTTTATGAATAAATCTTTGCACATAAGAGATAGAGCTCTATGCGTAAGAGCTATATGCATATAGAAGCCATATGAATAGAAATGTATCTATAAGCTTTCATACATTGCTCTATGGCTCTTATGCATATAAGATTTATGGAAAATAAAAACAATGAATGAAATATAATATACATGAGAGTGCCATACATAAAAAATGAAAAAAACATGTGGGTTGGATCTTATCAATTGGCTTGATATAAATTTGAGTTCCATATGCAAAAGTGAATCATAACTTGAAGCTTGGATCTTAACAAATGAGATTAATTTTTCTCCTACTAAAAGTGAGGTCAGCTTGACTATCATGCTTGCCATGTAATGTCTAAGAAGAAACATATCTATCTCAAGCTCTCTAATCCATCAAAATAGATTAAATTCATATATATTTCAAGATCTCTAATTAATCAAAATAGATTAGAGAGCTTCATATTAGATTTGAAGATAGCCTACTTTTTTATAAGTCATTATTTTTTAAATATTATATTAAGTGATGTTATTTATGGGTAACATCTTGCCAAGAAAACAAAACCCCAATAAAACACAAAAGATTCCATGTTTAATGAGAAATAAATTTCTTTCAAGAAACTAAGAACTCTATGCGTAGATTGTTATTATGTATAAAGGCTTTATGCATAGCCAACTATGTATGACTACACATCACTCTCATGCATAGGCTCCATACACAAACAATGTCTGACTAACACCAACCTCTCATGCATAGACTATATAGCATAAGCTCCATGCAAGAGATCTATATAGAGTATTGTTATATAAGGAGAAAGTTTTATGCATAGAGCTATATAGATAAACCTCTTATATATAAAGCTTTTTGTAGCTCCATGCATAGAGCCATATACATAAAGCTCTTAGATATAAAGTTTTATGTGTAGCTCTATCCATGAGATTTTTATGCATATAACTATATTATGCATGTAGCTCTTATGCATAGTTATATTGCACGAGTGTTTTCAGTGCTTTTTATGCCTATTTCCAAAGGTAATGCACTTATTAAGGGTGACAAATGTAAAACAATATAGGGGATTCATGATGACTAGAATTCCCACCATAAAGTTGCAACAACAAACAAGAAGATGTTGTATGATGCTCCCTTGAAGAGAAGATCACTAGGAATTTCCATCTTAAATTTGTAACACACAAGAAGTTGTTAGTATGTAAAGAAAAGAATTAAGAGTTATATAAGTCTCTATGAATAGCTATTATGCATAGACTATGCATGAGAGGTTTATACATGGATGTTCGTTAGTGTGTGCAAAGAAAAATTGAGAGCATGCAAAGAGATAAATAGGTCTTTAAGAGACATATAGAGCTCTCTACATAAAGCTCTTATGCATGAGATTGTGCATGCATAGATCTCTACGCATAGCTCTTATACACAGAGTGTTTTGCATGAGATCTTTATGTATAAATTTACGCATAACTCTTTATGCATAAGAGATATTCAGAGAAGAGGCTTGCCTTTGCTTTAAGAATATTTGATTCAAAGCTTTTAAAAAACAAAATGAAACTATTAATTCAAACTAGAGCTTACTCACCATGTTATTAGGGTCTGATACGAACCATAAAAACCCAAATAGTATCGTGATCTTTGACCCTAGGGAGTGTTTGAGTTTGATTCTTGAATGCTTATCCTGATACTATCAAGGTTTTAGAAAACCCACATAGAGACAGAATCACCTTTATGCACATTCTCTTTATTTCTAAGTTTCTTTAATGAAGAAAAAGAAAGAGTATTGATGGGAGATGAAGAAGGCATGTGCATGTTCAAGAGGGTAGTGGTGTAGGTACCCCTTAACTACGATTATCTCCACCACTACTCCCCAAGTGGGGTTGCATTAACCGCTACTCCCCACCATGAGGAAAACAATTATCCAAGTGAGTTTTTTTGAGCAAAGGGAAAAGCTGAGAAAAACCCACTAAAAAATCTACAAAAAGAAGGAAATAGGTACACTTCTAACATGCACACACAAGCATACCACTATAGTTAACATACATATTAGAACATGTAATTGAAGAAATGATGCCAGTCACCATCACCCCAAAAAAACATTAAAACATTGGTTTCCTTGCATACGATATTAAAACCCACCTAGAGTGAATTTAAGTTTGGGCCCTAATCTAAGCAATTTTTTTATATTTTAAGGGTACAAGCATGCCTCAAATATTGAGATAAGAACAAGAAACTTCAATACAACCTAACCATAAAAAAGGGTTCCACCATATGTGAAGGTGCTATATTTCAACCAAAAAAAATCCACTATATTTTAAGGTGCTATATTGTAGACAAAACGTTCCACCATATGTCAAGGTGCTATATTTTGAAAAGTGACACCAAAAAATAATCCCCTCATGCAGGCACATTGTATCTTCTTCCACCACTAAGGGCCTTAAACAACTCCACCTTGGTGAGTGTTGCCTGGTGCATAAACTCGTGTTGAGCCAATGAATCCAAGCCTAGAACCCACAAGTACACGGCACTATATATTAGGCGCTTGCTCTCTTGGTTTTGAAATCCTTTACATGTGCATCGCGGAAGTATGCTATTGAAAGAGTAGGTCACACCATTTGCCCTCGACCCTTGAGTATTGATGTAAAAGATGTGGAATTCATTGCATAAAATAATGGCCTCACAAAGAATCTGTGCATCAAAGATCCTTTCCTTCTCTACGTTATCTTGGAATTTTTTAGTCAATCGGGCTCTCCACTTAACAATCTTGCCATCCTTGTATTTTGGATAAAAACCACTAGGAACTTTTGTTGTAGTTGTGTTTTCCTGAGCTGGCTATGGAGGTGGACCCCCACTTTGCAGTAAAAATCTATTTGCTTGAAGCATTTGTATCTCATGTGGCTATAGACATGTCCCATCATGGCCACACCCCAAGTGCAGTGCCAAGTGTGCCAATCGTGTGGTTTTCATCAACATCCCAAGAGTGAGTTATAGAACAAAACAAAGCCCCCCACAACACCACCAGGGTGGGAGATGAGTTATAGAACAAAAACAAGAGTGAGTGGGAGATGAGTTATAGAACAAAACAAATCCCCCCACAACACCACCAGGGTATTTACACGATGAGCCCAAAAGCATGGTGCAAGAACTCCATCATTTTTGTCACTTTATGATTTCTGTCTCCATCTCCCTCGTTGATGTATCTCCCATATCTTCCACTTTGCCAAGATAATCACCCAAAACAAGTCATTTTCTTACCCAGATCTATCCTTCGAATAGCCCACAGTGTTTTGGGTAACTTTATCACGATACATGCCTCAATTTTCCACCTTTTAGGGAACCTTACCAATTCAATCATGTGGCTATCCTCCTCTAGGATCACACTTGGATCTACAAGCACTACACATCACTACTTGAACTATATTCCCATGCTGCATTTTAGGAGAGTTTATCCCCATCTCTTGCATTGAAGATGTGCTAGATCCACGAGTATTATGCTCGAAGATGTTCTACACCTTGATTATAAAATATCTTTGCCATATCTTGCATCCCTAGTCCATTTCCTATACGAGTTCCTTTCAAGTAATCATTGTATTTAACACTTTATATTATTTTCATTACCTTGTTAGCTCCAATAGCCTCATAAAGTGAACTTTGGCTCTTGTAATCCACACTCACTTGCATGCTTGCATGTTAAGTCTCTAAAGGGTTAGTCATTGGTACCAAAAACACTAGATTCATCCTGAGTCATGAACCATGATCCCCAATGGAACATCCTAATACCCCACCACCAAGCTCGCCATGTGTCCAATCCTAGAATCTTCATTTGTATTGCATGTATTGTTTTCCATTAAAATTTCTTGATTTCATTTTTTCAACTCTCAGCCTGCTACTTTTGTAGGTGAATTTCTCCAGTGATGGCATAAAGACTTATGGTCCTCATGGAAAAAGGGACATACACATTTTTGTGTAGGACGCACCATGCTTTACTTACAGTGAAAAATGTAATATCTTTCTTTCTATGGAACCTTTTTTTTTCCCTTCCAAAAAGTAAATAGTGTGAACCACAATCCAATTGGTGTTTGCCTCATTATCTATGAACCCTCTAAATTATGGTATTCCATAGCCATTCTCTTGCACCACATTAGTTAGCATCTTGCAAAATTCAATATGTGTATACATATCCTCAACTTTGAACTCACATGTAGCTATGATTAAAAACTCACAAACATAAGGGGGGTCATACACATGAGCAAACATTATTGGTCAACCAAGGACTCTATGGAGATGGTCAAAATTAACCCACATATCTTACAGATTTCCTCCTTGTCTCATCCTATTAACCAAGTCTAGTCCACTTCTAGGATCTTTAGTGGACATTTGAAATAGATGGGGTTGGTGTCATTCACTTAACTACCCAAGAAAAAGTACACTATGGATTTAAATGGATATCTACATCTGTTCTTAAGATTAAGAACTTCTTCAAGACCCTTTGATGTAATGCATTTGGCTCTTTTGGCATACTCCAAACATACTCCTTTTTTTGAAAATGGAATGACATATTCAAGAAGCTCTGCAAATTCATCTTCACCAATCTCCGAACCACATGGATTCTTATCCCCCATAAGCATGTCCAAAATGACATCTTGAGCCACAATTATCTCCAATCACTTTGCAATAGTAAAAGGGTTCATTGTAGTAGCATGAGGCAGCACCTTTTTTCTCAATTTTTTGTTCAACGTATCTACATAACCCTTCATCATAAGGGTGATTATGATTACCAAGATGTATAGCACATCTTATAGTATTGCTATGGTCTCTAGGAAGACAATAATAAATAATTGCAGGGCATGTCCAGGCATTTGTGCACACAGTGCTTGCAAAAGCAATGTTATTGAACCAATCAACCAGGATAATTCCGTTTCAATCTGCCTTTCCACTGTGTCTCATTCTAATAGTGCAACCTAGAGAAGTAAGGGTATTCAATATTCATGCACCACAAGTAGCCAGAGCATCTACTCAAATGCACAATACCATCAAAACAATCACAACAACATGTGACATGCTCTATTGATGAGTTCAAAACAATCACAACTACATGTGACATACTCTATCCATGAGTGGCCATCATGCTTTTGTTCCATCCTAGACATAGCTAACTTCATATTACATGGAGAAAGCTCATATTATGCAATGTACCTATCATAGGACTTTGGAAGCTCCTCCACCTTCTGCACATATTTAACACTATGCAAAGTTGAATACAAACTACTATTCAAGGGTAGTTCTCTAATCATCTCCAAGACACTAGTCCTATTGCTCTCATCACTATCACTCTCCAATGTAATTGGGATAAATGTGCACATGCATTTGTGTAAACCTTGTAGAATTGGTGCAATTCTACATTAAGCAGGAAACCTCCTTCACCATCAGAAAGCATCATTAGCTTCGTCTTCACTTCCTCACTAACTTAGCGAGAGTGGTTTTAGTGTCATTGAAACTCCTTCTAAATCAAAATATTTCTTCAAAATAGAAAGTTTGAGATCTATTATTCTACCTTGAAAACAAGCAAGAGTTTTTATCTAGGCGAAGGTCCATAAATAGTAATGTTTTTGCTCATGGCCCTTTGAGTACTTTGCATGAACATAGGTAGAAGCAAGACATAGGATCAGAGGGTCACAAGAGGAACCAAGGGCAAAGCTCTATGCTGGGGGGGTTCACTATTGTAAACTCTCTATATCATGTGGATTCAAGGCCTACTTTTAAAACCCCTTATCTATAAATTTGTCATGAATAAAAGACACCCTTTTTCTATTGAATCTGTAAATACCCCCTTTAAATGGTACCCTTTTGTATGTAAAAAATGTGTAAAAAAGGGATTTTAAAAACCCCTTCTGTTGAACCCACATGCTATGCTTGCATATTTACGAGTGACCCCCCTCAGGCTCTATATATGCATAAAGCTTATACATAGAGCTTGTGGATTATGTTTATGCATAAGCTTAATTCACAATCTTATGTTTAAAGCGTATGCATATTAAGCTTAATTCACAAGCCTATACATAAGCTTATGCATACGCATAATGCACGAGCTCTATGTATAAGTTTTATGCATACATCCTTATGCATAGAGCTTATGCACAAGCCTATGCAAAGAGCTTTAAGCATGCACACTTTATCAAGAATCCCTGCATAAAGCTCTATGCATAGGCTTTGTGCATAAGCTCTATGCATAGACTCTATGAAAGTATGCATAGGCTTGTGCATAAGCATGTATGTATAAATATTATGCATTAATCTCATGCATAAGCCCTATGCATAGGCTCCATGCATAAGCTTAATGTGTACACGTAATGTGTACACCTTATGCATAGGCTCTATGCATTAAGCTCATGCATAAGATCTATGCATAGGCTCTATGAATTAAGTTCATGCATAAGCTCTAAATATGCATGCATGTATAAAGCTTACACGTAGATCTTGTGCATTATGCTTATGCACATATGCTTAATACATAAGCCTATGGATTAATCATAAGCCTATGTATAAGCCATAGGCCTATGCATAAGATCTATGCATTGAGCCTGTGCATAATCTCAATGCATATAGCTTATACATAAGCTTATGCATAGAGCTTAATTCATAAGCTCTATGCATTATATTGAGCTTATACATAGGCTTGTGCATAAGAATAATGCACAAGATCTCTACGTAAAATGTTTATTCGTACATGCTTATGCCTTGAGCTTATGCACAATCCTATGCATAGAGCTTCTGCATAAGACTATGCAAAAGCTCTATACATAGGCTTGTGCATAAGAATAATGCACAAGATCTCTACGTAAAATATTTATTCGTACATGCTTATGCCTTGAGCTTATGCACAATCCTGTGCATAGAGCTTCTGCATAAGACTATGCATAACCTTTATGCATTAGCATGTATGTATCATAAGCTTATGCATAAACCTTATGCATAGGCTCTATGCATAGAGCTTATACATTATGCTTATGCATAAGCTCTTGTTTCTCATCAATGGCCTCGAGTTTGGTTGAGATATCTTTCTCTAAAGCCGCACATTTCCTTTTTCAAGCTCTCTAGCTAATCCTCATCGATCGAAGCCCTTGTCTCTTTTAGAGATTCCTTGAGTTCTTCCTTTAAGTCATGGATTGTCTTTTGGTGGTCTTGTATCTGTTCTTCCTTAGCTAAACACGTGTTTTATATATGTAAAAAAAGGGGACAAAATGGGAGAGATGTGGGGACACATCTCTCCCATTCTATCTTTTTTTGTTACAAGCTACACCATGGCTTTGGGTGAGGTTATACACACGACTATGGACGAGGTTGTACACTAGGCGCAATGGATGTGTGGCTATAGCCTTGCCCATAGCCACGCATGGCTATGGGTGAGGCTATATGCAAGGCTATGGGCAAGGATATAGTTGCACAAGGCTATACGTGTGGCTATGTATGAGACTATATGCAAGGCTATCCAGGTGAGGCTATACATGTGGCTACTGCATGGCTACAACCACGTGTATATCTGTGCACATAGTCACATGTATAGCCATGTGAGGAAAAGTTATAATCCCAAATTTCCTTTGTTATGGCATGGTTGTGGATGTGGCTATGCTCTCATTCTCTTGTAGTGAAATAGGAAATTTTCAAAGTAGGTGCAAAACATTGGAATAATGATGATGCAAATCTAGTTCCACAGCCATTATATATTTAATAGAAATAAATCTAAGAGATACCAGCTATTTGCAATGAAGAGTGCAAGAAAATACCATTCATGGACATCATTTTTTAAAATTAAATTTTGAATACCAGCATCAAGAGGCCAATGAATGCTCTAATACTAACAATATTTAATATAATTAAATATTCACCTTTCAATATGATCGAAAGCAGCATATTCCCACCTATTTGTTGAATGGATTTTTACTCACTTTATTTACCTCTCTAATATTTTTTGTGCCTCATTTACATCTCACCCTCCCTTCTCCTCTCTTACCCCCTCTATTCACTATTTCCCCTCTCTTTCCTTCTTCCTTCTCTCACACTTTCCCTCTTGCCTTCTCACCCTCTTATCTTTCCACTTGCCCTCTTCTACCCTCTCCTCATTCTCCCTCTTGCCGTCTTTTTCCCTCTCTTCTCTTTTGAGCTTATGAACCTCTTGCACATGGCATTGCGTCCTACTTAAACCATGATCTGGCCGCGACGACAGAAATCCCAAAGGCTCCAACAAGGTATAGTCTCTCTATTCACTCTTTCATGTTTTTTATGAATCTGAAAGACAAAGGTATCTAAAATGTGATGTGCTGGAAAATGCTCAGATGAACATGTATGCCAAGAGAGATGTAATGTGTAAGGAAATGCTCTTGTGAATATGTAATGCTTTTAATGTTCAAGGCAATGCTCTTGCAAGGCCCTTGTCAATATTTTCTTTTTTAAAAATGTCCTAAAAGAGGCTGCACAGGTGTGACCTCCTTCATGGCATTTTTCTAAATTGAAATAGTTCCCTCCACTATGTATAGAGGGCACCTGTGAATATCTTCTTTTTAAAAAATTCCCTTAAGGAGGCCGCACTAGCATGGCCTCCTTCACGGCACTTTTTTAGATTGAAATAGTGGCCTCGATTTTGTACAAAGGGAAAAGGTGGAGCACGCAATTGACTATTTTGAATTTGGTGATTTTTTTATATGAGTACATGGCATCACATATGGTTTGAAGGGCATCTCATATGGTTTCAATGGCCATGATGAGTAAGCATATATGATTTCAAGGGCCATGGTGAACAAGCATATATGGTTTAAAGGGCATCTCATGCAAGAGAGTATGCATATTACTTTCATAAATAGACAAGCCTAAGGAGGCTGCGCGCTGCGCTGACGCGGCCTCCTCAGGCCTTTTTTTTGTGAAAGCCATAGATGCCACATACTATTGTCCTATGCAATGCTCTCATGGCCAAGGTTATCAAGCACTATATTGTTTTGAAGGGCATATCCTACAGGGTTTGTATATGGAACTCCACCTTTGGGATGTAGTCTCTCTGAGTGCATTGATTGTAGGATATGCCATTAGGGACAAGGTGAGAAAGGATGGTGATGCTGGACCTTGGAGCCCATTGATCGTCAAATATACCAAAAGGGACAAGGTGAGCAAACACCCTATTATTTTGAAAGCATGTAGCATGAGGATGCTCACCATGGCTATGAGAGCATTTTAGAGCACATTATAACATTATCAGCGTGGCCTACTTAGGGTATTTTTTAATTGAAATAATGGCCTTCTTTTATATGCATATTATGTGTGCATATACTAGGAGGCTAACCCACATTAGGCTTGTGAGCATGGGAGCATGGGAACAAGCTCTAGTGGAGCATGGGTTAGGACTAACCTTAAGGGTTAAGGTTAGGGTCATGCATCCAAGGGTCACACATGGGAAATGGAGAGTCATGAGTCACTTGAGGGCCCTGCTATATAATAGGGACATGGGGCACACTCAAGGGAGGCTTGGAGGCTTGGAGGCTTAGGCTATGGTCTCTTGTGTAGAGGATCATATCTACTCACCTACCATTTCACACTATAGCTACATGCTGTTGGATTGGAGTTATACCTCTTGATGGTATGCTCGGGGGGGGGTCACTATATGTAAATCCTCTATATCACGTACGTTCAAGGCCTATTTAAAAAGTTCCTTATCTGTGAATTTTTTAGTGAATATAATGTATCCTTTCCTATTCAAATCTGTAAATTTTTTTAAAATACAATAAATAAATCCCCTCTGTAAATATATTTCTGTAAGTTTTAAATATTTAAAATGTCCTTCTGTTGAACCCACGTGATACTTACATATTTATACGAGTGACCCCCCCGAGATGGTATGGGACATGAAGGTAAACGTATGATGTATTTCATTATATTTCATGTGTGCATCCTTGGGCTCGGGGGTGGTCGGCGGGTGGATGAGTTTATGCCTGATTTATGCATGTTTATGCATAACAATTATCTAGAGATATCTTAGGGTTTTAACAGTGGTATCAGAGAAATCTCTAGTTAATTGTTGTTGATTTTTCTTTCTTATTGTAATTTTGACAATTTTTTGAAGTAGATTTTAATATTTACTAAATAAAAATATTATTTTATTGATTTGTGTTGATGATTTTCACGTGGATTGTCGATATGGCGATTGGAATGCATGTTACTACTATTCAATGGACGAATCGACGTTGCGGGGGAATTCTGTGAGTTTAATGCTATTTTTTATGGTTTAAAATAAGCATTAATGGAAATTTTTACAAAAATACCACATATCGTATTGTGGATATTTTTGGTAGAATGGATTTCCTAAATTTTTAGAATTTTCTAGGAGTTTTTTCCTAATTTTTTAGATATCTTTTGAGCATTTTTATGGTTAAAAATGTATTTTTTATACATTTTTACAGGTTTTTCCGCAGGTATGCGATCAAACTTCTGTCGAGTTTTTGCTGAAATGCGGTAGGGGGCAACATGTTGATGCATTGAATGCTCTCCCGTGTGCGTGGGACCCTCTTTGTCTCTCAATTCCGAATTTTCCTTCTATTTTCCTCTCGCGTGTATAAACATCTCTTAAAAAAACATATTTTTAATTAATGTTAATCATAATTATGATTAAAAAGATTAATTAAAAATTAACCTCTGTTACCATATTATAGTAGTGATGTGTGTGAACACACTTAGGACCGCCGGGGCACTTTTTCCCTCACTAGGAGGTTTTTTCCCCCGTGCATTGTATATACGCCCATTATCTTCTAGGGCTTGTTATCTTTCATTTTTTGGCACTCATAATACACTACTGTGTTGTGCTCAAACTTCCTCATCTTCTTGAAGTTGTGTGTGCATTCCTGCAACCCTAAATCCAACAATTGGTATCAGAGCAGGCTTCCTCCTCCCGGGCAGCATCACCGGCACCTGCCGCTTCATCTCCTCCGATTGCGACGAGGTTTCACGAGCGTCTGCAGGTTAGTATATGCCGTGGGAGAGCCCATAGGGCTTGTTCGTTTCAGAATTTTGATCTGAAGTCATTTCGCCCTCCGTTTTTGCATTCCAAGTACTGCGCAGGCAAAATCGTCCTACTGTGCAGATTTTCTGTCAAGATTAAAATCTGCAGGACAGGTGCCCATTCGTCTGTTTTGGGCTGTGCTACATAGCACAGGTCGATTTTATACAGGTTTACCTCTTACAGACAGCATTTACATCTAGTAGTACAGTCATTGGCCATGGCTGACAACAATGATGTATTCCGCATGTTGGCTGCTGAGGATAAGTTGGATGGCACCAACTATCCATTGTGGGCATATATGATGCGACATGTATTGGTAGCAAAGGGGTTATGGAACATTGTGCAGGGTATTGATGCACGTCCTATTGTGGCTGGGAATGCTGCAAACACATCAGAAACAGGTACTGTTGATGATGGTGCAGGCACAAGTGCTGTAGCAGCTGTTCGAGAACCACCACTTTCAGCAGAGCAGATTCGTTGGGATGGTAGAGATGCGCAGGCTCATGCCTTGATTGCGCTGTCTGTCAAACGTACCATTATCCCACATATTCGCTCCTGCAGGACTTCTAAGGATGCTTGGGATGTACTTGCCACATTGTATCAGGCAAGAAATGAGGCTCGTGTTGCTTACCTCCGAAAACAGTTGGAGAGTGAGCATATGAACGAAGGTGATTCTATGGATAGCTTTTTGACAAAGATCAAGGATTTCAAAGAGCAGCTCATTTCTGCAGATGAAATCCTGTCAGACAGTTCACTTGTGCAGACTGTTTTGAATGGTCTACCAGATTCTTATCAGGGTTTTGCTTCCACTCTTCGCTTGATGATGAAAGGCAATCCCAATGCCTTATCATTTGAGGAGTTAGTTTCTGTTTTGCTGCAAGAAGACCAGTCAAGGCAAAACAGGAATATTATGCGTGTCGCAGATCAAGCTTTCGTTGCTAGTCAGAGAAGCGGGAAAGGTAAAGCTGGCTTTTCTTCTAGTAAGCAGAAATCTGCAAATGCTGCGCAACCAAAGAAGGAAGACAAAGATGAGAAGAAGGGTGACAAACAGAAGACATTTTGCAAGTACTGTAAGGGAAATGATCATGTCATCAAAGCGTGTCCTAAGCTGGCTGCGAAAGAGGCTAAGAAGAAAGAGGCTGGTATGGCTGTTTTGCAGATGCCTCTCCTTCTAACAATGAATCTGCTAATGTTGTTCAAGATACAGAATGGGCATTCAATGCGCAGTGCAGTTATGACCCATCTTTGCATGACACATGTATGTCTGCAGTAGATTCAGATGTATGGTACTTTGACAGTGGTGCCACTAAGCATATCACCTCGCAGCGCAGTTTATTCACTTTCCTTGAGTCTGCTCCCACAGGGAATACTGTCACTTGTGCCAATAACTCCTCTTATCCCGTTAAAGGAGTTGGACAGATTGTGCTGAATGTTGCAAATTGCAACACCTTTACACTTTTTGATGCATTGTATGTGCCAGGGATCAAAAAGAATCTGCTGTCAGTCTCCGCATTTGCCAAAACAGGTTTGGTTGTAAAATTTGTGGATGACAGATGTACTGTTCATGATCTCTCTTGTGGTGACATCATTGTAGCATCTGGTTCACTATGTCGAGGGCTGTATAAGCTCAATATGGATGGCAAATGTGTAGAGGATTCAGCATGTGCTATTATGGATACGCAGGCTATTTCAAATGCAAAACTGTGGCATGCACGTTTTGGTCATCTGAATTTTGCAAGTTTGCTGCGCCTGCAGAAATCTGAAATGGTGTCTTCTTTGCCTAAGCTTGAGGCACCTGTCAAGCATGTTTGTGAGGGCTGCATATTGGGTAAAATGCAGCGTGCTTCCTTTCCCAAAGATGGATCAGTGAGAGCTGAACGCAGATTGCAGCTTGTTCACAGTGATGTTTGTGGTCCCATGCAAACTCCATCATTTGGAAACTACCTTTACTTCGTGACTTTCATTGATGATTTTACCAGGCATGCATGGGTATATCCTTTGAAGGAAAAGTCCGAAGTGTTTTTGTGCTTCAAACAGTTTTTGGTTATGGCTGAAAATGTGTCAGAAAGTAAGATGGGCACCCTCCGTTCAGATCGAGGGGCGGAGTATATGTCTTCAGAATTTAATGCATTTCTGGCTGAGCGTGGGATAAAACACCAATGTACAGTGCCGTATACACCACAGCAAAATGGTGTGGCTGAGAGAAAAAACAGGTCTCTCATGGAAATGGCAAGATGTATGGTTAAGAGTCAAAGTCTACCACATGGTTTTTGGCTTGAGGCTGTCATGTGTGCCACTTATGTACTAAACAGGTGTCCCACCAAAGCATTACAGGTTGTCACTCCATATGAGGCTTGGCATAGCCGCAAGCCATCTGTTGGCCATTAACGTGTTTTTGGTTGCCTGGCATATGCATTAGTGCCTGTGCAACATCGCAGAAAATTGGATGACAAAGCTGTCAAATGTATTTTTGTTGGATATAGTGCTGAGAGCAAAGGCTATCGTTTGTATCATCCACAGACAAAGCGCATTTTGGTTAGCCGTGATGTTGTATTTGTGGAAGATGCAGTTCAACCCTTGGTTTCATGTACTAAGGAGACAGATATCAGCTCACGTGATGTCTATGATACATTGTTGCCTCTTTTCAGTGGTGCACAGTCAAGTGCAATACCTCATGAGGCAGTTTTTCAGCCTATGCAGGTTTTAAATGATGGCACAGATCAGCCTATATCTGATGCAGATGTGCATGATGCACTTGAGGATGAGAGACAAGAGATTGAGGGCTCTAGGAACATGCCTAGATGGCTGGTGCAGACTTTGCGTGACAGCAAGTTGGATGCCCCTTTGTCTAGTCGCACTCGTTCTGGCTCTCATGGTGCCTCTTATGCGTCAGATTGTTATGCATTGGCTGTTTCTAGTATGTGCGATGAAAGTGAGCCTGTTTCATTTGATGAGGCACAAAGTTCAGAAAATTGGATGGCTGCTATGCAAGCAGAATACGATGCTATTATGAAGAATAGTACATGGTCTTTATGTGACTTGCCCCCTGGCAAGAAGGCCATTGGCACTAAGTGGGTATACAAATTGAAGCGTAAGCCTGATGGCACAGTGGATCGCCATAAGGCTAGGCTTGTTGCAAAAGGTTATGCTCAACAGAAGGGCATTGATTTTGATGAGACTTTTGCTCCCACATGTCGTATGACCACTGTTCGTAGCATCTGTGCATTAGCAGCTCATAATGGTTGGAATGTACATCAGCTGGACATAAAGACTGCGTTCTTAAATGGAGATTTGCATGAGGAGGTGTATGTATCGCAGCCTCGTGGTTTTGTTCAAAGAGGGCAGGAAAACAAAGTGTGCAGGTTAAAAAAGGCTTTATATGGTTTAAAGCAAGCTCCACGAGCTTGGTATGAAAAAATACATGCATATTTGACTGCACATGGGTTTCAGAATAGTCCAACAGAAAGCACTTTGTATGTTAAACGTGTGGATGGTGTACATCTAATCATTGCTCTCTATGTCGATGACATGCGGCTCACAGGACCAAATGAGAGTCATATTGCTGATTTTAAGGCTGATTTGAATGCCTCTTTTGAGATGTCAGATTTGGGGCATTTGCATCATTATTTGGGGATACAATTTAAGCAGTGTGATGGAGGTATTGCTTTGTGTGAGACAAAGTATATTGAAACATTGTTGCGGAGATTTGGCCTTGAAGACTGCAAGCCTATTGCTACTCCAATGGAGACAGGTTTGAAGTTGAGTCTTCATGATGCTGGAGATCACTTTGATGTCACACTCTATCAGACAGCTGTTGGTTGCCTCATTTATGTATGCATTACGAGGCCAGACATTCAGTTTGCAGTCTCACAGGTGAGCAGATTTATGCATAGCCCAGGCATTAAGCATTGGCAGGCAGTGAAGCGTATCTTTCGCTATTTGAGTGGTACTCGGCATCTTGGGTTGTTTTATCCCAAGGGGGGATCATTGCCGCCAGATTTACATGTTTTTTCAGATTCTGACTGGGCTGGTTGTTATGACACACGCGTGTCCACGAGTGGTTTTTGCTTCATGCTTGGAAGCTCATGCATATCATGGTTGAGCAAGAAGCAGCCTACTGTGGCCACTTCTAGTTGTGAAGCTGAGTACAGGGCAGCTTTCACAGCTACGGTTGAGTGTGTGTGGCTCAGACGCCTTATGGCTGATTTGGGTGTTGGGCAGCCATCTGCCACCACCATCTTCACTGACAGTCAGAGCGCATTGGCAGTTGCGCGGAACCCAGTGTTCCATGCTCGTACGAAGCACATTGAGGTGCACTACCATTATGTCAGGGAGAGACTCTCTGCAGGAGAGATCAGTTTGGCTTATGTGCCAACACAGGATAACCTTGCAGACCTTTTCACAAAGGCTCTGCCTCGTGAGAAGTTCGAAGCTTTTCGCAAAGCTTTGGGCTTACTCCCTTTTGTGGATTCGTCCACATAGCTAGACACTTCCCTATACATGAGTGCTAGCTCTTGTTCACCGCATCACTCCAGGGGGGATTTGTTACCATATTATAGTAGTGATGTGTGTGAACACACTTAGGACCGCCGGGGCACTTTTTCCCTCACTAGGAGGTTTTTTCCCCCGTGCATTGTATATACGCCCATTATCTTCTAGGGCTTGTTATCTTTCATTTTTTGGCACTCATAATACACTACTGTGTTGTGCTCAAACTTCCTCATCTTCTTGAAGTTGTGTGTGCATTCCTGCAACCCTAATTCCAACAACCTCTCTGTTAATAGAGAGAGAAGGAGAAGGTGAAGAGTGAATTGGGTGGAGAAGATGGAGAGGAGAGAAGAGTGTGGAGAGATGATGAAAATCTCTCTCTTAATCTGCATTTCGTGCACGCGGGAGAGGGGGGGCTGCACTGTAGTCCACCAGGAAAAATCCCCCCCCTCAAAAAAGTTTATAAGCTTTATATTAAAGCTTAATAAAATCTTATTTTTATTTTTATTTTAAAAAGTTCTTTTTCAACCAAAAAAAAAGCTTTTCAATGTTTTTCAAAAAAAGCCTTAAAAATAGAGAAAATTTGAAATTTGAGAAAAGAAAATTCTTTGAAAATTTTTGGAAATTTTTTCTTGGTGCCTTTTGGCTTTTCATCTTCTGGGAAACCTTTTGGCTTTTTGCATTCCCAGGAAACCTTTTGGCTTTCCGAATTCCAGAAAATCTTTTGACTTCTCGGATTCCGAAAACTTTTGACCTTTGACATTCCATTTTTTTTTGTCTTTTCATTTTCCCGAAACTTTTGGCTTTCCGGATTCCGAGAAAACCATTGGAATTCCATTTTTTTACCATTCGTATTCTAAATACGTTCGGGCTAAATTAAATTTTTTTAAAAATTCCTAAAAAATAGTAGAAAATTAGACAAAGGTTATTTTAAATTTTGAGAAAATGTGGGGTTGGTGTTTGGCATGTGGTGTGTCCATTCAGGCATCCGTGACCATTCAAATTCCTTTAAAAACATATTTTTTAACCCAAAAAATACAAAATCCATTAAAATTATAAATTTTCATTGGATTTAAGAATTGTCGGGCGGAATTGGAAATTTCGTGAACGATGGGATTCTTAGGAAAAATTAGAAATATTCTAGAAATTATTTTTAAAAATCCTAAAAATTAGTATTTTTAAAATATCAATGGTATTTTGGCAAAATTATTTGCTAAAAGTTTTCTAGAAAAATATAGGTTTGGAATGCCATAAGATAGGTTTGGTGGAATTCAAAATTATCGTATTTTGAGGCCCTATAAAATTAGGAAAATTTTGAAAAAAATCATGATAATTTCTTTTCTTGAGAATTTAATACTTTCAAGGGTTATTTAATGTTGAAGTATGTTTTCTCGTGCTAACATTAGATAGATGCGGGTTATTCACATATTATTAATACGATTGTACATCGTATTAGTAGTTATTTTTGTTTGGATTAATTCTAAACGATGTTTTCATAAATTTTTACCATTGTTTAGCCATTCTTTTTGGACATGTTCCTTAATTTCTTTTTATGGCTATAATTTACATTCAAAGTGTGTTTCACCTTTGACACTTTTCCATGATAATTTATTTTGCACTTGTTTAAGTGTGGTTTGTGCTTAATTTCTTAAGCCTAAGACAAATTCTATCATGGGTTAGTTGATCGGTTTATTTTGGTGGATTTTATTGGATGTTTTTCAAGTTTTATATGGACTCATCAAGTTTTGCCTAGATCACTTATGTCTAGGGGTTTTTTATTGAGTGCTACACACATGTGTTTCACTTGCTTACTTTCGAGTTTTGTTTGAACGACACTACATTCATATACTCCGGATTGATGAGTTGGCCACCAATTTTAATGCTTCTTTTGGTATGATTAATGACCATTAGATGGCATGCATTGATTTTTATGATCAACTTTGGTTTTCATGGATTTGAGGAGCTTCTATGCTTTTATCCATGGTTTTATAAGGATCTTTTGATCTTTTGGATAATATCATGTGCTTTGAGGGTAGCATTTGCCTTCGTTTTTTGCACATAATTTTGGACTATGTGTACTCTTGTACATATTCCAACTCGGATACCTAGTTGCTTATGTATCTAGGTGAGTTATTTTTCTACCCTAACTTTATTAAGTTTATTGGGTAGTTTTATCATTAGAAAGACACCAATAATTTAAAATTCTTTTCTAATGATATACTCGAAAAGAGTTATTTGATATAGTCTCGGGAATATAGAGACAGATTTTAGTATGTGAAAGTCTGGGATAAGGCCATCTTATTCCTTTTATATAGGATTTTATTCATATTTTTCTAGACGGCATACTAGGGAGTTTCAAATTGTTAAGGTATATATGGGTGGTATCATGATGGTATGGGATGCTAGTGATCCCTCACATATATTATCTTATGGGATAATTTGTGCTCAAGATTGTTGCCTTGCTTACATCACTTAGCATGTTGACCTCAACGTTCAAAGACAATCTCATTTTCTAAATTCACTAGAAGTTATAGTGTGGGCATTCTCTAGATAAACTTCTTTTATCTATAGCCTACATGTATTGATGAATGTAATCTCGTTGGCATTTTTATTTGTTGAAATCTCTTTCTTTAGAGTTCAACAAGTTTATCTTGTTGTGTTTAGATTAAGAAAATTTTGATTTTTCCTTTGTTGGCATTTCTTTCTCTAGTTCCATACTTTAGGTGATTTATACAGTCAACCTGATGGTTTATGGATAGACATATGTGACTCATCGAGACGTTGATGACTCTCTATGTTGATATGGGTCGTCGGGGCGTTGATGAATCCTTGGTTCCTACTATTATAATGCCATGTTTTCCTACTTTATTCCGAATGGTTTACAATGAGGAAATTACTTTAAGTATGAATTCCTATGATCATCCACAATCTGATGGGCAAACAGAGTGTATGAATCATATTGTAGAGAATATGCTTCGTGCATATGTCTCTAGAAAAGCATCAAATTAGAAAAAATATCTTCCAATGATGGAATTTGCCTATAACAATTTTAAACATACGGCTATTGGTCTTAGTCCGTTCATGCTTATGTATGGGTATCAACCCAAGGCACCTATTTGATGTCGGTCTTAAGGACATCGAGCTTGATGCATCGAGGGATTTCTCACGTGATATGTAGGAAATGTTGACCAAAGCTCAGGATTCTATAAGGAGTGCTCAGGATAGGACACGGTTTTATACTAATAGGGGACACTCATCTCAGTCTTTTGAACCACGAGCGTTGGTTTCTTTTAATGTTCCTAAAGATTCTCAGACTTTGTCAATAGGAAAATGCTCGAATTCATCTCCTAGATATTGTGGTCCATTTCGATTTATACATCAGATTGACACGGTTGCGTATGAATAAAAACTACCTCCACAAGTTAGAGTTCGTCTAGTCTTTTATATCAATAGATTGAAAGGAAACTGGGAGGTGAGGATAACACAGTTACTCCTCAAGAACTCCTTGAAGTCGAAGAATTATCCTATGTTCCACATGAACCTAATAAGGTACTTGAATTCAGGGAAAGGAAACTTTGTAGTTGACTAATCCCTGAGGTTAAAATTACATTAGGAACTCAATGGAGTCTTCTTGGGCCCTTTAATTTGCCATGAGGTTATGGAAACGTTTAACTTTTTGACAAATAGGAGCCCGCCATGTAAGCAAAAACCATTGGTTTGTAAGAGAGGTGTAAGAGTGGTCAAAGGGTGCACTTTTTCCCCCAAAAGGGGAGGGGGGGAGGCAATTTTACAATTTTCGGACCTCCATAACTTCTACATACAAGCTCCGATCTGAGTGGAGATTACAGATCCGTGATCTACGCATCAAGAGCTTTCCATAGATATGTTACATGATATGGTTTTATCCACTAGATTTTAAATTCCATTTTCCCTCCCAAATTCAAATTCGAATAAAGTAGCCGTTTTGAAGCTTCAAATTAGAAAACGTTTCTTCTTAAGAGAAAAGGTTTGACTCCCTTAAACTGCCAAATAAAAGGGCCCAAGAAGACTCCATTGAGTTCCTAATGATGTGGAAAGATAGGGAAATAGAGGTTTCGACTTGGGAGTCGGTTGAGATTGTTCAGCGTAGCTCTCCTTCTTTTCATTGCAAGAGTGCAATGTTTTGAGAGAGGGGAAGTATGCTATATGCACATTATGTGTGCATATACTAGGAGGCTAACCCACATTAAGCTTCTGAGCATGGGAGCATGGGAACAAGCTCTAGTGGAGCATGGGTCAGGACTAACTTTAAGGGTTAAGGTTAGGGTCAGGCATCCAAGGGTCACACATGGAAAATGGAGAGTCAAGAGTCACTTGAGGGCCCTCCTATATAATAGGGGCATGGGACACACTCAAGGGGAGGCTTGGAGGCTTAGGCTATCTACTCACCTACCATTTCACACTATAGCTACATGTTATTGGATTGGAGTTATACCTCTTGATGGTATGGGACATCAAGGTAAAGGTATGATGTATTTCATTATTTCATGTGTGCATTCCTTGGGCCCGAGGGTGGTTTTTTTTTCATGTCAAAAGTCTATACAAACCTGAAGAGGCCACACTTATGATTGACAAGTTTATTATGAGCAAATTGCATTGATGATAATGATATGCTTTGCTACATAAAAGAAAGCAACCATAGGAAATTTAATTGACGATGTTTTCATCATCATCATCACTTAAGGCAACTATAAGATCCATATTGATGCTCTTTTCATATAAATTGTGTCCACAAATGGATGAGAAAATTTTGGAATTTTGATTGAAAAATAAACAAGAATCTTGTATTTTTTCTATAAAATTTACACTCAAGAATAAATAATGAATTACAGCTCATAAGGATTAATGAACTCCTTTGTTTGATTGATATCAATGCCATGATTATGATGATGATGTTGTTTCTAATTATGATGGTGGGAATTATATGTTTTTTTATAGCCGGGCTTCCAGGGGATTTGGAGGAAAGCATAGAATGACGGGAAGAGGGGGATGAATTATAGACCATGATCCTCTACCCCTCAAAGAGTTTGGACCAAATTAGAAAAATTGTGGAGAGTGATTTTTCACGAGGAACAGGATGTGGGTGAAGAAGTTGACAATGAGACTTTTGATGCAACCATTGCAGGTAGCATTCATGAGGTGGATGATGAGCCGGCCCCAAAAGAGGCTTTGTAAATTGTTCCCTATGTCATGTGATCTAAGGTTCCTCTTGTTGGACGAGAATAGGGATGAGAAAAAAATCTACATGGATAGGGGTGAAGATATAATGCATAAAACAAGGCTTTTTAGTTGTTTACGAATGTCCATCGATTCCCCTATGTAGGCTTATTACCTATGCAAGAGTTAGGGGATTGAGAGATGATGTTTCAGGTCTCAAGAAATATTCTGGAAAGCAGGGTTAAGTAGCAGAAAAGGGTGCCTTCATTGTGTCCATGTGGACATGTGATAGGGAGAGCACAATGGTCAATGATGTGATCATGGCCGAGTGGGATATAATTTGGCATAACATTTAATAGGGACTTTGAAGAGGAGATTCAAAGAAGACTAGAGTTTCAAATGCTTGCGACAAGTGGATTGTTTTACATTTGGGAAGGAAAAACCACCATATGGTAGCATGGACTCTTGCAATTAAACAAATATGTTCTAATATAAGGCAAAGCATCACCAAGTATTGTGTACAATTATAGATCCGACCAGAGTGAGTGATATTTCTCTACTAGTTAAGCTTGTAGCAGATGAACTGCTAAGTATATCTTTATCTTTGTTTTGAGTTGTATTATGTGTTTTTACCATTGTTTTCTTCCACTCTTCTCTTTTATATATCTCTAGGTGTTTGTTTCTAGCTTAAACACACATGCATTGGTTGGCACCACATTGCAAGATGAGATTGTAAATTGTGTAAACATTTCTACTACCAACCATGAGGAATACTTGAAGGACGTCCCTGAAAAAGATAGAGAGTTAATTATGCAAATGAGAAAGAAGTACACTAAAGGAGCTGAGTCATGGTACCCTATTACACAGAGATACCTTGGGAAGCTAGTCTACGATGTAAGTTATTGCTCTCTTGTATTCTTCTAGTAAATGCATGCTTCTCATCTTTACTAAGATTCGGGACTCCCTAGTTTGCTAGGTTGAATTCACTCAATTGCTTTAACAAGAAGCTTGAGCAAGTGAGATTGACATTGTTTAGAGAGGAGTTGAAAAAATTGGAGGAGAAGTAGATCAAAGAATTGGCCTCAAGATATGGTGAGAGGATTAGAAAGGTAAACTAAAAAAGATGTGTTCTCTAACTACTAAACTCATAGTATGCCTTGATTAAGATGTTGTTGGTCATTTCTTGTCCATAGCTTGGTGTAATATATGTTGAGGTTACTAAGTTGTACATAAAATGTTTTCATTTTTTATATGTATATGTATATATTCATATTGGTTCTGTGCAAATTCTAAACATTATTGATCCAAATCTTGGTGAAAATTGGTAGTCAAGAGTATGGACACTCAAATGGGGAGCGGATAGCTATGCTACTTGGACAAATTAAAACTTCTTGCCATTTGTTATGTCCCCATCATTAAGTGAAAAATCTAATGGTTGTCTTTATTAGAAGCCAACAAGGCCATAAAAACCATGTTTAATCTTGCTTGTGGGGGACCATAGTCTTCTTTTGCTTATTGGCTACACATTGGACTGCATAGTGTATAAATATCTTGATTGTGCTTTCCATGCATTGTATGTTTGACACATCTTCTCCTAAACACTATGTAAATATGGTGTGGTTTTGTAGTTGGCTTTGAAGAGAAGTAATGTTCAAAAAAATATTGCACTGAGCACAAGATGTGCTTAAAGATTTTGGAGTGTTCTTGGTGGTGTTGTGGTCCTGAAAGATTGCTCCTTATTTGATTACTAGGAGAAGAGGTAAAGGTAGAAAAAAGGAAATAACCAAGCAGAGACTAAGGGAAAGGAGGTCATGTAAAATCTCTTAAGAAGCTTGACTTGACCTAGTTGGCACCTCAAAGACTAGTCTATAGGTAACAATTCGTGTTGATACTAAAAAGTACAGCATACAATCTTGTCATCTTCTATTTTATTGCATGCATTACCCAAAATTCGTGGAATAGGTGTGCCTTATATATATGCAGGTTTTGTGTTCATTTGAGAGAAAAAGTTCATATACCCACTATCATTTGAGAGAAATATTTCTTGTAGATTACTATTTATTTCAATATGAAGGGGTTTTGGGTAGTAGTAATGGGAAGGTACTTGCAAAGAGAATAACTAGTTATGTGTATCAACTAGAGATTATGCACTTAGGGATGTTTGTCTTGGTGACGAGCCTAAGTGTCTTGTTATTGTTGAAGACTACATTGCTATTGGGAGGGATTTTTGGGTGGGATGAAAGATCCAACATACACGAAGATTCATGAGCATATATTGAGGTTTAGAGCACCGGGTAGGGAGTATGCTAGGAAGGGAAGGTTCGTGACTTAGGCAGCAGATTTTGTGTTTTTGGACCTCCCTTTCAGAGGTGTTCCTCATGGTGTCGTTTCTCATCCTCCTTGGGACACTATCACAAAGGATCATGTGCGCTATGGAGTTTCATTGGCTGCATCATCACTCTCGGATTCAAGTTGGTTTTTGATTATGGGATCCATGGGAGGTACTCCCAAACATTTGGACTCATTGCTTTGACTATTTTGGTTGGATGGACTGGTATTGCCATATATTAGATCTGGAGATCTGGCAGTGAATTGTTGTGATGCATCACTCTCCCTATGGTTACTATGAGAGTGGGGGATTTCGGACAAAGATAGTGTTCCCATGATATATTTGGAGCTGTAATGTTGAATGCGAAGCTGCAGCATTGTCGTGGATTTTACCATTTTTGGGTTTAATTTGCAATATGCTTCCTTTATGGTGTTTGTGGTGCGTAGATGTGGGATGGTGCCTTCTATGTTTTGCTTGGAGAGCTCTCCACTATTTGAGGTGGGTAAATGTGGGATAGTGCCTCCTACATTTTACTTGGAGAGCTCCCTACTATTTGAGGCTCTGCATATGCAACCTTTGGACTCAGTGGTTTACCACCATTTGCAACCTTTGGACTGAATGGCTTACCACCATTTGCCAGAGGTGTCCCAGGTTAGAGAGGCTTCTCGGGAGGAGTGCCATGGAGGCTTCGAGAGGAGCTTGACAGGAAGACATTAGGATGCTAGCACTTCACAAGATACTAATGATGAGATTGATGCACGTGTAGGAGAAAACCGGTATGACTAGTGAGCATTTGCACCTTCCTCATACTTATAGTGGTGACTAGTCGTTTCTTTTTTTGACAGTAGTTGTTTAGGATTCCTAAGTTTTCTGATTATTATGTGCTCTCCTTTAATCAGTTGCTCCCACTCTCGATAAAACATGATATGGTCCACTCTCAATCTACGTCTCTATAGGAGGGCTTTTTCCACGCCCCCTCGATTTTCTAGTTTCCTCGAAAAAAGTCACTCGAAGTATGGTAGAAATCCTCCCCAAGTGTTCTTATAGAAAAAAACATGATGACAAAATGGAGTGAAAAGTGTAATTTCTCTAGCATATATTTGTCGATATATATGGTAATATAAGTGCCAAAGTAATTTTATATTGATGCATGTATCGTGTATCAATGCATATCAGTGTCAACAACGGTAGCAAATAAGTGCCACCGTGATCCCAACATTTGTAGTGTACATAAGAATAAAAACATTAATGAAGAGAAAAGATGATTTGGTACACTCTATGTTTTTTTTTTAGAGATACGTCTTCATAACCTACTTTGAACCTAGGTATAATTGATTGAATTTTCAAAAAATATAATTCATTAACAAAAATGAGAATAAAAACTCTTAACAACAAACAATGAGGAGCCCACCAAAACCAACGATGATGCTTGCTAGTATGCTTTAGAAAGATTAAATTCAAAGCTATAAAAACAAAACAAACCACCTAAAAACACCATGTTATTAGGATCTGATACAAATCATACTATAATGGGATTTTAACAGTGATCCTTGAATGTTTGTACTAATACAATTGGGGTTTTAGCAAACTCTAATTGGGAGAGAGAACAAGAAAGGATCACCTTCATGCGTATTTCTTTCATTTCCAAGCTCCTTTATGTGACTTGCTTGATGAAGGGGGAAAAAAAAAGAGAATGAGGAGAAAGGGAATAATAAGGACATTGGTGAGAGGTGAATAATGCATGTGATGGTGGAGATACTACCAAGTGGGGGTACCTTTGTAAAAAATGTGACGAGTACAATGGAGAAAATGTGACGAGTACAATGGAGAAAAAAGTTTATTTTCTTTAACATCGATATATTTTTCTAATATGTGCCAATATAAGAATCGCTATAAAAAAAGCGCAATAGTATATTGGTGCCTTATCAACACATAACAGCGTTGATATAATATAAGCGCCATATAATTGTATATCCGTGCACTATCAACACATATAAGTGTTAAAAAAAGCATAGAAAATAAGCACTAATATGACCCTGACATGTTGTAGAGTACATAAGCATAATTAATCATTATTAAACATAGGAGGCGATTTGGTACATTACAAGTAAGAAAAATAGAGTTACATCTTTACAACCACTTTTAAGTATGAATATTTTATTAAAATTTATAAAAAATAAATTTCCTCATCTAAGGAGCTCCTCCTGCTCGTGAAGTCTCCTAGTAATTGTTTAGAATAACAATGCATGGAAGATCATTTTGATCTTTGTTGGTGTCCATTATAGTCTCCTACTAGTTGTTAGAACAACAATGCATGGAAGACCACTGTGATCTTTGGTGTCAATGATAGTCAATGTGCATGATCATGATAGTTAGTCGAAATTCCTAAATTTGATAATTAGTGTCTTAGATCCTAGGCACATGCATATCGGCTTTGAATGCTAGGTAGAGTTTGAAATACAAACATTGTTAAACCAACGATAAATACACTAACGAATTACATTAACAAGTCAACACTAGCGTTTGCCTACAAAAAAAAAATGTGTTTTCACCCAGCATTATGGAGTAGCAAATTGCTCGCCAACTTGGAACTCATGGAGAAGCTATCACAATAGAAACACCAAAAATCATAAGCAAACTACATGGTGAAAGCAAGGTAAGGTGGCCCTAAAAGTGGTGTCAAGGAATCTTTGTAGGTTTACACTAATATTTTGTGAATAATTTATTGGCGATTCAAAGCTAGGCAAAAACGGCATTTCAATGTATTTTTACCAGCTGAAATTTTAAAAAAACAGCCTAGAAATATATCAAGCCCTTACACAAAACGATTCAAATTTACTAGTTTTTTAGTTAGAATACCGGCAAAAACCGGTTAGTTTGTAAGCATGACGGGGTTTTAAAAGAATGCTTTTATCGAGCCGTGACCCTATTGGCCCACTACTGTGAAAAAGAACTACTTGTTGAAGGTTATATTAGACAAAAAGTGAGACGAGACTTGTGCATGTGCATTGAGCTATGACCGTACGGGGCATGACTCGCCGCATGACACATCATCTTATTGCTGAGCTAAGCAAAATGTCCGGCCAGCGAGCCCGTAGTCCGGCATTTGGACGCCCAGTGTTATATGCAGTCGTGCGTCAGCCATGCTTTTCAGACGGGGTTCTGTCCGGTCTGCCTCCTACACAACGCCTCATGCTAGCGTAAGCTTTTTGTAAAGAGAGAGGAAAACGCTCCGCCCGGTACGTGGTCAGGACGGGTGAAAAGCTAGAAAAAGGGCACTTTCAAAATTCAATTCTACACCAAAGCATTTGGCTATTACACGTTTCTCTACGTAGACACGTCAGCAATCTCGTACACGCAGGCAAGGTGTGTACACCTCAGCAACCCGTCAAGGAGAGTGCACGTCAGCAATGAGCCCTAGAACTAACTACACATAAGCTCGAAATACATATTTTTCGAAATTACACGTCACCGTTTGCTGACGTCAGCGTGTTAAAATGCAAATATTGCAGGTTCATGTTCTGTAAATTTGTGGGATTTACACGTCAGCGGCACTTTATTGACAGATGACACGTGAGCTATTCCTTGTATACATCTTCCACGTGAGCAAGTCTTTGTCAACCTGTAGGAAGTAAACGGCAGTGGTAATGACTCAGCAGAGAGTCCACGTCAGCAGACCGCCAGCCGTAAAATATTAATCAATATTTATTTCCTTATTTATGTCCCCTTATCTCTTATCTGAGGGCTTAAATGCCTCAAGAAGTCTTCAAATTTCAGGCTTACGCGGGTGCACGGCCAAACAAGAGAGAGAGAGAGAGAGAGAAAAGTCATAGCAGGAGTGCTGCAGTGGCCGCTAGGGATTCGCTCAAATCCAACAGTCATGTTCGTTTCTTAATGCTCATGCACAGTTGCTGCTACAAGCCTGCAAGCAGCAGCCGGACCCTTGTCATTTACTCGGTGGTTGAGTAAAGCGCGTCACTCGATATCACATGTGACTTGACGAGACCAGGTCACCAACTCACCACTCTCTCTCTCTCTCTCTCTCTCTCTCTCCACTTCTGTACTCCACGTCGACTTTTGGGAATTGAAGAGGCCGGCCGCTCTCGAGTCTCATCCATTTCAAACCCTTCCTGCCTTTAGGCTGTGGTGTCACTGGTGTGTTTAGCAAATTAAAATGCAGGAGTGGGTGGGCGTGTGTGTGTGTGTGGCTTGGTGGCGAGTGCTCAGTTCTCTTTCATCTCATCCGTCATCAAACAATGACTAGTCACTAGACAGTGGAGGGCTGATCATGGTGATGGGCGTCGGTGGGCCCCACTGTTGGACGTTGAAAAGCAGGCCGGCACAGTGTACACTGTGGGCTGGAGTCTGGACTCTGGAGCGATGGCCGACTGCACGGAGCAGTGCGGGCAGCCAAGACAGTAGTAGACTAGACAACAGGATAGCAGACTGCAGCTCTGCGGGATGACGAGCAATGAAAGTGCGTTCACTGCGTCAAGGAGGGACGTCACGTAAGCGCTTCGACCTGTCAAGGGCATGTAGTCGTCTAGCGAGTAAAGAAGAAGCCAGACTCAGCATGTCAATGTCGAGAGAGAGAGAGAGAGAGAGAGGACACCGGGATGAGAGAGGAGAGAGAAGGAAAATACCGGCAGAGAGTTTAGAAAGCGAAATTTATGCCCATTAGCTGGTCACTTGTGCGACTCGGCGAGCTAATTAGCTTTGCTGTATCAATTATAATTTGTGTCTTTTTGCTATGCGCTGTGTACAGAAAGAAAGCATCCTGCAAGCTTGTGTCTTTTATTGCAGTGCTTGTTATAGCCGATTTGCTACGCTCTGTACAGGAAGAAAGCTTGGAAACCCTCTTGACGACTTCTGGCAGGGTCACATGGCACACCTTACAACACAGGCTTGTTCGCCTCCTAATTCACCCCCTTCCAGCACACACATTAGATACATCCCGATCTTTCCAGGATACGCTCTCCTTCTCTTACCTCTCCTAAGTTCTTCTTCTTCTCTCTCTCTCGCTCTCTCTCTCTCTCTCTCTCTGCTTCTGCAGTACGGACGTTCATAGCCGTGCTGATACAGTCCTGAGATGAAACAGTGTCCCACTGCGGCTCGTCAACCCTCTTTGACCTATCACGAATCACGACTATTGTAAGGTCGCCCCTCTCTCTCTCTCGTTAATGTCCCCTAACCCCATCCGCCAATCTCATCAAAGTCGAATAGGTGGTGCTCCGTGCCTTCGCGCGTAAGAATCAGCGGCCAGAGTCTGGACTACCCTAGCTCTAAATGCGCGTTGCAGAAGCTAAAGGCAACCTCTTCTTTCCGAATAGACCATTGAGCATTGTGAGGAGACCACCTCAGGTAAAAATGTAGATGAATGCTAGGATAAAACAAGAGTAACATGAGCATGCAACCCCATACCCCATTCATGGCATGTTGATCCAATTGCATGTTCAATAAGAATTATATTTCATAAGTAATTTCCATTTCTCGGGAATTTTGTAGGAACTTGAGTTACCTAGATATTAAACTCATACATGATTAGCTTATATATGACATTTGAATTTCATGTCTCCAACTCCTCATTTAGCATGCTTTCCAATGGACTTTCAAAACTCAAATATGTTAATGGTTTTCCAAGTGCCTTTCATTTAGCTCAAATTTGCCCATTTAAAGTTGCAAATTTCAAATCCAAGAGAATCAATCAAGCCTTCATACTCCTTAAAAAAGATAATACCACCCCTCCCAAATCACCTACTTGATTTCATGAGTGAGTGTGTGTGTGTAAATATCCACACATGTATATATGTATGTATGTTATATATACATGTGTGTACATATATATATACATACATGTGTACATATATACATACATACATGTATGTATGTATATATGCATGTATATATGTGTGCATCTGTGTGTGAACTTAACCTGCTTCCTTCTATTCACTTCATATAAAGTGTACTTTGATTTCCCAAGTTGAAACATATATATAATTTTAAGTGTGTTTTGGCCAACTCTACATTAATGCAATAGTACTTGTATAGATGTGTTCCACTTCACTACAAACATTGAAAGAGATATTGATAACCCATCCTTATACATGGTGGGTGATTGAACATATGCTCTAATTAAACTATAATTAAACATCGATGATGAAAAGTATTAGTTTTTATGATCTTTACATCAAAAGGCTGACATTCTTTTATGTCAAAATATAAGTGTGACCAACAAGGTAACTGAATAATTATCTGGCTTTAACAAGGTTTATCAAATATTTTAAAACCAAAAGAATTAAAAGTCTATAAAATGAGCTCAAAACAAAAGGATCAAACTGAATAGTAATGAAACTTTATTACATGTTTCTCCTTTACAAAATCATTATAAACTTTCATAAATTTGAGCTTCCTATTATTGTGGCATTTTCATTCAATGAAACTTGTTAAAGAATCTTATTTTTCTTCTTTAATGGATAAGCAAAACCCTTAAGGTTTATACATCAAAAAGTGAAATTCTTTACTCCATTTTGGAGTGAAGGATGTTATGATAGCTCATGTAAAATAGTTATAATCTCAACTATTAAAATTTTCAATTCTTTGTAATTTATCTTAGTGTGATGAAGAATTCAAATGAAACTTTGAATGTATACCTCAAATGTGGAACTTTAAATATAAGTTCCACTTGAAAGTATGCAAGCGTAGCATGTGGAAGCTTCTCTTAAAAATTTTACAACAAACTATACAAGATATTTACATATCTTTTTGATACTACATAAATATAGTTACTCCTTTAAAAAAACATTACATGTGCATAAGTCAACAAATGTAAGGAGCCCATGTGTAATATCAAGTTTTTTACATAGGACTATAAGCATTTGTAGCATATATAAACATTGTACATGTTTACATCATCATAAATATTATTGTTCTAGTTTAAGTCTTAAATAAGAATCTAGTGTGCCCTATGTTATGTTGGTTTTATCAGGTTCAATATTGGGTTGGTCTTAACATCATGCTATTTTGGGTAAGACTAGTCTTCTCTTATAGCGTATTCATGTTGGAGTGTAATCCCAACTCCTTAGTCCAATTTAATGTGTGGTGGCTAGGCTAGTGTGGTCAGTGGTTGGTGTAAAGCCTACAAACGGTTGGTGCATATATGGTTCATGCAACTCATGCAACTAAAAATAGGGTAGAGGGGTCTCTAAATAAGGTACAAGTTGTGATCAAGTGATTATATAAGTTTGGTTCATGCCTAATCATAATTAGAGTCTTTTTGTGTTAATATACTAGTTTTTGTCCCTCATGTTCATGATGTTTTATACAAGCTTTGATCCACCTTGAGTATGTTTTGATCAATATTCATAGTTGAATTATCATATCCAACATTTGGTATCAGAGCATGATCCAATTAGGTTTAGTTTATTAGCAAAAACCCTAATCTCTCTCTTAATCACCATAGCCTATTTTTTCCCTGTTTGGACAACATGTTGTAGATTGCCTCCATGCTTGCATCTGAGGAGATTATACTTTAATATTTTGATATAGGCCTCGATAGATCCTTATTCACATGCATATACTACTACTTTGACATCAGCAAAGAAGAAGTGTACTATTTGTGGTCGTACAAATCATCTTACTAGGGATTGTTTCTCCAAACATCCTTGTGAGTATTGTGGAAAGACGAATCATCCATCCGCAAAGTGCTACCAAAGAGATCAAAAGCTAGCAAAGGCACATGTGGTTGAAGAAGTCAACCAAGTGGAAGAAACAAATCTTTGTTCTAGTCTTAGTATAAAAGATGTAGATGATGATTATGCTTTTTAAATTATGTCATGTATGTGGTTGAGTCAAGACTTATGTTGTTCCAACTTGACGAGTTGTAGAGGAGAGTACACCACCCTATGTTGTTGTTAAGGGCGGACTCTTACTCATTGTGTCAAGGAGGTATGTTAGACTTGTTCATATTCTCGTAAGAAGCTGGTCTTAAGGGGAGATTGTTGGATAAATGTAATCCCAACTCCTTAGTCCAATTTAATGTGTGGTGGTCAGTGGTTGGTGTAAAGCCTACAAACGGTTGGTGCATATGGTTCATGCAACTCATGCAACTAAAAATAGGGTAGAGGGGTCTCTAAAAAAGGCACAAGTCGTGATCAAGTGATTATGTAAGTTTGGTTCATGCCTAATCATAATTAGAGTCTTTTTGTGTTAATCTCAAAGCAATTTCTGCATATACTAGTTTTTGTCCCTCATGTTCATGATGTTTTGTACAAGCTTTGATCCACCTTGAGTATGTTTTGATCAATATTCATAGTTGAATTATCATATCCAACATTTGGTATCAGAGCATGATCCAATTAGATTTAGTTTATTAGCAAAAACCCTAATCTCTCTCTTAATCACCATAGCCTGTTTTTTCCCTCTTTGGACAACATGTTGTAGATTGCCTCCATGCTTGCATCTGAGGAGATTATACTTCAATATTTTGATATAGGCCTCTTGCTTTGATTCCACGCAAGCCCTAAAACAAAGCTCAAAGGCGGGTTTGGTCGCTTTTTCACGAAATCATCGTCGCCACATCAAAACAGGCAGCGTCCTGCTAATCACGTTCATTTGGCGCCGTCTCTATGCATTTGCCTAATTCCTCTTAGGTGCTTCAAGTCTACAATGTAAGGATTCAGCATACCAAATCCTGTAGTAATTGGTCCACAGGAGCTATTGTACAGAGCCTTTTTTCAGTCGCCTGTTTTCTACCTCTCTTGCTCCAACAACATGGTGCTTATTATTTTGATCTATATTGATGATATTATTATTATTTGGTCTTAAATCATCTATATGAGCAAGTTATCAACATCAAGCATCATATTGCATCATCATGAGCTCCAAATTCGTCGACAAATTCAACGGAACTGGGTTTCATACTTGGCAAATCAAAAGTGAAGGGCTACCTCATGAAGAAAAATCTGTGGAGTACGGTTAAGCCACTTCCTGAAGATGAAGCAGGTATTTCTGCTGCAGTTACAAGAGCTACAACAGCTGCACTTCAAGCAAAAGATGAGCAAGCACTTGGTATTATCATTACTTCTTTAAAAGATGGTTTTATTCATTATATTGATAATGTTGAGTCAGCTATGGAAGCTTGGGAATTACTAGAGCATACTTTTGGTGCAAAGGCAAAGCATTCCAAGATCAATTTGAAGATGCAACTCTTTGATCTAACCATGGAGAGTAATGAAAATTTAACAGCTTTGATTAACAGGTTGAAGAGCTTAATGACACAATTGGTTTATGTTAAGTCTCCTGTTTCTGAAGAGGATGCTATTGCTATCTTGCTAAGCTTACCTTCAAGCTTTAGGCAAATTGTGACGGTACTTAAAGAGAAGGAGCTAGTACCTTCCTTGGAAAGTATCATAATTTCTTAACAGGAAGAAGACAAGAAGATTACAAAGGATGTGATAGATCCTTATATTCACATGCATATACTACTACTTCACCATCGGCAAAGAAGAAGTGTACTATTTGTGGTCTTATAAATCATCTTACTAAGGATTGTTTCTCCAAACATCCTTGTGAGTATTGAGGAAAGACGAATCATCCATCCGCAAAGTGCTACCAAAGAGATCAAAAGCTAGCAAAGGCACATGTGGTTGAAGAAGTCAACCAAGTGGAAGAAACAAATCTTTGTTCTAGTCTTAGTATAAAAGATGTAGATGATGATTATGCTTTTTAAATATTTATGTCATGTATGTGGTTGAGTCAAGACTTATGTTGTTCCAACTTGACGAGTTGTAGAGGAGAGTACACCACCCTATGTTGTTAAGAGGGGACTCTTACTCATTGTGTCAAGGAGGTATGTTAGACTTGTTCATGTTCTTGTAAGAAGCTGGTCTTAAGGGGGGATTGTTGGATAAATGTAATCCCAACTCCTTAGTCCAATTTAATGTGTGGTGGCTAGGCTAGTGGTCAGTGGTTGGTGTAAAGCCTACAAACGGTTGGTGCATATGGTTCATGAACCTCATGCAACTAAAAATAGGGTAGAGGGGTCTCTAAATAAGGTACAAGTCGTGATCAAGTGATTATGTAAGTTTGGTTCATGCCTAATCATAATTAGAGTCTTTTTGTGTTAATCTCAAAGCAATTTTTGCATATACTAGTTTTTGTCCCTCATGTTCATGATGTTTTGTACAAGCTTTGATCCACCTTGAGTATGTTTTGATCAATATACATAGTTGAATTATCATATCCAACATTAGATTATCCCATATGCAAAAACAAAGTCGAAGTGCTATATATAGGCTAGAGTGAGACATTGTCATAGTTATCTCCCTAAGCCTGTTCTTCTAGAGAGGGGTGGTAGGGAAGGATATAGAAGCATCATCAGTGTGGCCACCACACCCTCTTGTGGGGGTGCTACTAGTTTGTAATCTCTTATGTGCTCGTGTTGCCATGAGTGCCTACACAAGTTGGTGTAGATTTCCTAATCGATCCATGGATCGATTCTTTTCATGATCAGTAGAGCATAGTTGGAGGGGGGTGTTGGAGTGGCAAGTCACATGCATCTAATCAGTGCATGGCTACTAGAAGGTCTATTGGATTATCCCATATGAAAAAGTATAACCTTATCATAGTCATCTCCTTCAGCTTGTTGTTTTGGGGAGGGATGGCGGGGCACAAGGTAGGAGCTTGCATGGCACAACCACCATTGGTTTGTGATCTCTTGTGCACTGGTGTTACCATGGGTGCATACGGCATCGACGAGTGAAGTTTTCCTATAATTGTCAATGTATCTATGGTAATCGCAAGCAACACAGTCAAACTAAAAATCATAATGTAAGAGAGAGAGAGAGAGAGAAAGAGAGAGAGAGAGAGAGAGAGAGAGATGATGGTGATGATGATGATGGTGGTGGTGGTGGTGGTGGTGGTGGTGATGATGATGATATTAACGTCCTTGGTGGTGGGAGGCCACATAATACCCATGGGACTAATACAATTGCAATACATGATGATGATGATATTAACATCCTTGGTGGGTGGCCATGTATGACCGACTGTAATCGCAATACATAAGTTAAGGACTATGAGTCCATCAAGGAGCCATAAGGCTAAGAAATGAAATAGAGAAAAAAAGTTATAATAACATTAAATAGCCATCCACATCTAAAGGAGGATAGACTATCAATTTAGAAGAAGGAAACTCGTGAATGACGTCCTTGCCATTTCAAAGGATTGCCCATTTCCTTGCTTCATGTGCACCCACATCTTCTCGAGCTCTATTCTATTTTTCTTGAGCTATATGCTCATGTTAAGTGTTTTGTGAGCCATAGACTCTTACCTTTGAGAGTTTGGGATTACCTAAAGACCTGTTTTCCTTGGTCTCGGAGAGAGAGAGAGAGAGAGAGAGAGAGAGAGAGAGAGAGAGAGAGAGAGAGAGAGAGAGACCTTGATCACCACTCTAAACCTCAATACGATTGATTTCGTACGAACTTGCAATTTCTACCATCATATTAGTGCCACCAAATATAATAAAGAGAGCAACTGAAAATATAGTCGCTATTAGTTGCATAGTTAGTAGTCTAAAAAACTATACATGAAGAGTTGTTGATGACATTATAGTTAGTAGCCTCAAACATTACACATGAAGAGTATAGTCGCTATTGGTTACATAGTTAATAGTCTTAATAATTACACAATGAAGAGTTGTTAATGATAATTGATGTGACAATAACTTGTCTAATAACATGCAAGAATCCAAGAACACAAGGAGTGGATGCAAATCTTGAATCTCCTTTATAATAAACACATAGGGAAATGTAGGAGTGTTGGAAATCCATTAGGAATTTTTTGGATCCAAAAAGGGCCTCCTAAGGATTCCTAATTTTAAGGGATTAGAGCTTAAAAAGCTGGGCTTAAGGGAGACAAAGGCTATGATGACCCCTATTTTTTGCCTTGCCACATCAGCCATACCCCTCTAGTTTCACTTTTTAAAGGGAATATTCTCATACTCTCTCTCTTACTTTTTGACTTTTCTCATACTTTCTTACTTTTTGAATTTTTTATCTTCACTCTCTATAAATTGAATCTTTCTTGTCAGTTTGAAATCTCCTTTCTCATTAACTCCCACCATATCTCTCTTCCACATCAGCAAAACATTCTTGTGTTTAGGTGGGCCCCAAAAGTGAAAATTTTTTATTTTTTATTTTTTTACATTTTGAGGTGAAAAAAACACCACCCAACTAATATGTATGGTGGAAAAAACACCACCCAACCAATATGTATGATGAAATTAAATTTTTTCCTCCAAAAAGCTTGTAATTCAAGGGTCGTGTCAGAAGCCTGTCATAAGCCAGTACATCCATAACTAACTGTCAGGTCCCCACAACCCCATAAATATAACTAACTGTCAGATCCCGAAATTGTGGGGACCTCGAAAATTATTATTTTTTAATTTTTCTCATAAATGTAATTTATTGATGAAAACTCCATGTTACTATATTTGTATATCAAAAAGATCATTTTCTACTTAAAAAAATGGATTTGTGTTAAACCTACAACAGCAAAGTTTTAACAGTCTCTCTCACTCACTCCCTCTCTCTCTCTCTCTCTCTCTCTCTCTCTACTTTAGCTGCTTCCTCTGCTTAGCTATGGAGCCTTTGCAAGCTGTGTGTATAGCCCTTTGTGAAGCTAGAAAATGGAAGGTTGATTTACATATTCGTATTCCTGAAGAGTATGGCAGCTCTAAAAAAACTCATCCTACTGATGCACAATCTATCCAAGCTCGTAGGATAGCTAAGGAGAAAAATGTAGATCTTTGGGTTGATGGGCATCTCTATCCAGTTGACCCTCCATTAAGAGCAAACCCTCCTTTCCGTAATTTATCATCTTTTATGCAATTTGTTAGTGAAGGAGAGCTTGGCTTGATAGGATACTGTAGAAGATTGACTACAAGTGGAGCTTGGTAAACCCATATTCTCCAATCTCAATTGCAAGCATCACAATTCAGCCTTTTACAATGTCAAGAAGGACTTAAAACATTATCAGATAAAATGAAAGAGATCCTCACAGAGAATGTGGAGAAGGATGCAAAGATTCAAAAGCTAGAGGAACTTATCAAACGACTCAAAGCAATGCTAAATGGTGCTCGTGAACGCAAAAAGACAAATTTGGCTGGTATGTGGAGAAGGATGCAAAGTTTCAAAAGCTAGAGGAACTTATCAAACGACTCAAAGCAATGCTAAATGATGCTCGTGAACGCAAAAAGACATTGGCTGGTATAGAATCTCTTGCATTTAAAGGTGGAGCACGGAAGAAAAGGATTCGTACAACAAAGTAAGTAACATAAACTTTCATTATGCACTTAGTGATTTAAACAAAATAGTCATGATTTGTGTTCTGCCAGGAATTTTCTGCAAGACGTGTGTGGTTCTAACGAAGAGGGATGGAAGGATTTGATCAAAGCCATTATGAATACCAAGGGTATTCTCTCAATTATTACTGACCCTCATCATCCTAAATTATGCCAAGCTGTTGTCAGCAATGTAGTGAGCGAGATTAGCACCTCCATCGATTCTTCATTAATTCAACATGCTTGTGATGCGGCTGGAATCAGTATGAAAGGGTACCAAGCAATCCGTCAGGTTGTAAAAGATGCATTTCTAAGACAGGGAATCACTGGCACTTTATTTCCTACACTCAAGGTGATTCACAATGTCAAGCGTATCAATAATGATGATGTGCAGCGAGCTATAGGACAGTTTTATCACATTGAGGACACACTAACATTAGACACAGGGTCGAGCAGAAAGAAAATCAAGACAACAAGTACAGAATTTCACTATGATGTTTACAATAACATCTTTGTTCATATTGAGAGACTACAACAAGCTATGGTGTTCTATGGTCTTTCACTAGAAGGTGAGAACTTGCAAAACAATTTCTACTATTCATATTTTTCAGTAGAAAATGAAAACGATTATTTTGTTTTGAATATTGTAAATTACGGTTTATTTGCAGTTTTGGGAAGCACACTTTCATTTGTGCTCAAGCTAGATGAGTGCCAAATTGTGAAACGTTGGAAGCTAGAACGTATGAGCATTACGCTCATGAATGAGGCCATGATTTGTGCATGGGAAAAGACTACCAAACCAAGTTTAGTGTGCAATCTGAGAAAGAGGTTTGGTGGCTTGGTGCATTCGAGGTACCGATGAAGGAGACACATGAGGTATTGACATGGATGTTTGAAAGGACTCCCTGAATAACAGATGCAATCAAAAAGTAAATTGATGGTCAACTTTTAGATGTAGAAAACATAGGAAAGTTCAAGGTGGATTGGCATCTTGGGGGAGATTTGAAGACAATTAAATGCATCTAAGATTTGCAAACATAGGAAAACATAGGAAAGCTCAAGGCGCGACATCAAGATAGCCTTGTCCATACTGCAATGCTCATATTGATATTCCTACGCAGAAAAAGACAAATGGAAAAGGTATACAGAAGGTTGGTTTTTTTGGGAAGGATGCCTCAAAAGGTCCCAAAAGAAAGGGAAGAAGCAACAAGAAGATGCAGTAGATCCAACCGAGTCAACTGATGATGAAGATGAGGAACAACCAAATGCAAGATGGGTGGAAGGTGTCATGTCTCGTGATATGCTAGGAGAACCAAACAGGAATTCAAATTGCAGTCCCATCATTAATTTTCCACTAAAGAATATTCACTTTTGCACACTTCATACATTCATGAGCATCTTTGATCGATTGCTTAAGTGCCATATCGATTATGCATTTACAATGCCTACACAAGAGAGGAAAGTTGCAGCCCTTGGTAAATTAGAGCATCTTCTGAATTCTTTGGGCTACCATGGCGGAAACGTGAAAATTGGAGTGAATAAGCAGGCCTCTGGTATGTCATACGAGGTTGCTCAAAAGGTCTCCACCATGACTGGATCGAAAGCAAGGAGATTTTTGGAGAAGCCAGCAAACATAGAGAATTCACTCAAAGAAGACTTGGGGACTCTAGAGAGACCTGTGTGCAATCACCACAAATGTAGATTGTCCAATGCCAGCTCTTGTAAATATGCGCAAAGAGCTTTGGATAAATTTCAATAACATGGTTTGCATTATGAATCAAAGTAGCACAACTGCCCAAGAACGAGCATCATTCCAACATATCATAGAATTCACTAAAAGTGTGCTAGGTGCTTGGGGAGAGAGTAAAGTAACACACTATATGGTAAGTTGTACAGTAAAAAAATAAACTGGTGTTTTAACCTTGACTTTTTCTAATTAAATTCTATTGTCATGTGTACAGCACATAGTTTATGCACATGGTGCGTATT
Source organism: Cibotium barometz (assembly GCF_041138505.1). NCBI lineage: Eukaryota > Viridiplantae > Streptophyta > Polypodiopsida > Cyatheales > Cibotiaceae > Cibotium > Cibotium barometz. Next base: position 19,478,097 of record NC_141085.1, read on the forward strand.
TCATGAACAAGTATGGATCGCTCGACATGTGGAGTACCCAAGGGATGGAGAAATCACATTATAAAGCAAGAGGGGTTTATTTCAAAAATACAAGACATGGAGGTGGAGCTTCTGTAGGAGGAACACGTACAAACTAAGAGATGATCAATTGGTTTTATCGCACAACCTTTGGAAGGGTATTAGGGAGCGGGCCGCACAAGAGGCACGCAAGGCTGCAAAAAGTCATGCTCGGCTTGAATGGTTGCAAACCAATGCTCCCTATAGGCATGGTGCTTGGCGTGCACGAATGAGGAGACAAGGGAGGCGTTGGGCTGTGCACTCACCAGCATAAATCTAGATGTAATAAGGCTAAGAAAATAAGTTTAGTTAGGTTTTTTTTTCCCCTTAAAAAAACTATTAATAGTTCCTTCTCTCACTTCATTTTCATTTCACTTTTTTAGAGAGCTTGAGCTCAAGATCTACGTAGACACCCACGTAAGGACACCAACATATCACCACGTTAGCATAGTCATACATGGATATGGCACGCACTAAGAACACCGCACGTGTTACCATGCCTTCACAAAACACAGTGCAAGGCACCCAACAACCACATACTGGCGACACCACAAAAGAGAGTGACCCCTTGGATTCTAGGACACGCCCAATGGGATCACCAGTCCAACCCTCCTACCACAGCAACACAAGCACACACACATGTAGGCCCTTCTAGTGGGAGGAAGCGTGTGAAGAAGACCCCACAATCCAGCCACCCTAGAGATCAAGACAGAGAGGCCAATGATGAGCAGTTCGACTAGATTGGTGAAAACATTCCTACATTGTGCAGTACCATAGGTGGCAAGACCCTACTACCAGGACAAGGTCCCCTACCTACTCGGGAGGAACTTGATACACAAGTACCACAGCAACAGGAGGAGGAGGATTGAGACTATGAGAGAGACCAAGAGGAGGTTCCTGCAAGTGTGCGCAAGTGTAGGAAGGTCAAGCTCTTCAAGCCAAGGAAGTCCCAACCTCGCTAACGCACTAACACAACACAGAGAGCTCCAAGGAGAAGGATGCGCCAAGGGCATAGGGCTCTACAAGAAATCAAGTTTTATCAGAGGAACACTGAGTTGCTCATAAGAAGAGCCCCTTTTGCTCGCAGAGTGAAGGAGATTCTCCAACGATATAGAACAGAGTTTCGTGTGTAAGGGATTACCCTCCTTGAAGCATTCCAAGAAGCCTCCGAGGCTTACCTTGTTGGGCTTCTTGAAGACACCAACCTGCTTGCAATACATGCAAAGAGGATTACCATATCTCCCAAGGACATGCAACTAGCTCGGTGCATTCGAGGCGAGCGAGACACGATCTAGAGATCTTAGATGTTGACCTTTTTTTCGAAGCAACTCTTTTGTTTCAAACCCCCCTTTGTAACAAGCCTATCTGGCTTTCATTTGTAACCTTTTGATAATTAAAATTTAAAGTTTCTCTTACAATGTCTTGGTGTCATCATGTTTGTTTAACATGGAGTGTCTATCATGTGCCAGTTTGTTACCCAAGGCATCAGAAACACTCTTGGAGGGCTGAGGAAGCTGTGCCAAAACAGTGCAAATTTGGCCTCTACAAACGGTGATGTAGGCTCAAAATTCGCACTGTTCTGGCACTTCACCCCTAGCCACTCAGGATCATTTCTGATGCATTTATAATGAAGTTGAGCACACTAATTGTGAGAAACAGTAGTTTATAAGATAAAAACACCTTTAATCATGTGTAAAAATATAGTGTTTATCATCCAATGCATCAGAATTGCTCCTGGAGGACTAGGGAAGCTATGCCAGAACAGTGCGAATTTAGGCTCTGCCAACGGCGGTGCAGGCTCAAAATTTGCACTATTCTGGCACTGCTCCCCCAGCCACTCAGGATCATTTCTGATGCATTTATAATGTAGTTGAGCACATTAATTGTGAGAAATAGCAGTTTATAAGATAAAAACATCTTAAATCATGTGTAAAAATATAGTATTTATCATCTAATGCATCAAAATTACTCTTGGAGGATTGGGGAAGCTATGCCAAAACAGTGCGAATTTAGGCTCTGCAAACGGCAGTGCAGGCTCAAAATTCGCACTGTTCTGGCACTGCTCCCCCAACTACTGGGTTGTTGCAAGATCAGGGTATCCAGTTTTATCCAGTTTATGCTAGACTGGGACATAGCTTGGAGAGCAAATTTTGGGGGGCAAGGTACTTAAAATTAGATCAAGCAAATAATAAAAAATACACTTTTCCTTAAATTAACCTAATATAACTTAAATTAATATAAATTAGTCTAATTAATCAAAATTAATCAAAAATATGATGAAATAATAAACAAATGATCTTTCCATACTTAGAGTGATCCAATTTTTTTTTCCATAGATGCATCATTACAAGTACACTAGTCCTTATAGGTTTTAGATGATTCACATCAAAAATGTAATTTTACTAATTAGATTATTAATATTTACAGGCCTTCTGATAGTCTGGAAGAATTTTGAAAAAGAGATCATTAAAAATCCAACCATTGGATTTGCAATTTTTACTAACCACCACATTCTACTAATGTCTCAGTATCTACCCACTCTTTTGATCTACAAGATTGAGGATTTTAAGTGGTAGCTATTGTGGGTACAAAAAGAGGCGTATATTATAACACTTTAGAGACCTTGAATCATTTCTGATGCATTTCGATGCATTTGGCGGTGCAAGCTCAAAATTCACACTGTTTTGGCACTACTTCCCCAGCCACTCAGGATCATTTCTAATGCATTTCTGATGCATTTATAAGGAAGTTGAGCACACTAATTGTGAGAAATAGCAGTTTATAAGACAAAAAAAATTAAATCATGTGTAAAAGTATAGTATTTATCATCTAATGCATCAGAATTGCTCCTGGAGGACTGGGGAAGCTATAACAGAATAGTGCGAATTTAGGCTCTACAGCGGCGGTGCAGGCTCAAAATTCGCACTATTTTGGCACTGCTCCCCCAGCAACTCAGGATCATTTCTGATGCATTTATAATGAAGTTGAGCACACTAATTGTGAGAAATATTAGTTTATAAGATAGAAACACCTTTAATCATGTGTAAAAATAGTGTTTATCATCCAATGCATCAGAATTACTCCTGGAGGACTGAGGAAGCTGTGCCAGAACAATGCGAATTTAGGCTCTCCATCGGCAGTGCAGGCTCAAAATTTGCACTGTTCCGGCACTGCTCCCCCAGCCACTCAGGATCATTTCTGATGCATTTATAATGCAGTTGAGCACACTAATTGTGAGAAATAGCAGTTTATAAGATAAAAACATCTTAAAAATATAGTGTTTATCATCCAATGCATCAGAATTGCTCCTGGAGGATTGAGGAAGCTATGCCAGAACAATGCGAATTTAGGCTCTCCATCGGCAGTCCAGGCTCAAAATTCGCACTGTTCTGGCACTGCTCCCCCAGCCACTCAAGATCATTTCTCATGCATTTATAATGCAGTTGAGCACATTAATTGTGAGAAATAGCATTTATAATGCAGTTGAGCACATTAATTGTGAGAAACTGCATTTATAATGCAGTTGAGCACATTATATATGAGAAATAGCAGTTGAGCAGTTGAGCACACTAATTGCATTTATAATGTAGTTGAGCACACTAACTGCATTTATAATGCAATTAGTGTGCTCAACTGCATTTATAATGCAGTTAAGCACACTAATTGTGAGAAATAGCAGTTTATAAGATAAAAACATCTTAAATCACTTGTAAAAATATAGTATTTTTCATCTAATGCATCAGAATTGCTCCTGGAGGACTGGGAAAGCTATGCCCAGAATAGTGCGAATTTAGGCTCTGCAACGGCAGTGCAGGCTCAAAATTAGCACTGTTCTGGCACTGCTCCCCCAGCCACTCAGGATCATTTCTGATGCATTTATAACACTAATTGTGAGAAATAGCAGTTAATAAGATAAAAACATCTTAAATCATGTGTAAAAATATAGTATTTATCATCTAATGCATCAGAATTGCTCCTAGAGGACTGGGAAAGCTATGCCACAAAAGTGCGAATTTAGGCTCTGTAGCGGCGGTGTAGGCTGAAAATTTGCACTGTTTTGGCACTACTCCCCCAGCCCACTCAAGTTCATTTCTGATATATTTATAATAAATTTGAGCACACTAATTGTGAGAAATATTAGTTTATAAGATAAAAACACCTTTAATCATGTGTAAAAATATAGTGTTTATCATCCAATGAATCTGAATTGCTCCTGGAGGCTGTGCGAGAACAATGCAAATTTAGGCTCTCCATCGGCAGTGCAGGCTCAAAATTTGCACTGTTCTGGCACTGCTCTCCCAGCCACTCAGTATCATTTCTGATGCATTTATTATGAAGTTGAGTACATTAATTGTGAGAAATAATCGTTTATAAGATAAAAACAACTTTAATCATGTGTAAAATTATATTGTTTGTCATCCAATGCATCAGAACTGCTCCTGGAGGATTGGGGAAGCTATGCCAGAACAGTACGAATTTAGGCTCTGCAATGGCGGTGCAGGCTCAAAATTCGCACTGTTCTGGCATTGCTCCCCCATCCACTCAGGATCATTTCTGATGCATTTCGATGCATTTGGCGGTGCAGGCTCAAAATTCACACTGTTCTTTTTGGAACTGCTTCCCCAGCCACTCAGGATCATTTCTGATGCATTCCTGATGCATTTATAATGAAGTTGAGCACACTAATTGTGAGAAATAGCAGTTTATAAGATAAAAACATCTTAAATCATGTGTAAAAATATAGTATTTATCATCTAATGCATCAAAATTGGTCCTGGAGGACTGGGGAAGCTATGCCAGAAGAGCAGTGTGAATTTAGGCTCTGCAGCGGCGGCGGTGCAGGCTCAAAATTCGCACTGTTTTAGCACTGCTCTCCCAACAACTCAGGATTATTTCTGATGTATTTATAATGAAGTTGAGCACACTAATTGTGAGAAATATTAGTTTATAAGATAAAAACACCTTTAATCATGTGTAAAAATATGGTGTTTATCATCCAATGCATCAGAATTGCTCCTGGAGGACTGAGGAAGCTGTGCCAGAATAATGCGAATTTAGGCTCTCCATCGGCAGTGCAGGCTCAAAATTCGCATTGTTCTGGCACTGCTCCCCCAGCCACTCAGGATCATTTCTGATGCATTTATAATGCAGTTGGGCACACTAATTGTGAGAAATAGCAATTTATAAGATAAAAACATCTTAAAAATATAGTGTTTATCATCCAATGCATCAGAATTGCTCCTGGAGGACTAAGGAAGCTGTGCCAGAACAATGCGAATTTAGGCTCTCCAGTGCAAGCTCAAAATTCACACTATTCTGGCACTGCTCCCGCAAACAGCCACTCAGGATCATTTCTGATGCATCTATAATGCAGTTGAGCACATTAATTGTGAGAAATAGCAGTTGAGCAGTTGAGCATACTAACTGCATTTATAATGCAATTAGTGTGCTCAACTGCATTTATAATACAGTTGAGCACACTAACTGCATTTATAATGCAGTTAAGCACACTAATTGTGAGAAATAGCAGTTTATAAGATAAAAACATCTTAAATCATGTGTAAAAATATAGTATTTATCATCTAATGCATCAGAATTGCTCCTGGAGGACTGGGAAAGCTATGCCCAGAACAGTGTGAATTTAGGCTCTGCAACGGCGGTGCAGGCTCAAAATTTGCACTGTTCTGGCACTACTCTCCCAACCACTCAGGATCATTTCTGATGCATTTATAATGAAGTTGAGCACAGTAATTGTGAGAAATAGCAGTTTATAAGATAAAAACATCTTAAATCATATGTGAAAATATAGTATTTATCATCTAATGCATCAGAATTGCTCCTAGAGGACTGGGGAAGCTATGCCACAATAGTGCGAATTTAGGCTCTGCAGCGGCGGTGCAGGCTGAAAATTCGCATTGTTTTGGCACTACTCCCCCAGCCACTCAAGATCATTTCTGATGCATTTATAATGAAGTTGAGCACACTAATTGTGAGAAATATTAGTTTATAAGATAAAAACACCTTTAATCATGTGTAAAAATATAGTATTCATCATCCAATGCATCAGAATTGCTCCTGGAGGACTGAGGAAGCTGTGCCAGAACAATGCGAATTTAGGCTCTCCATCGACAGTGCAGGCTCAAAATTTGCACTGTTCTGGCACTGCTCTCCCAGCCACTCAGTATCATTTCGATGCATTTATTATGAAGTTGAGTACATTAATTGTGAGAAATAATAGTTCATAAGATAAAAACAGCTTTAAGCATGTGTAAAATTATATTGTTTGTCATCGAATGCATCAGAATTGCTCATGGAGGAATGGGGAAGCTATGCCAGAACAGTGCGAATTTAGGCTTTGGAGCGACGGCGGCTCAAAATTCGCACTGTTCTGGCACTACTCCCCCAGTCACTCAGGATCATTTCTGATGCATTTGTAATAAAGATAAGCACGGTAATTGTGAGAAACAATAGTTTATAAGATAAAAACAGCTTTAATCATGTGTAAAATTACATTGTTTGTCATCCAATGCATCAGAATTGCTCCTAGAGGACTGAGGAAGCTATTTCAGAAAAGTGCGAATTTAGGCTATGCAGTGGGCTCAAAATTTGCACTGTTCTGGTAGTTCTTCCCCATCCACTCAGGATCATTTCTGATGCATTTATAATGAAGTTGAGTACATTAATTCAAACAGTAATCTACAAAATAAAAATACCTTTAATCATGTATAAAAATACATTATTTGTCATCCAATGCATCAAAATTACTCTTGGAGGGCTAGGGAAGCTATGCCAGAACAGTGCGAATTTGGGCTCTACAGCAGTGGTGCAGGCTCAAAATTCCCACCGTTTTGGCACTACTCTCCCAGCCACTCAGAATCATTTTTGATGCATTTATAATCAAGTTGAGTACATTGATGCACTCAGAATTATTTTTGATGCATTTATAATCAAGTTGAGTACATTGATTTAGAAACATTAATTTACAAGATAAAAATACCTTTAATCATGTGTAAAAATACATTATTTATCATCCAATGCATCAAAATTTCTCCTGAAGGGCTGGGGAAGGGGGGATTTTTTTTGGGAGCTTTTTTTACCGAGCTTTTTGGAGCAATGAACAAGTATTTCGAGCGTTGCAAAGGACCGAGAACTTACTATGAGCTTTGTAAAGGACCAAGAACTTACTTACATATAAATAACAAGCTTTGAAAGATCAACAATATAAATTTCAGTCTTTTAAAGATCTAGTCCATAAAAATATTAATTACAAAGTCTTTTGATCCACATCACACTTATTGATATAATTACATATATACATATACCTATCTAAATTCATGCACCTCATACATATACACATACAAAATATACATATACAAACATACAAAATATACATATACATACATGCAAGAGCTACCTACATACTAACATATATACATACATACATACATACATACTTTCTTACTTACTTAAATATAAAAAGCAATCCTTTAAAGATAAAAAATGTATATACCGATCTTTAAAGTTCCATTTAACCATGAAAATCTCGATTACAAAGTCTTTTGATCCACATCATACTTATTGATATAATTATATATATACATATATCTACCTAAATTCATACACCTCGTACATATACATATACATACATACATACAAGAGCTACCTACGCACTAACATATATACATACATACATACATACATACATACATTACATACATACTTTCTTACTTACTTAAATACGCACTAACATACATACATTACATACATACTTTCTTACTTACTTAAATATAAAACACAATCTTTTAAAGATCAAAAATGTATATATCGATCTTTAAAATTCCAAACCATGACAATCTCGATCGGCCTCTGTACTCGATAGAGCAACCGTAGGCTGCTTCTTGCTGCTCCAAGTCACAGCAGCACTCCCCAAAGAAAACATGAATCCACTGGTAGATCTTCTATCTGAGATACTACCAGCCCAATCAGCATCTGTGTACCCATGTACACATATCTCTGTCCCAGTCTCATAGAATAGTCCACAATGCAAAGTAGACTTCACATACCTCAGTATGCGTCTCACTGCATCCAAATGCAGTTTCCGTGGAACTTGCATAAACTGACTCATCAATCCAACAGCATAGCTCAAATCTGGTCTGGTGATTGTCATGTAGATCAAACTTCCTACTATGCGTCTGTACATAGTAGGATCCTCCAAGATCTCTCCTGAATCTGCACTCAACTTGCCATTCTGATCCAATGGCACGAAAATAGGCTTACAGCCTGTCATACCATACTTGGACAACATGTCCAAGCCATACTGTCTCTGCAGTAATCCAATACCATGTGGTGACCTAATCACCTCAATGCCCAAGAAATATGTGAGCTCCCCCAGATCCTTCATCTCAAACTTCTGTCTAAGCAAGATCTTTACATCAAAGATCTCTGCATCATGGTCCCCCGTAATGATCAAGTCATCTACATAGATGACAACAAGCACAACTCCTCTATCACCATGTCTCACATACAGCGAGAAATCTGCATTGGCTACATGAAAGCCAATAGCGGCAAGATATTCAGAAATCTTGTCAGACCATGCTCTTGGTGCTTGTTTTACGCCATACAAGGCTTTCTTCAACCTGCAAACGTGTTTATTGGATATTCCCTTGAGCAAAAGGGGTACAGGTGTTATAACCCTGCTACACGTGAGTTGAGGGTAAGCAGGGATGTTGTCTTTGATGAGATGAGCAGCTGGTATGCTACTGAAAAGGAAGCTGTTGGGGCTGATGTGAGTGGAAGTGTGGTTGCACAGAATGCAGGTTAGTAATCACAGTCTTTGAGTGGACCAGGAGAGTCCTCATCTAGTGGGTCTGTTGATAGACCATGGAGTGGTAGGCTACGTCATAATACCAGCCCTGCAAATGTGATTAGTACATCACGTAAAGGAAAAGAGAAAGTGGTTGAGCCCCTTGGTATGCCTGACATTTCTGCAGGGCATTCTCATGTTGATGGAGAGTCTAGTGGCTCTGATATGAGCCTTGATGAGGAGCTTGGGATCCCAACTATGAGAACACCTGGTGTAAAGAAGGCTATGGAAGCCATGAATGAAAAGCTCCGAAGATCTGGTAGAGTGAAGAACCCTGTGCAGAGGTTTACTTATGATGGTAATGTGGCACATCACTATGCATATATGGCAAAGGTTGTGCAGGTTGTTGAGCCCACATGCATTGATGAGGCTGTTGGAAATGTGTGTTGGGAGAAAGCTATGGATGAGGAGATGGATGCACTATATGGAAATGAGACTTGGAATTTAGTGCAATTGCCTGAAGGCAAGAAAGCCATTGGATGCAAGTGGGTGTACAAAGTTAAACATAACAGTGATGGAATCATAAACAGGTACAAGACTAGATTGGTAGCCAAAGGATATGCGCAGACATATGGGATTGATTATGAGGAAACTTTCAGCCCAGTTGCCAAGATGGCAACGGTGAGAGTTGTGATAGCAGTGGCTGCGTCAAAGCAATGGTCTTTACATCAGATGGATGTAAAGAATGCATTCTTGCATGGTGATTTGCAAGAAGAGGTGTATATGTTGCAGCCACCTGGATATGAGGATGTGGGTCACCCCGAGCATGTTTGTAGGTTGAAGAAAGCCTTGTATGGCCTAAAACAAGCACCAAGAGCATGGTCTGACAAGATTTCTGAATATCTTGTCACTATTGGCTTTCATGTAGCCAATGCAGATTTCTCGCTGTATGTGAGACATGGTGATAGAGGAGTTGTGCTTGTTGTCATCTATGTAGATGACTTGATCATTACAGGGGACCATGATGCAGAGATCTTTGATGTAAAGATCTTGCTAAGACAAAAGTTTGAGATGAAGGATCTGGGGGAGCTCAGATATTTCTTGGGCATTGAGGTGATTAGGTCACCACATGGTATTGGATTACTGCAAAGATAGTATGGCTTGGACATGTTGTCCAAGTATGGTATGACAGGCTGTAAGCCTATTTTCGTGCCATTGGATCAGAATGGCAAGTTGAGTGCAGATTCAGGAGAGATCTTGGAGGATCCTACTATGTACAGACGCATAGTAGGAAGTTTGATCTACATGACGATCACCAGACCAGATTTGAGCTATGCTGTTGGGTTGGTGAGTCAGTTTATGCAGGTTCCACGAAAACCGCATTTGGATGCAGTGAGACGCATACTGAGGTATGTGAAGTCTACTTTGCATTGTGGACTATTCTATGAGACTGGGACAGAGATATGTGTACATGGGTACACAGATGCTGATTGGGCTGGTAGTATCTCAGATAGAAGATCTACCAGTGGATTCATGTTTTCTTTGGGGAGTGCTGCTGTGACTTGGAGCAGCAAGAAGCAGCCTACGGTTGCTCTATCAAGTACAGAGGAGCTGCTTTGGTAGCATGTGAGGTACGCCTGGTTGAGAAAGCTACTTGAAGATTTGGGTCTATCAGTGGTGGTGGATAGACAAGTTGTCATTTTCTGTGACAACATTAGCAGTATACAGTTGGCCAGGAACCCAGTCTTTCATGCTCATACGAAGCACATAGAGGTCCACTACCACTTCGTCAGAGAGAAGGTCTTGGCAGAAGACCTTGACCTTGTTTATGTCAGCACAGAGGATCAGGTAGCTGACATCTCACTACAAGAATGGTCTATACATAGCGACCCTCATATAAATATGAAGAAAATAGCGGGGGTCGCTTTTGTGGATGCTTATGCGACGTTTAAATTGCAGTTGTTTATGCCACCATTGTAGCGACCCTTGCAAATTGGAATTGAGTGGTTTATGCATCGGACTTGCGATGCATAAGCCACCTTTTGTTTTTGGGTCGTTTATGCATCGCGAATTTTTTTTAAAAATAAAATGTGAATACTCGACTCCTTCCCCTCTGGGTACTCCGCGCGCATCGACTCCTTCCCCTCTGGGTATGAGGACCAGAAGCTGGTTGTTAACCTAGACGGACATTGAGACGTATTATGTTTTACGTCATTAATTTAAATATTCTGAGTCATGGGTCGGGCTTGTCGGCACCATATGTTAAGGATGAAGGGATTGGGTGATCGCCGATGAGAGGCGCACCTTGAATATCAGTAGGATAAGGGTTAGGGTCGGCCGGCCATGTATGGGTACCCAAGTGTGAACGGCCAAGTCACCTATAAGAGTCAAATGTAACCCTAAAATCCTCATTCTCATGTGTGGTGAATACAAGAGTGCTCTTGCCTTATCTCCTTGGTTTCCTTCTCCTGCGTGTGTGAGAGAGAGAGAGAGAGAGAGAGTGAGAGAGCGATCGAGCGCACTGTGTAGCGGCACGGCAACGGCGGCGAGGCGGTAGAGCGGCGACGGCGGCTCTTCCTTCACGGCTGCGACGCGGGAATCCTTCAAGGCGACAGTTAAGCGGTGAGTGACACACCTTTTGCATTCTGTTTTGAGCTTGCCTTCCTGGTTGTATGCTTGCAGCCATTCGTGGCTCGCATACGGTGTCCGGCAAGTCCGCAGCTACGACCTGTGCGGCAAAAGCGCACATTTTTGGCGCCGCTGCCGGGGAGTTGCCCTGCACCAAGCTCCAGTTTGTAGCTCGACTGCTGCGTGAAGTTTAATCTACACTGTAGGAAAGCGACTGTGTGTTTGTTGTTAAGGTGTTTCTGTGTTTTGCAATCTGTTTTTGCAATTTGTCTGCTGCATTTCTGTTTCTTTTGTTATATTTTCGCTCCGCGTGTGGGCGTGCGTTCTGTTATCTGGTTTCTGCGTGTGAGAGGGATTTCTGAATCCCCAGATCTGTGCTGTGTGCGAACTGCGCCGGCCAAGGCTGAACCCTAAAGAAACCCTAGAAAACTTATCTAAAAAAAAACAGAAAATAAAAATTAAATAAAAATAAAAAAATTAAATTTTATTTTCAAAGAAAGAACCAAACGTGTGGAGAGGAAAGATTTTCTAATTGGAGAAAAATTTTTTGAAAAGAAAGAACCCCAATTGACCCACGACCCCGGCCCCGGCCCCGGGCCGCGGCCTCGGCCTCGGTCTTTTGATATATATATAGAGGAGAGTGAGCCTCCATAGCTTTCTTTCAAGTGAGAGCTTATGGGAAGTTGTGCCCTATATGTAGCCCACTCCCCAAGGAGTAAAGTGAGCATGTGGGATAAAGCCCTCACCCTTTCCTCCACAAGCAAATAGGCTTTTGCCCCTTCCCCCCAAGGGAAACGGACTGTTTTGAGGACTACAGGAGCTCTAGATAGGCGAACACGGTGCTGTAAAGCACACTAGGACCCTTTAAACGATACGCTCGTTTCGAGCTATCACACGCCCTAGTCCAGGTTCGACCATAAGTAAGGGGGTCAAAAACGGGTTAAAAACAATCTAAAAACAAGTAAAAACGGGGTGCGAAACACCTAAGAAACCACTTATGTGAGTTTCAAGGGTAGTTACCAACGCACGTAGGGTACCCACGTCACATGCATCTACGTTCTGGTCGGGTGCTAGAGTCTGAGCCACTAGAAAGTGTTTCAGTTCACGCAGGCTCACACCATCCCTCCACGTTGGCATCTTGGCCTTCGGCTGGAACCCAAGGGAGTGCAACCCAAGATCCACCGAATAGTGGATAGTGACTCGTCTTCTGACTCAGAAGCCATGGAAGGACACCCTACCAAGAACCCTGAGGAGACAAGCCAAAACATGCCAGTGTGGGCCCCACAACCTGGATCTAGCATGTTTAGTCGTCTAATAGAGACCTTTAGTAGAGCTACACGCTCTGAACATGCGACAAGCGAAGTAAATGAGGAAGGAGGGGTAGTAGATTCGCCATTCACATCTTATGTGGACCCTACCCTCCCAAAGAGTGTCCATGTGGATATTCCACCCACTTCGTTTAATGAGGGCCCTACTGAGCTACCACATTCCAATGCTCTTCCTAAAGTAGAGGTCCCTAGAAGCCAATCCATAAGAAGTGACATTGCGTCCACTTCAAGAGAACCGTTTGGCACACCAAGTCTAGATGGGATATTTCTCAATGAAAATTGGGAATATGATCTACACACAGAGACTCTAACGGACCTATACACGGGTTACACATACCATGTAGGTTGGTTAGAAGTCCTACGATCTACATCTAGCGCCACTAATCTAGAAGAGCAACAGCAAATGATATGTGATGTTATTCATAGAATTATCCAAATTGAGAGGCAAAATAGGGGAGTGGACCTAGTTTCCACTGGCCCTATGAGGTTTTTGGATACGGGCAAGCCCAAACAACCAACCCTATCACAATTGGAGACTCCCTCGGTGAGTCCCATAGACCCTTCATATGTTGTTTCGCCTGGAGTCTCAATGCAGGTTGAGCCCACGAGTAGTAACTTTAGCTTTCCAACCTTGGCTCAACTTTCCATTAGGGAATCCGCAATGCCTACCCCAATGATGAGCATAGCTGAAAGTGCACCTGTTACCGCTGTAGTTAGTACGACACCGCTACCTAGTGGAACAGCACCTACAACATTGCGTGCCAGTGCCTATCGACCCTATGTACCTATCGCTACTCATGCTCAGGTAGCTCCTACGCCTCTTAGTATGCCAATGGCGTATGCTCCATGACGGCCTTATCACCACCCTTATCCAAGAGGAGCTAGGCCTAGCCACATATCATATCCTACGTCATTTGCCAACCTACTCAGACCAACGCCAACTCCTATCAGCCAGGCTATCCCGGAAGTGCCTCCACCAGCTATGCCTGCTCACCTAGGTGATCTCGCAGCGTTTGCTCAGACGATTGGACGATCTATTGCGGAAAACATGCGGGGTATGCCTGAGAGAGAACCTAGAAGCAAGGCAGTACAAGTGGCTAAGCTCACTCAAAACTTCAGCAGTGGTAACGAGGATGTTAGGAAGCACATTGAAGTCTTTGAACACGTGTGTGATTCCTTGGAAGAGCACAATGAGCTGCATAAGTGTAAAGCCTTAGGCTTAACCTTGAGTGGGAAGGCCGGAGATTGGTATCAAACCTTAAGGGTTGAAGAGCGCACTCACTACCCCACTCTCAAGAGATTGTTCTTGAAAGAATACATACGTGAGGGTGTGCTTTGGGGAGTAGCATCTCAACTCCAAAAAGCTGAACGTGAGGAAGGGGAGTCAGTGAGATACTTTATAAGTCGATTGAAGCATCTAAATTCTCGCTGCACTCCCGATGAACGCTTCAATAACAACCAACTCCTCGATAGATTCATCCGAGGATTGCGCCACGAGGACATTTACAATGGCCTAGTCATTAGAGGTCTTACAACGTGGGAAGCAGTCACTGCCAATGCAATCCAGTTAGAAGACAACTTGATGATTGCAGGTAAAAAGGTGTCTTCAGAAACAAAATCCGTTAGTTCGCAAGTATCTGGGCATGAGCCAATGACGGTAAAACCTATTGCCAAGGAGCCCAAGATATCTGAAATGTCTGTGACCGACCTTACTAAGGCTCTCCAAGAATACTTTAGGGGTAATCGAGCTCCTCAGAATAGCCATATGTACCCAAGGAGAGAGCAACAATGGTGTTCGGTGTGCTTAGGACCACATAGCACGAGTGAATGTCCCACATTCAGAGTCAAATTCAATGGGAATTGTAATGCATGTGGTAAGTATGGTCATCAATCTAAAGATTGCCTAGTACTTAAGCGAATGTTGGCAAATCAGGCACCACTAGCCTGGTCAAACACACCTCAAGTACCCGCGCTAATGCCTGCACAACCTGTCGAGCAACCGTCACAGCACATAGTTCCAAGGAATCCGAATGTAGTCCAGTCTGTACCGTTACCACCGCCAGTGCTAGGACCACAACCTCCACATCCAAAGGATAACCCCAATAAACAAGATGGGTTGTGAGTCACATAGTGCATGTGGGGATTATGAAGAGAAGATAGACCCTACTACTCCATACGGGATTGATACGTTTGAAATGATTCCCCAGTACTACATGGAGGATCATTTTGGGCAAGTCAAGCCTGTATATCAAGC
Organism: Cibotium barometz; assembly: GCF_041138505.1. NCBI lineage: Eukaryota > Viridiplantae > Streptophyta > Polypodiopsida > Cyatheales > Cibotiaceae > Cibotium > Cibotium barometz. The sequence continues at coordinate 19,493,167 of NC_141085.1, forward strand.
GGCTGCTCTTGCCACAAGAGGGCAAAACCTTAATACCATGGCGAGGAGACCACCTCTTCAATGTTACGAGTGTGGTGGACCGCATCGTGTAGCGGAGTGCCCTAATAGGTTACAAAAGATCGCTACTCAGATGCAACCAAATCAAGGGAGCACATCGGGAATGCCGGTACTTACATGTAATTGTTGTGGCATAGATCATTTGATCGCTCAATGTCCACATAATCCTAATGCACCCAAGATTATGCCATTGAATTTGGTTGAGGTCACCAACCAAGCACGAAGAACCACACCCGTTGTACCCGCGAATGTAGTTACACGGTCAATGCTTCAAAATCAAAACTACATTCTTGAAGAGAGGGATACTGCATCAATCGCTCAGGCAAAGAAAAAGAAAACACGACGAAAGAGATCGCTTAATGCTCGGGGGGGTCACTCGTATAAATATGTAAGTATCACGTGAGTTCAACAGAAGGACATTTTAAATATTTAAAACTTACAGAAATATATTTATAGAGGGGATTTATTTATTGTATTTTTAAAAAAATTTACAGATTTGAATAGGAAAGGATACATTATATTCACTAAAAAATTCACAGATAAGGGACTTTTTAAATAGGCCTTGAACGCACGTGATATAGAGGATTTACATATAGTGACCCCCCCGAGGCTTAATGCCACGAGCTCCAAGCCCAGTTCAAAGACTAACATAGGGACAGGAGACGACCCCGTGTATATGAATGATCCTGAAGACGATTCTGATTCAATAGAAACCATGGGGACCAAAGCCACTACCTTAAAGGAGGAACCCACTCGGGAGCTCAATGAAGGAGAATCAAGCGAGTACATAAATAAGGGAAAACAGAAGGAAACTTCCTCGGTCCCACAACCAAGTCAGTTAATGCCCTCTCGACCACCCAAACTGACTGAGACTCCCCAAGACAAGCCACGTGGGCCAAAAACCCTCAAGAAAAAGATTGGAACTTACCCAAACCCAGTTGAGGAGATTGAACAAGTGCAACACTTAAGGGGTTTGGTGGAAGAAACACAAAGAGAACTGGAGCCAAACCCGAGAAAAATCAAAATTCCTGACACAGTGTTTCCTACGCAAGTTCAGCCTCACCGGAACCATAAACCGTTAGCTATACCTAGTATCATTCGGGAAGAAAGTGAGGATAGGACATCCGGAAGTGGGCAAACACCCTTCTTGCTGGAAAGAATGTTTAGTGAGGGAATGCCTGACCCCATCGAAGAGGAAGTGATTCCATCTTCACCAGTCCCTAGTCAAGGGGACCGTTGAATGTGTCCAAGCTAATGGATTTCATGTACTCCGAGATCAGAACCACGATCATATCCAAATTATGCGGAGATCCTGAGCTATTCTTAGCTCTTCGGGCATTTCTCAATGGAGAACTAAAGGCGGGGTTACCACAATTTGCAAATATGGATAGACCCGACACGCTTCAAGATGAAGGGGAGCATTGGGATCTACAACCCAACTTTGATGAAGATTCGGTCGTGGATATACCTGTGAACAAGTTGGGACAGTACTTTGAAGGTGACGAATCTAATGCCACCCTCCCCATTACTACCAAGGGATTAACTCTAAAGGGAATCCTTGATGGTGGTGCTGGAGTGAGCATTGTGACTAAAAACTGTTGGGAATCTATGGGAAGGCCTCACCTCGAAGTCACAAACATAGTGGTTAAGATGGCAAACGGAACTATTGCTAAACCTATTGGAATGTTAAGGGACCTTAAGATCAAGGTCCTGGGATACAAGGTAAAACATACCTTCATTGTAATGGATTTCTCCAAGCATCCTATGTCATATCAAATGATCTTAGGACGTCCTTTCATGAGGGAAGCACAAATGGTGCATGACTGGTCGAAAAACCATGTCTATCTACAATTCCAGGACTCTGTCATTCGAGTTGATCTTGAGAATGGTCGTGCACATCCTTTAGGAAGCAAGGTTATCATTGATAATCGATCGGATACCACTATTCACTCCGCCCCATTAAGGTATTGCTATACATGCAAAAAAGAGACTGATGATGGGAAGGATTCTCCTTACATGGATGTCCTACCCCGGGTATGACTGAGTCAGATAACGTGGATTGGGTACACCTAGCGGCAACCATAGACACATGGGGAAATAGAGGCACAAGTTGGGTAACACCTGAGGGGCAAGATATGCCACCATTAGTGCCAATAAACATGATAGGTGTTATGCACTTGACTCCTGATGGCAAGAAAGTGGAGTTCGCCCCATCAGTGTCAAATGGAGTTCGCCCCCATCAAAAGAAACTGACTCTGAGCCTGATGGGGGGGATAAATCAAATATTCACCCAAATGTGGAAGCAAGGTGCTCAAGGCCTAGGACAGTGGCCTCCTGCAGTTCATCCGAAAGTGAAGATCGACCAAGTGAGTCCGAATCTGATAGAAAAAAAAATCAAAAACTTGGTAAGAAGAAAACGAGACATAAGCGCCAACGCTATCGAGCTAATGTACGCACTGCAATAAACAAGGAAAGATCCACTGCAGAATGGCTTAGTTATGTAGGAGCCATTGATGCTCATCGGAAGTTAGCGGATAATTGGGGACAATACCTCCAAAGTGTCATGTGGTGTATTCCACAACCTCATGACGTCGCCCAATTAGAAATTGATGAGAAGCTAAAACTAAGTCGTACTGCAAGAAGGCGGCAAAACCAAGAGTTGGCTCAGCAACAAAAGGAAGCGGAATTGAAAGAAAAAAGCCTGGCACAACAAGAACCAGTAGACTTACACCCCGCACCCGAGCATTTCAAATCATTCACCACAGGGGAACATAAAGTAGTCTACACAAAAGCCCAACTAACGCCTACCAATGGGAGTAGCGGTGTCTACGATGGCCCTGCGGTAGTCAAGGAGATAGACTTAGCAGATCCGGGTGAGGAGTCTAAACCAGTTTTTATTGCTCAAGACCTCACCAAGGCGGAAGAAGCTACACTTACGAAGCTTCTTAAAGAATTCAAGGACATATTTGCTTGGACATATCATGATATGAAGGGTGTTCCACCCTCGGTGGTGCAACACACGATTCCAATGATTAGCACTGCTAAACCAGTCCAGCAACGTCCCTACCCAATGAATCCTAAGTACGCAAAGATTGTACAAGAGGAAATTGAAAAGCTTGTAAAATGTGGATTCATATACCCTATTGAGCACTCAGAATGGGTTTCTCCGATAGTAATCGTACCAAAGAAGAATGGGAAACTCAAAGTGTGCGTTGATCTCAAAAAGGTTAATGCAGCCACCAGAAGGGATCACTACCCCTTGCCATATTTTGAACATGTGCTTGAAAGAGTGGCAGGCAAGGAGGCATATAGCTTTTTAGATGGGTACTCGGGTTACAATCAGATCACAATTGCAGTCGAGGACCAAGCTAAAACAGCATTTATCACGGAGTTTGGAGTGTTTGCCTTTCGCATCATGGCTTCTGGCTTGACCAATGCACCTGCAACATTCCAACGATTGATAAACACGGCCTTTAAGGAATATCTAAGGGACTTCTGTGAAGCTTTCTTAGATGATCTTTGTGTTCATTCCTCTTGGGATGAGCACTTGATGTGTTTACGAAAAATATTTGAAAGGTGTAGATTATATCGCATCTCATTGAATCCTTTCAAATGCCAATTCTGGGTTAAACACGGAGTTATCTTAGGGCATATAGTGTCCAAAAATGGGATTTCCACAGACGAGAGTAAAATCAAGGTCATTCTGGAACTGCCACCACCCACCAACTACAAGGGAGTCCAACGCTTTATGGGCCACGTTGGTTATTATCGAAGGTTTATTCTCTTATTTGCCGAGATAGCTCGACCATTGTATAAACTTCTCATCGAGTTTATTTGGACCGAAGAATGTGACCGTGCCTATGAGCTATTAAAGAAGGCCTTGGCGAGTGCTCCAATCTTGAGAATGCCTAACTGGGATTTACTCTTCCATGTGCATATTGATGCATCAAACTTTGCTATTGGGTGTGTGTTAACTCAACCTGGAGAACACAAACTAGACTATCCCATTAGCTTTGCCAGTCGCCAGTTGAATGATGCTGAGATGAACTACACCACTACGGAGCGAGAAGGGTTGGCAATGATATATGCAGTAAGGAAATTTCGTTATTACCTCCTTGCCACCAAGTTTGTTTTCTATGTGGATCATCAAGCATTGTTGTATCTGGTAAACAAACCATGCTCCACAGGAAGAATCACACGATGGCTATTGATTCTTCTTGAGTTTGATTTCACTGTTGTTGTGAGACTTGGCAAAAAACATGTTATGGCTGATCATTTGTCTCGCATACCTAATGGTGAGGCTCCTACGGGGGTTGATGATGACTTACCGGACACTTCCCTGTTCATGGTGGAGACAATGCCTGAATGGAGTGAGAAGATTGTTAACTTTTTGGTTAATGGCTTCCCACCCAAGAAGCTTCGTAAAGATCTAGCTCGAAAGCTAATCAAAGAATGCGAACCCTATTGCCTGATAGCCGGGACTCTTTATAAAAGAGGAAAGGATGACGTTCTTAGGCGTTGTGCCCGAGAGGATGAGTATCTATACATTTTGCAAGAGGCACATATGGGTGTAGCCGGTGGTCACTTCTCAAGAGACTTAACTGCGTGAAAGATCTTACAATCAGGGTATTGGTGGCCCACTATGTTCCAGGATGCATCACTCTTTGTGAAGGGTTGCGATGAATGCCAACGATATAAGAAACCCCAACGAAAAGATCAGATGCCCCTACATCCAATCAAAGTAAACCAACCATTTGAAAAGTGGGGTTTAGACTTTGTAGGTCCAATTAGCCCAGCGGCACGCAACACACAATCTCACTATATTATTGTGGCCACTGACTATATGACCAAATGGGCTGAAGCGAAAGCGACACGTAAGGCAGATGCAAGGACAACAGCCAAGTTTCTCTTTGAAAATATAATCACACGATTCGGTTGTCCTTTTGAACTTGTGAGCGACAATGGGACGCATTTTATAAATGAAGTGATTAAGGAGCTCACAACAAATTTCATGATATCCCATCATAAATCTACTCCTTACTATCCGCAAGCGAATGGCCAAGCCGAGAGTACCAACAAGACCTTAATCTCTATTTTGACAAAGACAGTGGAAGCTCATCGCATGGATTGGGATCTAAAGCTTACGACAGCTTTATGGGCCTATCGTACTGCGTACAAAGTGGCTATTAATTGCACACCATTCAAAATGGTATATGGCCAAGAAGCAGTCATGCCGTGGGAATTTGTCATTCCTAGTCTTCGTGTTGCTACTCAAGAGGGTTGGGATGGTAATCCCTTAGTAGAGCGTCTATATATCCTTGAGCGGCTAAACGAAGAAAGACAATTGGCTGTATACAATGCCCTTGTGGAGAAGGATAGGAGGAAAAAATGGTTTGATCGCCATCTAAAGGACAAGGACATCAAGGTTGGGGATAAAGTCCTGATGTATGGAGTGCGAAACGAAAAGAAGAAGCTCAAATATGCTGGTAAGGGACCATATAGAGTATGTGAAATTACCCCGCAAGGTACCATCAGAGTGGAGACTCTCGACGGAGTTGAAACCATTGGATTCCTTAATGGGAGTAAATTCAAAAGATACTATGACCCACTGAGCCAGGAGGAGTTACACGCAATCCATCAAAAGAAGGCAGCTAAAGAACAGGCTGAGCTTAAAAAGATACAAGCAAGAGTCGAAGCCAAAGAACGTCAACAGCGTGCTAGGAGACAACGAGAAGCCAACTTGGGAATTACGCAAGTACTTTTCGAGGAAGCAGAGGAGGATGCACTGGAATCTGACCCACCTCTAAGATACCCAATTGAGTTACAGAGTCCTTACGGGGAGGTGCTGTATAATGCATTATTGGATACAGGAGCTCAACACAATTTGCTATCATATGGCGTGTGGTGTCAACTGGGAAAACCACCTTTATCCAAGAGCTCTATCCAAGTTCAAGGAATCAACAAGAAGAAAACCCCTGTCTCAGGAATTCTGCACACTCCGGTTGCTTATGACAAGGGAACCATAATTCAAAGCTTTTTGGTTATGCCTGCTGGTACCATGGAAGGGACTGTAAACTTAGGGCGCAAATGGATGATGGCCACCAAATGCAATATTGATTGGGAAACCAGACGAGTCACGACGCAAGAACCAACACTAGGTCTGACCGCTCAAAATCTCGCTCCTAAGCCATCGACTCTGGACAAAATGATGGATAACGAAAAATCACCAAGTCCAGTGGCAAAACCATGTTGATTGTTTGCCACCCCTCTAACGCTTCAACGCCAAAACTAGAAACAGGCAAGGTGGTCCCTAAAGCTTCGCTTACTATGCCAAAGAGTACATACAAATGGGTCCCCAAAGCTTCGTTAACAGCTACTTCCCCTGCTCAATCTCGTTCAGCCACCAAGAAGCCTCGTATAAGAAAAGCAGCTACCCACCCGAGAAAGGGCAATGTAACATCGCGATGGATCCCTAAAAAATTATTAGTAGCCCAAGGGTACTACGAGGGAAATGACCAGATTTGGGTCTCTAAACATAAGCTGAATCCCTCTACATCACCTGTAAAACCTTGCGAACCAATTGTTGCCACCCCAACGATAATTCAAGATCGTGGTAAGGGAAAGGTAACAGAGTGCTCCACACCACTTCTTCCAGAGTTAGTTTGGATTCCCAAACGATATCGATCATTACCACCTAGCTCAGGAAGGGGGGAGCCACATGAAGCTTCTAGCTCCTCATGCCAGGCACACGCTGATATAGAAGTTTCTACATGCTCTACACCTACTCTTGTCAACACCCAACAAAAAACCGATGAGTCTACGTCTCCCCTTGTAATAGTATCGTCGGAAACCATTTCCTCCATTCGTCAATGGGAGCGTACACTACCATCTCTACAATTTGATGTGGCCACAAGGGTCATAAAAAGCTATCTGCCCACATCACAACCTATGACCCGCTGGACAAATTGGTTCCAAGAGGCTGCAACATCATTGCAAATAATATGATCTACCCAAGGAAAGGGGGAGCATGTACTCACGCTCGACATTCTAATGCTTTCTCCTTAGCCCTCTCCCCTAACCATGTAATTGCCAAATTCAAGGGGATGTATATATATAGCTTCATACACAGAAAAACAAAGAAAAGAAAAACAAAAAATAGTAAAAAGAGCAAGAGCACAAAAACAAGAGAAATATCCGTATACAATCAAGAACTAGATTGTCCTGTCATAAACCTACTGATGCTATATCTGTGTTTGCAGATATGGCAGATGCCCGATCATCATACACTTCATCCACTCCTACCTTTGGTGAGAGGTATTATCTGTACCTTTCTCAGATATTCCACATGTGCTATCCTGTAATTGAAACTGAATGGGATCATATAGATGTACTAGCCAGAGAGGAAAATATTGAGGAATTAGAATGGCTAATTCGCCTATTGACCATGACTGACCCCTACTCCGTAGAGGACATATCCCCGATAGCCCAATGCTTTCCTTTTCCACAAGATGACTATCCTCGCATGGTTACATTTTTGATGAGTTTATGTGGATGGGAAAATGAAAAGGAAATATCTGACAATGATGAATGGACGGATGAAACTCATGGCACTACTGAGGTTGACTTTATTTGTTTGGATGATGCGGATAGAGGCTTAGCCTTAGGGCTAGAGCCAGGACTCTACAACATCCTCTTACCGTATTGCAGACATGTACCTTTTTGTACCATAGATTGTGGAGGCAGCCGACAGCATTCAAGTCAGCCGACCAGCCTTTAAAGCATTTATGGCATTTAAATGGCAGTCGTGAGCATATTCAGAGCTGGCCGACTGCAGCCAAGCTGGCCGACCAGCACCAATTCCCCATATATAAAGAAACGCATCATTTCAGCATAGACATCTGGATCTCTTCAGCGTTTTCCTTCCTAGGAGCAAAGGGGGATACAGTTCAGCATCCAACAGTGTGTTCCTTCAGCGTTTCTACACCAAGAGGGCTGGGAGCAGCAGCGCATCCACGCATCAGCATATTCAGCCATCTTCCCAACTCCTACATAGAGGGATACCAGCATACAAGTGGTGGAACTCAGCATTGGAGTCAGGACAGCCATCTTTCAGCCATCCTTCATCATTATTCAGCATGTTTCCCTCTCTTCCAGGGGTAGACATCATCTAGGACAGCATAGATCCCTTTGGATCTCATTGTAACCGCATTCATCATCTAATATAGCTGCATTGCATTGACACATATTTGTCTATCTCTTAAACATCATTAAGTGCAGTTTAGTTAGACTAAGGTTGTGATTACTACGGTCGAAGCCTCACATGTCACATTGGTATCAGAGTGTTACATGGTAACCAGCCTTAGATCATGTTCATTCCATCAGTCATTCAGTCAGACATCATGTTAATTGCTTCTGCACAGTTAAACCCAGTTCTCATGATTACTGCGGGCTGCGGGGCAGGCATGACGGCACCGCGCGGCACGAGGGGGGGATGCGGGGGTGTGACGGCACGGCCCGGGGGGGGGCTGCGGGGGCGCGACGGCACGGCACCGCCGGGTGGGGGGCTCCGGGCTGCGGGGCATGACGGCACGGCACCGCCGGGGGGGGGGCTCCGGGCTGCGGGGGCATGACGGCACGGCACCGTCGGGGGGGGGGCGGGCTGCGGGGCCGCGTCGACACGGCCCGGGGGGGCTGCGGGGCGTGACGGCACGGCACCCGGGGGGGCTGTGGGGCATGACGACACCGTGCGGCACGAGGGGGGGGCGCGACAGCACGGCACCGCGGGGGGGGCGTGAGGGCACGGCACCGCGGGGGGGGCGTGAGGGCACGGCTCCGGCGGGGGCCGGGGAGGGTGTTCGGGCACGGCAACGCGGGGGCCGCGGAGGCATGAGGGCATGGCTCCGGCGAGGGTCGGGGAGGGTGTTCGGGCACGGCACCGCGGGGGCCGGGGGCGTGAGGGCACGGCTCGGGGGGGGCCGGTCGGCGGGGGGGGCGTGAGGGCACGGCACCGGAGTGTGAGGGCACGGCTCCGGGGGGGCGGCCGAGGGGGGGCGTGAGGGCACGGCTCCGGGGGGTGTTCGAGCACGGCACCGTGGGGGCCGGGGAGGGTGGTCGGGCACGGCACCGCGGGGGCCGGGGAGGGTGTTTGGGCTCACCGGGGTGACGGCACGGCACGACTCCGTGGGGGCCGGGGGAGGGTGTTCAGGGCACGGCACCGCGGGGGCTGAGGGAGGGTGTTCGGTCACGGTACCGCGGGGGCCGGGGGGCGTGAGGGCACGGCTACGGGGGGCCGGCCGGGGGGTGTTCGGGCACGGCTCCGGGGGGGGGTGGCCGAGGGGTGTTCGGGCACGACTCCGGGGGGGGTGTTCGGGCACGGCTCCGGGGGGGCGTGAGGGCACGGCTGCGGGGGGCCGGTCGCGGGGTGTTCGGGCACGGCTCCGGGGGGGGTGTTCGGGCACGGCTCCGGGGGGGCGTGAGGGCACGGCTGCGGGGGGCACGGCTGAGGGGGGGTGTTCGGGCACGGCTCCGGGGGGTGTTCGGGAACGGCCGGGGAGGGTGTTTGGGCACGGCTCCGGGGGGGGTGGCCGGGGGGTGTTCGGGCACGACTCCCCGGGGGGCCGGCCGGGGGGGGGGCGTGAGGGCACGGCTCTGGGGGGCCGGGGGGGGTGTCTAAAGGTGATTCTCAGCTTGGCTGGCCTCCTTCCTTTTGCGCTGAGCAAAAGGAGCCTTTCTCCTCACTTTTAGAGCTGCGATTCACTTTTGGCATATGCCTTTCTGCTGATATAAATGACCTTAGCCAGTTTTGGTGTGCGATTTCCTTTGTAGGCTAGATCTAGCTCTAACACGCACCCCCAGCCCTTATGCTCTCTCTCTGTCTCTCTCTCTCTCTCTCTCTCTCTCTCTATCATATGCCTTAGGGACATGGGCTACCCTAGTGGCCTTTAGGTTTCCATACTTAGGAAATTGTAGAAGAGTTAATCCACAGCAAGCTGCGAGGAGTTAATCCACAGCAATCCACAGCTGGCTGGTATTAAACTTATCTATCCTTCACTAGCTACTTGTAGCCATACCATCTCGCTGTACTTGTGCTCATATCAGGCTGTACTTGTGCCCACAGATGCAGTCGTGGGCTTTTGCATCTGGCTGACTGCAGCCAGGCTGGCCGACCAGCCCCCCTCACCCATATATATAGAGACCTCAGCATTCAGTTCAGCACATCATCATCATCTGTCATCAGCGCATCTCAACGCATCTCAGATAGCAGCATTCAGCAGGGTGTTCTCCAACGCATCTCCTCCAGGAAGCTTTGGGAGCAGCATATCCAACCAACGCATTAGCACATTCAGCAACGCATCATCATCAGCATTCAGTACTTCATCTTCAACACCATATTGGGGAATATGGGAATTTCCTAGTAGTTTGGGACACGTGGTCAAATCTTTGGATTAATCATAACTTGAACACTGTTACTCCAAATTGAGCGCTCTATAGCTTACTAGATTCCATTTTCCAAGCGCTTTCCAACAATAGGTCACATGATATGGTTTTGAGAAACTTATAGGCATGTTATCCAGGTCCCACCTTTTTAGTATTCAAAAAATGAGAGTTGGGAAATTCCCAAACTCACGAATATAGTGTTCTTCAGCAAACGCATCTATTCTCCTCAGCGTTTCCTTCCCAGGTAAGAGGAGCACATCTGCGTTTCATCATCAGGTCATCATAGCATCTGTTCCAAAGCATCCCTTCAGCATTTCCTTCCCAGGAGACAAGGGAAAGATAGTGGACAACAGTTCATTCATCATATCAGAATATTCAGCATATAGGCAGCATATTCAGCAGTATAGATCCATTTGGATCTCATTGTAACCGCATTCATCATATAATATAGCTGCATTGCATTGACACATATTTGTCTATCTCTTAAACATCATTAAGTACAGTTTAGTTAGACTAAGGTTGTGATTACTACGGTCGAAGACCTTTACATGTCACATTAGGAGCTTCTGGTGTCCATCCATGGTTCTTCTAGTAATTGTCGTTAATGTATGTATTAAATTTGATTAATACAGGTTGGTGACATCTTTTATACAGGATGAAGGGCCAGCACACATGGAACTGAGAGAGAGCATGTACACATGGTGCATCTTGCACAATTGGAACCTAGAGCAGCTATAGTGCTGGAGCGCGAGGAAGAAGACCATGTACTTCTTGGACATGGTAAACATGAAGTCTATGTACATCATGTACATGATGAGCATCAGGCTCAACCATGGCAGCTGGGGATCTAAAGAGTTGCGTTTTTTTAGAATACATGCTTGTTATTTTTAGAGCATATTGTAAATAAAAGCGAGAGTAGCAGGGGAACATAAAAGGGGCAGTCCACGCATCACTTGAGCATAACCTGGGGGCAGAGTAGCTTTTGGCTAGCCTATGTGCACCTTGGTTTCACGACTTTTCCTCCGAGAAAAAGTTGACGTGTACTTGCTTGCTTTTTTAGCACTTCCTTAGTTCTTGCCCAAGCACATAACTGTGTTGTCCTTTACGCATGATCTCTATTGGCTCTCTCTTTCTCATGAGTTGACTACAATTTTTTTTCCTTGAAATAGCTATGGCTGAGCAAGAAAAGGCTCCCCTCTTGATGGTCATCAAGAGGATCTTGAGACAAATGGCGGTAGACAGAGAGTCCATCCAGGAGGATATGATTGAGTACGCTGCCATGACTGTACCCCAGCTTGAGTTAATCATCACTCACCTCTCGACACTAGTACGGCCAGTAGCCTTTGGGGAGGGCTCTTCGAGGGATCCTATTCCCGGAGGTAGCGGCACACCCCAACCCGTGCATACGCTTTTGGTGCAGACGCACGTGCAACAGACGCCGGGCCCCAGTGTTTTGACACAGGCCGAGGGCACTCCCTTGGCACAGAGGCGCCGCCGTTCGAGGTATGCATTAATCTACTCCATGTCTAGGTGTAATTTTCATGAAACCATCCAAAATGAATCTTAAAAATTATGTGTTTTTTGTGCAGTAGTAGTAGTCAGCCATCACCATCACCAGTCTCTTCACCATGTGTGCCTCCTTCTGCACCTCCACCTGCCACCTCGGAGCTTCGCATGCTATCGGGCACGATGCCCATTAGCATTCAGGTGGATCAGAGTGGGCGAGTGCAGTATGTAGACGGTGGGGCACTTTTCTGTCGCCGCTTGAGAGAGCTCGTGCACACATACATGCCCAAGATACACATCCACTGGCGGTAAGTCCAATTCTTTCATGTATTTTTTAAAATCTCTGTATACATTGATATCAAATGATAAATCTAACTAAAGTGACTTTTTTTTTTCAAATTGTAGGGATCAAGATGATAATGACAAGAAATATGTGTTGGCAATCCTCGCGCAGGAGTTCGGCGTTGGTTGGGACGAGACCGCTGTATTGCATGAGATGCAAACGCTTCTAAAGCATCGACGGAACAATGCACGGTACAATTATTTGCTTTGCTATGTTATTCAAGTCTACTTCTTTCTTTGAGTAATATGGTTGAATTATTGTTAAATTAAATAAAGAAAGTTTGGAACGCCAAACACCTGAAACGTTCTCTAGAAAGTTCACATACTCCCGCACTTACACACACACGCATAGTACATGGACTCATGACTATAGAACACGAGCCTAAGGGGAATCGAACCCCTAAGTAGCAGCATAAGGCCACTCTAAGACCAAGAGGCTCCCCCTACCACCCCACCCTATAGTTAGTATCATGTACAATCAAAACAAGCGATGAAAAAAAAGGATATCGAGGTAGAAACACATTACCATTTTCTTTTGAATTGATGAGCCAAGCTGTTTATGAACAATTGGAAACTATGCCTTGCCAAAGATATCAATCTCTAAGAACACCTCGTCGTTGTCAGCCATAGCCTCTTGAAGTTCCATCTCTGTTAGGCATATGCTAAGTCCATCAGGGAGTGGAGCATTGTTCGAGGTGGATTCTGAGATTTGCTCAATGTCAGCCTCTAGTAGATCTTCTCCTAGATCATCCGATAAATCTTTACCCAGATCATCCCCTTCATCATCCGTTGAGGGTGGTGTGACATTTGTTTGTGAAATCAAATTTGCTTCTCTAATGCGAAGAATTGTATCTCCTTGCCCATGTGATATAGAGGTCATTGTTGTGTCTGGTGTATTGTCGGGCTCTGTAGAGGTCATTGTTGTGTGGTGTATTTTCACGCTCAGTAGAAAAGGTGGTATCAAACAATCTTCGGCTTCTAGGGTTCACATGAACAATTTGCCACCATGGATTGCCATTTGGATTTTTGTAAAAGAAAGCTTGTTGCACATGCATCGGGAAGAGATAGGGCTCTTTGGTTGCTCGTAGGAGCTTCGATGAGTCAACGGACCAGAAGCCGCTTTGTTCGTGCCTCAAGGTGGCCCTTTTTCCTTTGTACTCCGCTCGAAACCAACGCACCTTCAAAATTACCTGCAATATTATAATGTATATAAACTTGTTACTCAAAGATGCTGAATATTTCAATCATTTGGTTTGCATAATATTTTGAAACGAATCATGCGTACCTGTTTCATAACACGATAGTTAATTTCGCATATGCCCTCCAGATCCCCTACGTAGCCGAGCTCATCCTCAATCAAATTTGTGTCACAAGCACTTGCACGAGAGAGTTGATGAAAGGACGCAACGATGCAAGAGTCCTGAGTAACACGAAGATCATCAATCCTCTTGACGCGGAGATGCTGACCACACACCCACATGTTACTGTGAGCTCGGACCTAAAACCACATGGGAACCACATGAACATGTATGGTTAGAATCCAGAAAAACATGTAGTATTATTCAAATTAAAATATAACATTGGAGTAACTTACCATGGTGTCGCATCCTAGGCTAAGCTCAAACTCTTCTCGTGAGATTTCAAACCCCTGCCCTCGCATCTCTCTGATATGTGTATTCAACCATTCTAGGCTCATCGTTGGAGGTGCACTCCGACCCTTTTTGGATGCCCTACTTCTCCTGTTTCTCTCTTTGCATTCTTTGTCATGCTTGTCAATCCATTTTTGCATGCAATTTGAGTTATACACCACAAAAGTACTAAGCGCTTCCCTCTCCTTAGCACTTATCTTTAGTGGGACCCCTTGCCCACATAACATCTCTGTGGTTTCGTTGTCTGATTGTTCTTCTCTCCAACCAGGAGGAGCTTCGTTATCCACATGTTGCAAGTACTCAGATAGATAATACATGCACTCGTGAAGCAACCATCCCTCTGCCATGGATCCCTCGGGTCTTGCTCGCTGGCGCACAAATCCTTTCAATACCCCCATGTACCTTTCAACCCAGAACATCCATCGTGTACTCACGGTCCCTGCAAACGAGATGGATCATAACATGGACTTGAATGTCAAAAAAGGAGGTAGGTAACTCCTTCTCCATCAGACAAAGGAGCTCAATACACTCTATCTTTCGTTGCGGGATATCACGTGAGTCGATCTCTTTGGATGTAATCCATCTATAAAGAGAAACAATGTGATTAGCATAAGATTTTTGTGACAAAGAAGTAAGAACAATATGATGTTCCACTGTCAATACCTTGTGAATGATCCCAATCAATATATAACATCCCTAATACCCTCAGTCAAACAACCGTCGATAACAAGTGGCAAGACGTGCTGCACACAGATTAGCTCTAGTGTTAACAAATGATAATGTAATGGCACCTTCATTAGAAATTGACGATACATGTTAGAGAGGCACCATACCTTAATGAAGTTATGCCAGTCGTGTGTCTTTAGACCCGAAAGAGAGTTATCATCCATGGTAAACATGTTTTGCAATGAAGCACCATAGCCCGTAGGAGTACGTATGCACCGTATCCGCGCTCATTGATGACGCTTGTCTCTTGCTTTGTGAGTACCCATGGTGCCTGTGAATAAGTAATATTTCCTGTCTCCTCATTGATTATAGGCCATAGTGATCGTTTGCAGTTGCAAATCTTTAGGTCTGCCCTTGCAGCCTCTGTATCCTTGAAGCCCATAAGATGATTCCAAAGCGAGTGTGCAACATTTTTAAATATGTGCATGGGATCAAGCAAATGAGTTATTTTTAGATCTTTCCAATACTCCAGCGTATACCATATGGATGAATTTTGTGTCATTGATTTCTTGCCTCTCGACGACTGCCGCAAATCATATTCGTCATCATTATCGCTTGCAAGTTCTGCCTCCGGATCTATTAGAGGTCCGTTTGTCCACTTGACGTACCAATCTCTTGGAGTCATTCGCGTTGAACAACGTCCATTCTCCACTTTGCCATTAAAATGTCTCGCATTCGCTTTGGAACGTAGCACATGATCTGGAGGCAGAAATCGTCGATGTCGAAGGTATATATTTTTACTCAAACTTCGACTATATTTGGAGCGTAGCCAATCACCGCATGGTGGACATGCTTTGTAACCCTTTGTTGATAGGCCTGAGAGAAACAAAAACTGTTTTTATGTTTTCAACATCCAAATTTTTTGATTGTATAAACAAACAAACAACTAAAGAGCCCTGCTATACCTGATGCAAAGCCATAGGCAGGATAGTCATGTATTGTCCATGCTAAAATGCCACGAACCTTGAAACTTCTATTACCCACAGGTTTTGACATATCAATAACATTTACTCCTTTCCATATTTGTTGCAAGTCATCAATGAGCGGTGCAAGATATACGTTGATGTCTTTAACTTGCCGCTTCCCTACATTGATGCATCGTTTAAATTTGACATTTTTCAAATAGAAATGAGTGTGCTATTTAGAAATGAGAATATTTGTCACATACCAGGAATCAACAAAGACAATATTAAATGCTCTTTCTTAATTGACATGAATGGTGAGATGTTGTAGTTGATAAGAACTACGGGCCAAGTTGACCACTTGCTCGATCGCATGGAAAAGGGATTGATTCCATCCAAGCCAACTCCAAATTTTATATGGCGAGGCTCCCAATGAAACTCTGGCCATGTAGCATCGATATGCTTAAATGCTTTGCTATCGCTTGGAATCCTCATGACTCCGTCTATACTTGCATTTCTCGAACTCCAATCCATAAGCTTGGCTATTTCGGGGCTGCGGAAGATGTGTTCAACTCGTGGTGCCAAGGGAAAGTGTCGCAGAACTTTCATAGGGACATTCAAGGTTCCTGCCTTGAAACGAGCAATACCGCATTTGGGACAAGTGGTTGCATTTTCATACTCTCCACGATACAAAATGCAATCATTGACACATGCATGAATTGTGTTGTATTCGAGTCCAAGGGATGCGATCATTTTCTTTGCCTCGTCCCTCGACTTTGGGATCACATTGTTTGATGGTAGAATCTTGTTCGAAAGAAGCCTACCACTCAATTGTAAATATTTAATGAGCACAAAAGTGATTGAGAGCCATTATTTTTATGCAAACAAAATACAAATATAACTTACGATAGTAATGCAGAAACTGATGCATTACTCCATTGGTAGCGTGTTTGGAGATTCAAGATGAGTAAGGTCACACTCAATCTTGATATGGATGCACCATCGTAGATGGGCCTTGAAGCTTCTTCTCGTAGAAATTTTTCATGCGGACAAGTTTCTTCTTCACTATTGAGCTCGAGGGGGAGTGTTGAGATATCGAGCTCATCCAGTGAGGCGGTGGACACTGATGACCCACCTGGGGGATAGGCCCCACACTTACACCACTGGCATGGTTGGTGAGATCTTGGGTGATATGCAGCCAGTGGGATGAGCTGTGTGACAGCCATTCTAGAGAGACTGGCATAGTTATAGCGCCAGCTCATTTAGTCGGGTTCACACTATAGAGAACCCGTGTATGTATTTGGTTGAGTACCTTTCATATAGTGAGTACTCTTATCTTGTATATGGTGTGTTGAGTGTTGAGTAGAGAAGAAGAAGATTTTCAGCCTCTCACCATGTGTGTTCTCTATTAGGGTTTTGTGAGTGTGTGTGTGTGTGCTTGCAAGAGCTCAAGCTCTCTTCCCCCCTGCATCTTTTCTAACCATGGTCTCATGGGGGACCTTGAATTTTCAGCAGCAAGGTGCATAGCCCTACCAACACATAATAGGCATGTGGAAGAGCTTGAAGATGAACTGAGTATATGGGAAAATAGCCTCTGTTCTGATGCATGTGAGGGGCAAGAGTTTCAGGATCGAGGTGAAGGCAATGACAAGCTTTCAATTCAACAAGGAGATGGAGATCAACATGAAGTAAATGGGCAAAAAATGAAGACATTATAACAATTTTAGATTAGATGACATGCTTGTAATTTTGTAGCAGGCTCTTTTTTAACCAATCTTTATTTAATTGAAATCTTAATATTTTTGCAAACTGTAATTTTTTTGTCTAGCAATCTAGTGTGAAAAGGCCAAACTTTAAATTTTAACTATAAATAGCCAAAGGTGCCTGCTTTCTCATTTTCACGCGATAAAAACCAAGCACCAGCTCACACTATCTCTTTGCATTCACATGGCTACCCACTTTGACAAGGTGCCTGCTGAGCTGCTTAAGTACATTCAACAATATGCCCGCCCCTACATCTAGAACCTTGAACACTTCATCGACATCTGCATCCCCATAGGAGCTTACTGTACCTTCAATAAGGAGGAGGTGAAGAGGTTGGGGAAGGGCAATTTAGGAACTAGGTTCCTCTCATGGCTCACCACTTTTGCATTCCTCATCTCAGTGAGATGAGGATTCGGATGAGGAGGTAGAGATGCCTGCATTGCAGTTGGCAGGGTATTTGAGGGATGACAAGGAAGTGAAGACAGTAGGAACGAGTGTTGGTGTAGAAGAGCAGCTTGCATCAGGCACTTTCCAGAGGGTGCACAATCTGCACAGTTGAACAACCCATTGTGGTGGAAGGTGAAGAATACTTATTTCTTCATGACCTTGAAAAGATAGCTGGCTTGAGAATGGATGAATGCCTGGGCAACATTATATGCACGCGATGTGAGGTGGACCTTGATACGTCCAACCTCGGTCCTCACCTAGATAGTGCTATATTATCCCTTGGAGAATCTATCGCAACAGAGACAGTTGCTTTGGTCAAGGAAACTATGGTTGAGACCGTGGAGCAAGCCCTAGTTCCAGACCTTACAAGACAAGCTAGAGGCTGAAAAGGATACCCTTGCTCTGCTAGAGCAATGGAGGAGACCAAAGCACCAAAAAAGGATGAGGCTAAGTCCTCGATTGACCTCTCCGCCCCCACCAGCACTTTGGCAAAAGAAGACATTGAGCAAGAGGTAATACTCGACCTTTTACAATCTAGAAACATTTGTAATTATGTATAGGAAAATATTTTGATTTTTCCTTTGATTGCAGAGGGTGCTTGAAATTGATGCATTTGTTGGGAGAGGCAGCGGCAGCAGAAACCAAGCCAAGGTCCATGGACATGATGCTGCATTGGTGCATTATCTTGGTCGACTTCCTGTGGATGGCATCGCCATTATCCATAGGGACTACACCCCTCAATCTGCCTGCACTCTCTTCTTTTTGAAAGCCCTCTCTAAGGTGCTTTGTGTAGCCTCTCTAAGGTGCTCTGTGTAGCCTCTATGGCACAGAGCACCAAATGTATAGTTCTAATTAAAAAATCCCTTGCCTTTGATGTTTTTGGTTTTGGATTTAGGGATAAGCTTCTTGATCATATAGGTATAGCCAAAAGCATAGGCATAGAGGATCCTCAAGAAATAGCCCAATCACTCCTTGAGTACACTATGCCCAATAACAAGAGAAGGAAGCTAAATATTGTAAGAAAGCTTTTGTAAAGATGATGTATCATTTCTTATTATGAATACAATATAATCCAATTTTTGCAAACTTATTTTCATCAAGTATATCATTGTATAGCATAGGAATAGAGGATCCTCAAGAAATAGCCCAATCACTCCTTGAGTACACTCTGCCCAATAACAAGAGAAGGAAGCTCAATATTGTAAGAAAGCTTTTGTAAATATGATGTATCATTTCTTATTATGAATACAATATAATATAGCTCAATATTATAAGAAAGCTTTTGTAAAGATGATGTATCATTTCTTATTATGAATACAATACAATTTTTGCGAACTTATTTTCATCAAGTATATCATTGTTTTTTTTAGTTTGTTCCATCAATGTTTTTGTGAATGCATCAGAAATGACCCTGGGAGCCTGGGGGAGTAGTGCCAAAATAGCTTCCCCAGCCCTTCAGGAGCAATTCTGATGCATTGGATAATAAATAATATATTTTTATCTATGATTAAAGGTATTTTTATCTTGTAAATTACTGTTTCTCATAATCAATGTACTCAACTTGATTATAAATGCATCAAAAATAATTCTGAGTGGCTGGGGGAGCAGTGCAAGAACAGTGCAAATTTTGAGTCTGCACCGCGCTGCTGTAGAGCCTAAATTCGCACTGGTGGTATAGCTTCCCTAGCCCTCCAGCAATTCTGATGCATTGGATGACAAATAATGTATTTTTATACATGATTAAAGGTATTTTTATTTTATAAATTACTGTTTTTATAATTAATATACACAACTTCATTATAAATACATCAGAAATGATCCTGAGTGGATGGGGAAGCAGTGCCAGAACAGTGCAAATTTTGAGCCTGCAGTAGCGCCGCTGCATAGCCTAAATTTGCACTGTTTTGGCATAGCTTCCTTAATCCTCCACCAAGAGCAATTCTAATGCATTGGATGACAAACAATGTAATTTTACAGATGATTAAAGCTGTTTTTATCTTATAAACTATTGTTTCTCACAATTACTGTACTCCTCTTTATTACAAATGCATTAGAAATGATCCTGAGTGGCTGGGGGAGTAGTGCTAGAACAGTGCAAATTTTGAGCCTACACCGCTGCTGCACAGCCTAAATTCGCACTATTCTGGCATAGCTTCCCCAGTCCTCGAGGAGCAATTCTGATGCATTAGATGATTAATACTATAATTTTACACATGATTAAAGATGTTTTTATCTTATAAACTACTATTTCTCACAATTAGTGTGCTCAACTTCATAATAAATGCATCAGAAATGATCCCGAGTGGCTGGGGGAGCAGTGCCAGAACAGTGCAAATTTTGAGCCTGCACTACCGATGTAGAGCCTAAATTCGCACTGTTCTGGCGGCACAGTTTCCTCAGTACTCCAGGAGCAATTTTGATGCATTGGATGATAAACACTATATTTTTACACATGATTAAATGTGTTTTTATCTTATAAACTAATATTTCTCATAATTAGTGTGCTCAACTTCATTATAAATGCATCAGAAATGATCTTGAGTGGCTACGGGAGCAGTGCCAGAATAGTGCGAATTTTTAGCCTGCACCGCGGCTGTGCAGAGCCTAAATTTGCACTGTTCTGGTAGCTTCCCCAGTCCTCCAAGAGAAATTCTGATGCATTAGATGATAAATACTATATTTTTACACATGATTTAAGATGTTTTTATCTTATAAATTGCTATTTCTCACAATTAGTGTGCTCAACTTCATTATAAATGCATCAAAAATATTCCTGAGTGGCTGGGGGAGCAAGGAGGATTCAGACTATGAGAGAGAATAAGAGGAGGTTCCTGCAAGTGCGTGCAAGTGTAGAAAGGTCAAGCTCGTCAAGCCAAGGAAGTCCCAACCTTGCCAACACACTAACACAACACAGAGAGCTCCAAGGAGAAGGATGCGCCAAGGGCATAGGGCTATCTGGCTTTCATTTGTAGCCTTTTGATAGTTAAAATTTTAAGTTTCTCTTACAATGTCTCGGTGTCATCATGTTTGTTTAACATGGAGTTTCTATCATGTGCCAGTTTGTCACCCAAGGCATCAGAAGTACTGTTGGAGGGCTGAGGAAGCTGTGCCAGAACAGTGCGAATTTGGCCTCTGCAATGGTGATGTAGGCTCAAAATTTGCACTTTTCTGGCACTTCACCCCTAGCCACTCAGGATCATTTCTGATGCATTTATAATGAAGTTGAGCACACTAATTGTGAGAAACAATAGTTTATAAGATAAAAACACCTTTAATCATGTGTAAAAATATAGTGTTTATCATCCAATGCATCAAAATTTCTCCTGGAGGACTCGGGAAGCTATGCCAGAACAGTGCGAATTTAGGCTCTGCAACGGCGCTGCAGTCTCAAAATTCGCACTGTTCTGGCACTGCTCCCCCAGCCGCTCAGGATCATTTTTGATGCATTTATAATGAAGTTGAGCACACTAATTGTGAGAAATAGCAATTTATAAGATAAAAACATCTTAAATCATGTGTAAAAATATAGTATTTATCATCTAATGCATCAGAATTGCTCTTGGAGGACTGGGGAAGCTATGCCAGAATAGTGCGAATTTAGGCTCTACAACGGCGGTGCAGGCTCAAAGTTCGCACTGTTCTGGCACTACTCCCCCTCCTATTGCTGTGGTTACTGTGTATCAAGTTTCTCCCGAGTAGGTAGGGGACCCTGTCCTGGTAATAGGGTCTTGCCACCTATGGTGCTGCACAATGTAGGAATGTTTTCACCAACCCAATCGAACTGCTCCATTGGCCTCTCTGTCTTGATCTCTGGGGTGGCTGCATTGCGGGGTCTTCTTCACACGCTTCCTCCCACTAGAAGGGCCTGCATGTGTGTGCGTTGGTGTTGCTGTGGGAGGAGGGTTGGACTCTAGTGATCCCATTGGGCGTGTCCTAGAATCCAAGGGGTCACTCTCTTCTGTGGTGTCACCAGTATGTGGTTGTTGGGTGCCTTGCACTGTGTTTTGTGAAGGCATGGTAACACGTGCGGTGTTCTTGCTGCGTGCCATATCCTGTACGACTATGCTAACATGGTGATGTGCTGGTGTCCTTACGTGGGTGTCTACATAGGTCTTGAGCTCAAGCTCTCTAAAAAAGTGAAATTAAAATGAAGTGAGAGAAGGAACTATTAATAGTTTTTTTAAAGGGAAAAAAAAACTAACTAAACTTATTTTCTTAGCCTTATTACATCTAGTTTTATGCTCGTGCATGCACAACCCAATGCCTCCCTTGTCTCCTCATTCGTGCACTCCAAGCACCATGCCTATGGGGAGCATTGGTCTGCTAACCATTTAAGCCGAGCATGACTTTTTGCAGCCTTGCGTGCCTCTTGCGCAAGCTTAGATTGTTGGGCCCGCTCCCTAACCAATACCCTTCCAAAGGTTGTGTGATAAAACCAATTGTAGATAGTTTGTACGTGTTCCTCCTACAGAAGCTCCATCTCCATGTCTTGTATTTTTGAAATAAACCCCTCTTGCTTTATAATGTGATTTCTCCATCCCTTGGGTACTCCACATGTCGAGCGATCCATACTTGTTCATGAAATATGCACCATGCACATAAACTATGTGCTGTACACATGACAATAGAATTTAATTAGAAAAAGTCAAGGTTAAAACACTAGTTTATTTTTTTTACTATACAACTTACCATAATTACGAGCACATCATATGAGGACTGAACATCATCAACATTAAGAACATGTGTATCGTGCTCCCCAAAATTGCAAATAAACGGTAATTTACAATATTCAAAACAAAATAATTGTCTTAATTTTCTACTAAAAAACATGAATAGTAGCAATTGCAAGTTCTCACCTTCTGGTGAAAGACCATAGAACTTCACCATAGCTTGTTGTAGTCTCTTAATATGTAGAAAGATGTTATTGTAAACATCATAGTCAAATTCTGTACTTGTTGTCTTGATTTTCTTTCTGCTCGACCCTGTGTCTAATGTTAGTGTGTCCTCAATGTGATAAAACTATCCTATAGCTCACTGCACATCATCATTATTGATACGCTTGACATTGTGAATCACCTTGAGTGTAGAAAATAAAGTGCCACTGATTCCTTGTCTTAGAAATACATCTTTTATAATCTGACGGATTGCTTGGTATCCTTTCATGCTGATTCCAACCGCATCACAAGCATGTTGAGTTAATGAAGAATCGATGGAGGTGGTTATCTCCCTCACTATATTTCTAACAATAGCTTGGCGTAATTTAGGATGATGAGGGTCAGTAATAATTGAGAGAATATCCTTGGTATTCAGAACGGCTTTGACTAAATCCTTCCATCCCTCTTCATTAGAACCACACACCTCTTGCAAAAAATTCGTGTGAGGCAGAACACAAATCATGACTATTTTGTTTAAATCACTGATGAAAGTTTGTGTTACTTACTTTGTTGTACGAATCCTTTTCTTCCGTGCTCCACCTTTAAACGTAAGAGATTCTATACCAGCTAATGTCTTTTTGCGTTCACGAGCAGGCGTTGCTTTGAGTCGTTTGATAAGTTCCTCTAGCCTTTAAATCTTTGCATCCTTCTCCACATTCTCTGCGAGAATCTCTTTCATTTTATCTGATGATGTTTTAAGTCCTTCTTGACATTGTAAAAGGCTGAATTGTGATGCTTGCAATTGAGATTGGAGAATATGGGTTTGCCAAGCTCCACTTGTAGTCAATCTTCTACAGTATCCTAACAAGCCAAGCTCTCCTTCACCAACAAATTGCATAAAAGATGATAAATTGCAGAAAGGAGGGTTTGCTCTTAATGGAGGGTCAACTGGATAGAGATGCCCATCAACCCAAAGATCTATATTTTTCTCCTTAGCTATCCTACGAGCTTGGACAGATTGTGCATCAGTAGGATGAGTTTTTTTGGAGCCGCCTTACTCTTCAGGAATACGAATGTGTAAAGCAACCTTCTATTTTCTAGCTTCACAAGGGGCTATACACACAGCTTGCATAGGCTCCATAGCTAAGCAGAGGAAGAAGCTAAAGCAGAGAGAGAGAGAGAGAGAGAGAGAGACTATTAAAACTTTGCTGTTGTAGGTTTAACACAAATCTGTTTTTCTAAGTAGAAAATGATCTTTTTGATATACAAATATACTAATATGGAGTTTTTCATCAATAAATTACATTTATGAGAAAAAATAAAAAATAATAATTTTTGGGGTCCCCACAATTTCGGGATCTGACAATTAGTTATATTTATGGGGTTGTGGGGACCTGATAGTTAGTTATGGATGTACTGGCTTCTGACAGGCTTCTGACGTGACCCTTGAATCACAAGCTTTTTGGAGGGAAAAAAATTATTTTCATCATACATATTGGTTGGGTGGTGTTTTTTCCACCTCAAAATGTAAAAAAATAAAAAATAAAAAAATTTCACTTTTTGGGGCCCACCTAAATATGAGAATGTTTTGCTGATGTGGAAGGGAGATATGGTGGGAGTTAATGAGAAAAGAGATTTCAAACTGACAAGAAAGATTCAATTTATAGAGAGTGAAGATAAAAAATTCAAAAAGTAAGACAGAAAGTATGAGAAAAGTCAAAAAGTAAGAGAGAGAGTATGAGAATATTCCCTTTAAAAAGTGAAACTAGGGGGTATGGCTGATGTGGCAAGGCAAAAAATAGGGGTCATCATAGCCTTTGTCTCCCTGAAGCCCAGCTTTTTACGCTCTAATCCCTTAAAATTAGGAATCCTTAGGAGGCCCTTTTTGGGTCCAAAAAATTTCTAATGCACACATAATCCCAAGGATGCATGGGATACATTGGTGAATCTGTATGATACAACTACACAACCCAAGAAGATGCAATTGAAGCAAGAGATACATAGTGTGACTCAAAACAACAGGAGCATAAATGATTATGTGCATGAGATTAAAGTATGTGCTTATGCACTTCCATCTATTGGTGCTCCCACTGCAAGATGATGATTTGGTTGCTATTACATTGAATGGTTTGGGAAAGGATTACAAAGCATTTGAAACCTCTATTAGGGTTAGAGTTGGAGACTCCCCATATTTTGATGAGTTGATCTCTTTTCTTATTGTTGTGGAGGAGATGAAACTTGGTTTTTGGTTCTTCATCTAGTACCAGTGAACATACAAGGGACCAAGAATTCTACACTCATAGAGGTGCTAGAGGCAGGGGGAGATCTAGTTTGAGAGGACATATAGGTGGATGTGGTTGGCATGATAGGCTACCATAACAACAACATGATTTGCAACCATCATTTGGTGCATGTGGTGGTAGAGGTTTTTACCCTCATGCTAGAGGGAGGTTTGGATCTCGTGGTAGAGGTCATTGGCAACCACAACAACAAAATATGCATGGCATTGTCATTATTGTGGAAAACTTGAACATATGGCTAGATTTTTATACAAAAAGCAAAATGATGCTCGTGGTGGTAGAGTACAACATGGAAATTATGCATCATCTAGCAATGAAGGGCATACAGATCATTTGTTTGCCATGAAACATGTGATGGTTACTATGACATCTTGTAAAGAGAGTGATGACATGTTGTATATGGATTCATGTGCATCAAACCATATGACATGTCATGGAGAGTGATGACATGTGGTATATGGATTCATGTGCATCAAACCATATGACATGTCATGGAGAGTGGTTTGATAACGTGATGCCAACACAAAATCAGGGTTATGTTGCTACAGGTGATGATATTCAACATCCTATTACACATGTTAGTAGTGTGCCATTGAGGATGTATGATGGCAAGGTGAAAACTATGTTTGAGGTGTTGTATGTGCCATCTATTACAAATAGTTTGGCATCAGTTGGATAAATGATTGAACATGATGGCAAGGGGAAAACTATGTCTGAGGTGTTGTATGTGCCATCTATTACAAAGAGTTTGGAACCAGTTGGACAAATGGTTGAAAAAGGATTGTAAGTGAGATTTCAAAAACATGGTTGCTTTGTTGAGGACTTTAAGTGTGACTGCAAATTGATTGCTAAAGGTAAAAAAGAACAAAGATTGTTCAAGCTAGATGCAAGCATGCTAGAATTGAAGTCAGCCATACATGTTTTCCCATAGTTGTGGGATCATGCTAGACATTGATATTTCGCACAAGAGAATTGTTCATGTAAACATTCAAAAGCTAAAATCTATGCAAACAAAAGGCATTGTTGGTGGTCTACCTAGATTCAAATATGATGGGAGTACACATGTTTGTGATGCATGTCAATTTGGGAAACAAGCAAGGTTGTAGGGATAGTCAAATGAGTAGATGACCACTTGAGGTTGTGCATAGTGATATATGGGGTTCCACGCACACCCAATCAATAAATGGGAGCAGGTATTACATCACATTTATTGATGATTTTAGTAGGATGACATGGATTTATTTTTTGAAAGAGAAGAGTGAAGCCTTGAGCAAGTTAAAAGAATTCAAACCACTTGTGGAAAAGCAATATGGTCATTTGATTAAATGTTTGGGGATAGATGGTGATGAGTACATCTCACATGCATTTGATACATTCTTGAGATACCATGGTATTAGAAGGCAGCTTACATGCATGTATACTCCTCAACAAAATAGAGTTGTTGAGAAAGAAAGAATCGTGTGATAGGTGAAGTGGCAAGAGCATTGATGAATGAGAAGAGTATGCCTTTGTATTTTTGGGCTGAAGCATGTTCCATATAGCAGTGTGTATTTTGAATGTCACCTATAGCTGCCATACATGAGAGTACTCCTGAGATGAGGATGACAAGTTTTAGGCCAGATATTGGGCATCTTAAAGTTTTTGGATATATTGCCTATGTATATGTGCCAGATGAGAAGAGAAGGAAATTGGACCCACTGAGAAGTGCATATTCATTGGTTATGCACAAGATATAAAGGCTTACAAATGTTACAATCCTGAAACTAAATAGGTGCTCATTTCTAGAGATGTGGTGTTGATGACTTGGCAAGATGGTACAAAAACAAAGATGATGTTATGATGGATGACATAGATGCAAATGTGCATGTGAACTTGTCAAAAGAGAGCACTACTTCATTATCTAGGCTAGATGAAACATCAAGTAGAAGTGATAATGTAAGTCCATGGTCATGAATGTTGAGACATGGTAGTGTGAGAACAAGTGGAAGTGTTGTTGACAAAGGCAAAAAGAAGGTTAAAGGAATTGGTATAACAAGTTATGAGTCATCTAGCTTGGA
The DNA here is from genome assembly GCF_041138505.1 of Cibotium barometz. Taxonomy (NCBI): domain Eukaryota; kingdom Viridiplantae; phylum Streptophyta; class Polypodiopsida; order Cyatheales; family Cibotiaceae; genus Cibotium; species Cibotium barometz. Next base: position 19,520,228 of record NC_141085.1, read on the forward strand.
AAGCTTAGATAAATAACTTGGCGTCACAGCCTTCTGTACTCCAGGTGTAAGGCAAGAGATATATGTTCCTCCACACGCTAGAGCACAGGGTGTACAAAGTGATCCACAGGTTTTGAGAAGGTCACAAAGGATTAGGTATCCAGTGTGGGGAGATTGACATTTGATGGGTACGCAATGCATTATGCATTCATGACATTAATGATAAAGCGTGTGGAACCATCATGTTTTGGAGAAGCTATTGGAGGAAAGCATGTATGGGGGAGAAAGCAATGGATGCCTTGGTATGCAATGATACATTGGACTTGGTTGCATTACCAAGTGGAAAGAATGTCATTGGTTGCAAATGGGTGTATAAAGTGAAATGCAAGTCGGATGGATTAATAGAAAGACACAGAGCAAGGCTGGCCATAAAAGGACATGCTCACACACATGGTTTAGATTATGATGAAACATTTAGCCCCATGGCTAAGATGGGAACAGTGAGATCTGTGATTACATTGGCCATGTCAACATATAATACTTAGAACCAATAAATGTATAATTTAAAACATACATATAATAAATTAATATAAAAAGATACATATTTAACTTAGAATTTTTATATATATTTGTATATTTTTTATTAAAAAAATTTATCTTGACCATTCTCAATCGTGATTGCTCCACCTTGTTTTATCATTTCAGCCGCCTTACCTGACAATGATTGATTTAGCCTAGATACTTGATCTTCTATTTTTGTTTTATAAAGTCTACCTGTTCGCTTAGATCACCTCAGGGTGGTGGCGATGGTGAGGGGGAGGAGGCAGCGGCGCTGGAGGCGGAGATGGAGGTGGAGAGCGAGGTGGATGGAGATGGTGGAGATGGAGGTGGAGGTGGAGGCGGTCCATGCATGAGTGATCTCCCCCCTTGCCCTCCGTTGCTCCGACTAGTCTAGGCACCCGGCAGAGTCGGGGGACGGTCTAGCGTAAACCATCCCCCGGCTTTGCCGAGTGCCTGGACTGGCCGGAGCAACGGGGGAAAAGGGAGGAGATGTGCAGGATGGAGATGGAGGTGGAGATGGAGATGGAGATGGAGGGCTGAGAGGGCCTGTTCACAGCGTTCAGGGGGGTTGAGAGGGCCGACGGCGACGATGGTGAGGGGGAGGAGGCGGCGGCACTGGGGAGGCAGAGATGGGGGTGTTGAGATATCGAGCTCGTTTGGTGAGGCGGTGGACACTGATGACCCACCTGGAGGATAGGCCCCACAATTACACCACTAGCATGGTTGGTGAGATCATGGGAGATATGCGGCCAGTGGGATGACAGGCTGTGTGACAGCCATTCTAGAGACTCGCATAGTTATAGTGCCAGCTCATTTTAGTCAGGTTCACACTATAGAGAACCCGTGTATGTATTGGTTGAGTACCTTTCATATTATGTGTACTCTTATCTTGTATATGGCGTGTTGAGTGTTGAGTGAAGAAGAAGAAGATTTCAGTCTCTCACCTTGTGTGTTCTCTATTAGGGTTTTGTGAGTGTGTGTGTGTGCTTGCAAGAGCTCAAGCTCTCTTCCCCCCTGCATCTTTTCATGGTATCAGAGCTTGGTTCGTACTAAGGGCTGAGCTGCAAGCAAGAGAACCACAGGAAGCGGTACAAGGGTAAGAGCTTCAACTACTCTTCCCTATTTGTGTTGGTGACTACACCCTTGTCGGGAGCTCTACAGGAGGCACTGGCAAACGGTCTCTGATTGAGAAGCTTTCTTCGCGTGAGTAAAGCTATAGGGCAACTATACAGTCTTATCGACCTGATTAGTCCTATTGGCCTGAGATTTTCGAGCCGAAAACGCGTTTCGGGCGCGTCTCGACCTCCGTTTTTCAAAAAGCAGGCGATTTCGAGCACTACGGGTAAGTCATCGATTCTCTACGGAACTCTGTTTTAAGAACTGCAGGAAGACAGATTGACTGTGCAGACACTGTGGATGCTGCAAAGAGGTCTACAGTTGCCATTGGGTGTATGTATGCACATTGAAGTCACTGGTTGTGACATTTGAGAGTACTACAGTACCGCTGTGCAGAAAATACTGCAGGTTGTGCAGAAAAACCAGAGTGCGGTTTCTGGTGAAATTGTGTGTTTGGCAAGATGTCTAATGATGGCATAACACAGATTGTGGCTGAGAAGCTGGATAAGAATAACTTCCATGCTTGGAGGTTCAGGTTGACGAATTTCCTGATGGGAAAAGGCTATTGGGACTACATAGAAGGTGAGCATGAAGAGGCACCGGAGATACCGGATATACCGACTGCTGATGTGAAAGAGTTTAAAGACTGGAACCAAGGAGCCAGGAAGGTTATGTATTGGCTATCCATTAGTATACAGGACACCATGATTGGGCACATTCAGGATGCCAAGTCTCCCAAGGAGGCGTGGGACACCTTGGTAAAGCTCTATGAAACAAATACCAAGGCACGTAAGATACAGTTGAAGAATAAACTTCATATTGTGGAGAAAAAGAGCATGTCTGTGAATGACTATGCGCTGAAGATAAAGGGTATTGTGGAATCCCTTACATCTATTGGTGTGTCAGTAGATGATGATGACAAGGTGGAAGTCTGTCTACGTGGTCTCGAGCCACAATACAAGGCGTTTAAGATGTCTATTCAGACTCGAAAAAACATTCCCAACTTTACAGATTTGGTGTCTATGCTGATTATCGAAGAGAAGAGCTTGGGTGAAGACCAACAGTCTTCACAAAGCAAAAACAGTTCAGAGCAACAGGCCTTCTACTCGAGTTTAGGAAGAGGACGAGGTAGAGGAGGCCATGGACGTGGTCAAGGAGGTGGCCGAACAGGTAATCAAAATTATGGCCAGCAGCAGAAACAGCAACAACAACAGTCCCAGAATCAACAACAACAACCACACGCAGGTGGAAGAGGCAAATTCAGAGGCAGGGGGAGTCAAAGAGGCCGTGGAAATTGGCAAAGGCAGTATAATGATGCATGTGAATGCTATTATTGTGGTAAGCCTGGACATGTGCAGGTAGAATGTTATAAGAAGCAGGCTGACATGCAAAATGAGAAAGTGCAGCAAAACAACTATGCATTCTCAAGCAGAAATAATGAGGATAATGAAAGGTTGTTTGTTATGCAGCATGTCGTGTGAATGCCATGTCTGAAAATGTTGATGCAGCACAAAAAGATAATGTATGGTATATGGATTCAGGTGCTTCGAACCACATGACGAGTCATGGGGAGTGGTTCAAGGAGATGAAAAACCCGGAAAGACCAGGTTTTATGGAAACAGGGGATGACACTGCTCATCCAATTGCCCATGTTGGAGATGTGCCATTGTCTATGCAGGATGGCAAAGTGAAGTACCTTGCAGATGTACTTCATGTACCGAACATAACAAAGAATCTGGTTTCAGTTGGCCAGATGATTGAGCAGGGTTTGCAGGTTAGGTTTAACCCTGATGGGTGTTATGTTGAAGATTTCAAAGACAAGTGCAGGTTGGTTGCAAAAGGCAACAGAGTGGGCAGAATGTTTACATTAAATGTAGACATGCCTGAAATAAGTGCTGCGATGTTTGCAAATGGTTCAGGAATTGTTGCAGACACAGACATTTGGCATAAAAGGATTGGACATGTAAATGTGCAGAGATTGAAGTCTATGCAGACAAAAGGAATTATGACAGGGCTGCCAAAATTTAAAGTGGAAGGTATGCAGAAAATATGTGAAGCATGCCAATTTGGGAAGCAAACAAAGCATGTGTTTCCACGTAACAGATATGTGAGCAGAAATGCACTAGATGTGCATTCAGATGTATGGGGTCCTACAAAGACCATATCTATGGGAGGCTGCAGGTATTATGTGACTTTCATTGATGACCACACAAGGAAAGTGTGAGTATATTTCATGAAGGAGAAGAGTGAGGTGTTCACTCACTTTCAGAATTTCAGAGTTTTGGTTGAAAAGCAAACAGGGAAATATGTAAAGTGCCTAAGGTCAGATGGAGGGGGAGAGTACTTCTCCAATGAGTTCTCTGAATTTTTGAAGAAGAATGGTATTCGGAGACAGTTTACATGCAGATACACTCCGCAGCAAAATGGAGTTGCTGAACGGAAAAACAGGCACATTGCAGAGATTGCGCGAGCATTGATGGAAGAGAAGAATATGCCGCATTGCTATTGGACTGAGGCTGTTTCTACAGCAGTATACATCATGAACAGGACTCCAACTTCAGCCATACATGATGTAACTCCAGAGGAGAGGTTTACTAGCAGAAAACCAGATTTGTCTCATCTGAAAGTTTTTGGATGCATTGTATATGTGCATGTGCCAGATGAGCTGAGAACTAAGCTGAATCCAAAAGCTAAAAAATGTGTGTTTATTGGATACTCCCTTGAGCAAAAGGGATACAGGTGTTATAACCCTGCTACACGTGAGTTGAGGGTAAGCAGGGATGTTGTCTTTGATGAGATGAGCAGCTGGTATGCTGCTGAAAAAGAAGCTGTTGGGGCTGATGTGAGTGGAAGTGTGGTTGCACAGAATGCAGGTCAGCAATCACAGTCTTTGAGTGGACCAGGAGAGTCCTCATCTAGTGGGTCTGTTGATAGACCATGGAGTGGCAAGCTGCGTCATAATACCAGCCCTGCAAATGTGATTAGTACATCACGTAAAGGAAAAGAGAAAGTGGTTGAGCCCCTTGGTATGCCTGGCATTTCTGCAGGGCATTCTCATGTTGATGGAGAGTCTAGTGGCTCAGATATGAGCCTTGATGAGAGGAGCTTGGATCCTAGCTATGAGAACACCTGGTGTAAAGAAGGCTATGGAAGCCATGAATGAAAAGATGCGAAGATCAGGGAGAGTGAAGAACCCTGTGCAGAGATTTACATATGATGGTTATGTGGCACATCACTATGTATATATGGCAAAGGTTGTGCAGGTTGTTGAGCCCACATGCATTGATGAGGCTGTTGGAAATGTGTGTTGGGAGAAAGCTATGGATGAGGAGATGGATGCACTATATGGAAATGAAACCTGGGATTTAGTGCAATTTCCTGAAGGCAAGAAAGCCATTGGATGCAAGTGGGTGTACAAAGTTAAACATAACAGTGATGGAAGCATAAACAGGTACAAGGCTAGATTGGTAGCCAAAGGATATGCGCAGACATATGGGATTGATTATGAGGAAACTTTCAGCCTAGTTGCCAAGATGGCAACGGTGAGAGTTGTGATAGCAGTGGCTGCGTCAAAGCAATGGTCTTTACATCAGATGGATGTAAAGAATGCGATTCTTTGTTATGTTTGGTACATGAAGTACATCTGCAAGGTACTTCACTTTGCCATCCTACATAGACAATGGCACATCTCCAACATGGGCAATTGGATGAGCAGTGTCATTCCCTATTTCCACAAAACCTGGTCTTTTCGGGTTTTTCATCTCCTTGAACCACTCCCCATGACTTGTCATGTGGTTCGAAGCGCCTGAATCCACATACCATACATTATCTTTTTGTGCTCATCAACATTTTCAGACATGGCATTCACGACATGCTGCATAACAAACAACCTTTCATTATCCTCATTATTTTTACTTGAGGATGCATAGTTGTTTTGCTGCACTTTCCCATTTTGCATGTCAGCCTGCTTCTTATAACATTCTGCCTGCACATGTCTAGGCTTACCACAATAATAGCATTCACGTGCATCATTATATTGCCTTTGCCAATTTCCACGGCCTCTTTGACTCCCCCTGCCTCTGAATTTGCCTCTTCCACCTGTATGTTGTTGTTGTTGTTGATTCTGGGACTGTTGTTGTTGCTGCTGCTGCTGGCCATAATTCTGATTACCTGTTCGGCCACCTCCTTGACCGCGTCCATGGCCTCCTCTACCTCGTCCTCTTCCTGAACTCATGTAGAAGGCCTGTTGCTCTGAACTGTTTTTGCTTTGTGAAGACTGTTGGTTTTCACCCAAGCTCTTCTCTTTGATAATCAGCATAGACACCAAATCTGTAAAGTTGGGAATGTTTTCCCGAGTCTGAATGGACGTCTTGAACGCCTTGTATTGTGGCCCGAGACCACGTAGACAGACTTCCACCTTGTCATCATCATCTACTGACACACCAATAGATGCAAGGGATTCCACAATACCCTTTATCTTCAACGCATAGTCATTCACAGACATGCTCTTTTTCTCCACAGTATGAAGTTCATTCTTCAACTGTATCTTACGTGCCTTGGTATTTGTTTCATAAAGCTTTACCAAGGTGTCCCACGCCTCCTTGGGAGACTTGGCATCCTGGATGTGCCCAATCATGGTGTCCTGTATACTAATAGATAGCTAATACATAACCTTCCTAGCTCCTTGGTTCCAGTCTTTAAACTCTTTCACATCTACAGCAGTCAGATTTATATCCGATATCTCCGGTGCCTCTTCATGCTCACCTTCTATGTAGTCCCAATAGCCTTTTCCCATCAGGAAATTCGTCAACCTGAATCTCCAAGCATGGAAGTTATTCTTATCAAGCTTCTCAGCCACACTCTGAGTTATCCCATCATTTGACATCTTGCCGAACACACAATTTTACCAGAAACTGCACTCTGGTTTTTCTGCACAAACTGCTGTATTTTCTGCAGCCGTACTGTAGTACTCTCAAATGTCACAACCAGTGACTTCAATATGCATACAATGGCAACTGTAGACCTCTTTGCAACACCCACAGTGTCTGCACAGTCAATCTGTCTTCCTGCAGTTCTTAAAACAGAGTTCTGCAGAGAATCGATGACTTACTCGCAATGCTCGAATCGCCTGCTTTCTTAAAAACGGAGGTCCAGACGCGCCCGAAACGCGTTTTCGGCCCGAAAATCTTAGTCCGATAGGACTGTATAGTTGCCCTATAGCTTTACTCCCGCGAAGAAAGCTCCTGAATCAGAGACCGTTTGCCGGTGCCTCCCGTAGAGCTCCCAACAAGGGTGTAGTCACCAACACAATAGGGAAGAGGAGTTGAAGCTCTTACCCTCGTATCGCTTCCTGTGGTTCTCTTGCTTACAGCTCAGCCCTTAGCACGAACCAGGCTCTGATACCAAGAAAAGATGCAGGGGGGAAGAGAGCTTGAGCTCTTGCAAGCACACACACACACTCACAAAACCTAATAGAGAACACACACGGTGAGAGGCTGAAAATCTTCTTCTTCTCTACTCAACACTCAACACACCATATACAAGATAAGAGTACTCACTATATGAAAGGTACTCAACCAAATACATACACGGGTTCTCTATAGTGTGAACCCGACTAAATGAGCTGGCGCTATAACTATGCCAGTCTCTCTAGAATGGCTGTCACACAGCCTGTCATCCCACTGGCCGCATATCACCCAAGATCTCACCAACCATGCCAGTGGTGTAAGTGTGGGGCCTATCCCCCAGGCGGGTCATCAGTGTCCACCGCCTCACTGGATGAGCTCGATATCTCAATAGGTTGTCCCCTCCTTACGCTTCCCAATCTGTAAAAATATAGAAAGTGGCACAATAACCAGAAAGTGTAAGAGTTAACTCTAGACATGTAGTGGAATCAGATATACCTTTCTTCTCATCAACTTGAAACTTGACTCTTCCACATTGTCAAAGCCCATGATGCTAAAATTTTGACGCAGGTCTGTAGGCTCCAATGCTTGCTTACTGCCACTCGCTCAATCCATCCATTTTGCATCATCACAGCTACCTCAATAGGCATAACTTCTTCTTCTGAGGCTTGAAGTGGGATCCATGTCCCATGCTTTTGCATCCATCTTTGGTAGGGCAGATGCATGTACAAAATAGAGTGTGTCTTCAAGAACCTAAAAGACACTGTAGAATCTACTACTTTGCACTTGTACATATCACCTTGATGTGACCCCTCATTAACCTCCCAACCCTCTCCTAGTAATCCTTGAATGAGGTCAGACCGTACCTCCTTACAAATATACATTATTTTTGTTTGGTGCATTGGCATGGAATTGAACATGTGCACAAAAACATGTAAAGGACAAAACCAATTTATCCCTACTGACCTAGATGCCTTTGAAAACTTAAGTGATGTCTTGATTGTTGAGATATTCAAGCTCGATGTCAGTGTGAGCCAGCTATGCTATGTGCTGGCAGATTAGGTAGGAACATGTGTGAGACATAAATGACCGCATGTCCAGCTGGTCATAGTGTGTGGACATTAGCTAGGGTTAGTAGAGTGTGGACACAACTCATTGTGTGTTGTGTGGATTATGGATTAGTGCATTATGCTTTGTGTGAGAGTGGACATGGCTTCCCTCTATGGATAGGGTTTGGAATATACATTAGGGTTTGCTCCTGTGTGTGTGGCTCCTCCTCCTCTACCGTTCTTTCAACATGGTATCAGAGCCTTGTGCTGTTTATTAGGGTTTATGAGTGAGTGAGTGAAGAGGGAGAAGAAGAAGCTGTGAAAAGAAGCTGTGAAGCTGCCATTGGAGCTGTGAAGCTTGGAGCACACCAAATACTATCAGATCTGAAAGCTAGGCCTACCGGGTAAGGTCTTCTAAACATCCTTGAGCGGATTGCAGGTGAAACAGGCAAAAGCAAAGCATTTTAGAGCAAATCAAAGCAAGGCAACATTCTGGTTTTTGAAGCTTTCCATTAAAGCTTGGGGAACATTGATGTATGGTGAAAATACAAGTGATTCTGGCAAAAGACATATGCATTTGTCAAAGAGGGATGTATTAGCAACCCATGTGCAAGCCTTGAACAAAGTTTGGAGCAATTTGGATGTATTTAATTGAGTGGAAAACTCTGGTTTTTGAGCTCACACAAAACAGAGAAAAGCAAGCCCAAAATTGAATCATTTGGAGCATGTATTTGGCAAAAATTAAATCATTGGTGGATTACACACCTACCTAGGAGTGTTAGGGACTATTACCCATCATCAATTAACTCTAGAACCACTCCAAAACCCCTGATTTGCAGGCGGCGCAGCCCATACAGAGGAAACAGGGCAGAAAACTGGTTTTTTCACTACGAGGAGGTCGATTTCTTACTTGGTGCTTGATATCTTCCACAATCTTCTTAGCAATTGGATGCTTTACATCTTGGAGAAGAGGGCTATGTGATTTGTTTGGCCAATGATGCTTAATTGAGCTGGGAATGAGCTGATTAAAACAGGCTGTCCACTGGTTGCAGAGAAACAGAGCATTTTAATCGAGCAATTAATCTTTGGTGTTTTACAATTGGACAAATTCCTCTTACATGGAGTTGATGGACACTATTGCTAAGCCAATGAATGCCTGGTTGCTCAATTTGGTGAAATATTGAAGGAATTAGAGCCAAATCATTACTGGTTTTTCTGATTTTTCTGGTTTTTCCAAAAACAGAAAAAGGGGTTTTCAAAAATTGATAATTACACATGTCAAATGGAGTTGATACTCAACATTGAGGTTCATTAGGTGTGAATGCAAGTTTCCTATACTTGATTGCACCATTACATTGCGATTTGGAGCCTTGGAAGGCGTGTCAGTTCAGGGTATTCCGCACTGCGTGAGTCAGTTCATCTCAGATGATTACAGGTTGATTTTCTACATCAAATTTGGAGTTTGTTGGCTATCTTGGAGTATCTACAACATTCATTGGAGTGTGGTTGAGCTGAGGAAGGCTCACTTACAGATTTGAAGTGTGCGGAAGGTGTATGCATTGAGCAAACATGTCTGACAATCCAGTTCAGATTGTTGGTGAGAAGCTGGATAGGAAGAACTTCCAAGCATGGAAGTACAGGATAAAGAGTTTCTTGAAAGGGAAAGGATTTTGGAATCTCATTACAGGTGCTGAGCCTGAGCCTGAGCTACCTCGGCAACCTACACAGCAGCAGCTTATTGCTCATAAGCAATGGTCAGAGAGAGCATTCAAAGTGCTACATTATTTGTCTATATGCATTTCTGATGCTATGCTCATACACATTCAGGATGCTGAGAATCCCAAAGATGCATGGGATACTTTGGTCAAGATGTTTGATACAGATACGAGTGCTCGCAAGTCTCAATTGCGACAGCAGATACACAATGTGAAAAGGAATAAAAGGAGTATACATGATTATGTGCAAGAAATCAAGAAGTTTGCAGATGCATTGGCCACAATAAATGCCCCCATGCCTGATGATGATTTGGTGGATATTACCTTGCGTGGTCTTGGCAAGGAATACAAATCCTTTGATACATCTATCTCCGTGAGGAGCACAGGTTTACCCGACTTCGATGAGTTGGTTTCCCTCTTGTTGGTTGAGGAAATCAAGCTCAGTGATTCATTTTTGGATGCATCTTCTAGCCATGATGATGGCAGAAATCAGGCTTTCTACTCGCAGAGAGGTTTTAGAGGCAGGGGGAGATTCGCATCACGTGGACGTGGTGGTAATGGTCGTGGATGGCAGGATAGACCTCCACAACAGAATTTTCAGCCTTCATATGGTGCTCGAGGTGGTCGTGGATATGCACCACAAAGAGGCAGAGGTACCCCCCGTGGTCGAGGACGTTGGCAAGGCCAACAAAATTCAATGCAAGATGTGGAATGCCATTATTGTGGCAAATATGGTCATATGGCGAGAGATTGCTTTCGCAAACAGAATGATTTGAGAGGGGGAAGAGCACAACGTGGTGGTCATTATGGTGGAAACTATGCACAACATGGTGGCAACTATGCATCAAGTAGCAATGATGGAACTGCAAATCATTTGTTTGCCATGAAGCATGTTGTGGGTTCTATGACAACAAATGCTGAGAATGATGATACATGGTATATGGACTCAGGAGCATCAAATCATATGACATGCCATGGTGAATGGTTTGAGCACATGAAGCCAATGGATGTCAAAGGCTATGTGGAAACAGGTGATGATACCCAGCATGTCATTACACATGTTGGAAGTGTACCATTGGTCATGCATAATGGTCAGACAAAGTCTATGTCAGATGTGCTGTATGTGCCTTCGATCACTAAAAGCTTGGCCTCAGTTGGTCAAATGGTGGAACAGGGATTACAGGTTCGCTTCAATGAGCATGGATGCTTCGTTGAAGATTTCAAACATGGATGTAGAGTGATTGCTAAAGGCAAGAAAGAAGGAAGACTGTTTAAGCTGGATGCTGGAATTCCTGAGCTAAAATCAGCCATGTTCTCAAAGAGCAGGAATGTGGTACAGGATATTGATATGTGGCACAAGAGGATTGGCCATGTAAATATACAGAGATTAAAGAACATGCAAACAAGAGGCATTGTCAATGGATTGCCTAGGTTCAAATATGATGGACATATGCATGTTTGTGAAGCCTGTCAGTTTGGGAAGCAGGCAAGATTGAGGTTTCCTAGAGAAGGAAATATGAGTAACAGGCCACTTGAGATCGTGCACAGTGATGTATGGGGTCCTGCACAAAACCCATCTATCAAAGGCAGTCTATACTATGTTACATTCATTGATGACTTTAGCAGGATGACATGGATATACTTTCTCAGGGAGAAGAGTGAAGTATTGGAAAAATTCATGGATTTCAAAGCTTTTGCAGAAAAGCAGTATGGCTGTTGGATTAAATGTCTGAGGACAGATGGAGGTGGTGAATACACCTCAAAGGCCTTTGAGCATTTCTTGAGGAAGCATGGGATAAGGAGACAATTGACATGCAGGTATACACCTCAGCAGAATGGTGTGGCTGAGAGGAAGAATAGAGTTATATGTGAAGTGGCAAGGGCGATGCTTAATGAAAAGAGCATGCCAGATTACTATTGGGCAGAAGCATGTGCTACTGCAGTTTATATATTGAACAAAACACCTACAGCAGCCATTCATGGAAGCACGCCAGAGATGCGGCTTACAGGTTACAGGCCAGACATTGGACATCTTAAAGTTTTTGGATGCATAGCTTATGTGCATGTGCCTGATGAAAGAAGAAGGAAGATGGATCCTAAGGCAGAGAAATGTATATTTGTGGGATATGCACAGGATCGAAAAGCCTACAAGTGTTATAATCCACAAACTAGACAAGTGGTCATCTCACGTGATGTGGTGTTTGATGAGCTTGCTAGTTGGTATAAGGCAAAAGATGAAGGTGTTATTGAGTCACTGGAAGCAGATGTGCCTGTGAACTTGCCATCACAAGCAAGTTCTAGTTCTACTACTATGTCTGGGCCAGCAGCAGAAGCTGAGAGTAGCAGTGTACGTCCATGGTCAGGACGTTTGAGGCATGAAAGTGTAAGCACTGGGAGTAGTGCTATGGACAAAGGCAAAAAGAAAGTCGAAGGAATTGGAATCACAGGATATGAGTCATCCAGTTCTAAAAGTTTGGATGAGGAGCTTGGCATACCTGTTTTACGCACACCTGGTGCTAGACAGGACAGATATGTGCCACCACATGCTAGAGTCACAGGTGTACAGAGTGACCCGCATGCATTGCGGAGATCCCAGAGGGTCAGATATCCTGTTGACAGGTTGACATACAGAGATTTTGCTATGCACTATGCATATATGACATCTATGGTGAAGCATGTGGAACCTACATGCTATACAGAGGCTGTTGGAGAGCATGTATGGGAAAAAGCAATGGATGTAGAGATGGACGCATTGGTCCATAATGATACATGGGACTTGGTTGCACTACCAAAGGACAAGAATGTGATTGGATGTAAATGGGTTTACAAAGTGAAGTGCAAATCTGATGGTTCTATTGAAAGACATAAGGCAAGATTGGTAGCAAAGGGTTATGCACAGACCCATGGATTGGATTATGATGAGACGTTTAGCCCAGTGGCTAAGATGGGCACAGTGAGAGCAGTCATTGCTATGGCTGCAGCTAATGGCTGGGAAATGCATCAGATGGATGTTAAGAATGCATTTCTGAATGGAGATCTACAAGAGGAAGTATACATGGCACAGCCAGAAGGGTATGTACACCCTAGATATCCCACTCACGTATGCAGGTTGAAAAAGGCATTGTATGGTTTGAAGCAAGCACCACGTGCTTGGAGTGATAAGATGAGCAGATATCTTATCTCACTTGGTTTTCAGACTTCTACAGCAGATTCTTCACTCTATGTGAAGAAGACACAGCATGGGATTGTTTTACTAGTCATCTATGTGGATGACTTGATTATTACAGGTGATCATAGTGCAGATGTGATGCATGTCAAGAAAGCTTTGAGTGGGCAATTTGACATGAAAGATCTTGGTGAGTTGAGATACTTCCTTGGCATTGAAGTGGTGAAAGATCATGCAGGTACTTGGTTAGTACAGCGCCAATATGCCTTGGATATGTTGGCAAAGTATGGCATGACAGGGTGTAAGCCTATGAGTACACCATTGGAGCAAAATGTGAAGTTGCGGGCTGATTATGGCGAGGAATTGGATGATCCTTCCATGTACAGGAAGATGGTTGGTAGTCTCATATATATGACTATCACACGCCCGGATTTGAGTTATGCCGTGGGGCTAGTCAGCCAGTTTATGCAAAGCCCCAGGAAACCACATTTGGATGCAGTGAGACGCATCATGAGATATGTGAAAACCACAGCACATTATGGTTTATTCTATGAGAGTGGTAAAAGCTTGGACATACATGGCTACACAGATGCTGATTGGGCAGGTAGCGCATATGACAGGAAGTCTACTAGTGGATATGCTTTTACACTTGGCAGTGCTGTGGTGAGTTGGAGTAGCAAAAAGCAACCTACAGTTGCTTTATCCAGTACAGAGGCTGAGTACAGAGGTGCAGCCATTGCTACTTGTGAGGCTATATGGTTAAAGAGTCTCTTGGCAGATTTATGTAAGCCTCTTGATGGGAAAGTTGTCATACATTGTGACAACATGAGCAGTATGCAGTTGGCAAAGAATCCAGTATTTCATGCGAGGACCAAACACATAGAGGTCCATTATCACTTTGTCAGAGAAAAGGTGCTGGATGGTACAGTTGATCTTCACTATGTGAAGACTGATGAGCAGGTGGCTGATATCTTCACGAAGCCACTTAGCAGGGAGAAGTTTGAGTACTTCCGGACTATGTTGGGAGTACATGGGATGAGCTTGAGGGGGAGTGTTGAGAGTCTTGATATCCCAAGCTCATCTACATCTTCATCGGCAGTACATCATGAGCTTGAGAGGGGCTGTTGAGATATTCAAGCTCGATGTCAGTGTGAGCCAGCTATGCTATGTGCTGGCAGATTAGGTAGGAACATGTGTGAGACATAAATGACCGCGTGTCCAGCTGGTCATAGTGTGTGGACATTAGCTAGGGTTAGTAGAGTGTGGACACAACTCATTGTGTGTTGTGTGGATTATGGATTAGTGCATTATGCTTTGTGTGAGAGTGGACATGGCTTCCCTCTATGGATAGGGTTTGGAATATACATTAGGGTTTGCTCCTGTGTGTGTGGCTCCTCCTCCTCTACCGTTCTTTCAACATTGATATCACTTACCATCGTAAACTTTAAGCATAAGATGGTCCAAGCATCAGGTTTGGGCCATTCGGGATTATTAAGAGGGGGGTTGGGGATCTCTTCTAGCTTGCCAAATAAACCTAGTTTTTTATCTACAAAATATGAGTGAGAAAAGAAAAAGATATTGTTCTGTACAAGATCACTTGGGCTTTGAGATACAAACATTGCCTCTCCAATGGATGTATGCATAGCATAGAAAACTCCAGTGAGGCTTTGTAGTGCTTGTTCCTCAACATAATTAGAGTGGAAAATATCTTGAATGGTGACCAAACTTTGCAAGCCTCTGAGGGTCGGTCCCCCCCAGGTGTACAAAGCTTGGGCCCCATCGGAGCATGTTTGGGTATGATGGTATGGGGAAGACCAGGATTTTCCATGGCCTCTTAAGAGCCAAGAGACTTGAAAAATCCACACTAGACGCTAATTGCTAACCCAAACACACTTTGATGGTGACCAAACTTTGCAAGCATCTCGAGTTGGGTCCCCCCCACATGCTTGCAAAGTTTGGTCCCCCCATCAAAGCATGTTTGGGTACCCAAACATACTCCCATGGTGACCAAACTTTGCAAGCATGTTTGGATACCCAAACATGCTCCCATGGTGACCAAACTATGCAAGCATGTAAGGTTTGGTCCCACCCACATGCTTGCAAGCATGTTTGGGTATATGATGGTATGGGGAAGAGGGGGATTTTCCATGGCCTCTTAAGGACCAAGAGACTTGAAAAATCTGCACTAGGCGCTAATGGCTAAAACATGCTCCGATGGTGACCAAACTTTCCAAGCATGTGGGGCTAGGTTCCCACCACATGCTTGGAAAGTTTGGTGTCCATCGAAGCATGTGGGGCTGGGTTCCCACCACATGCTTAGAAAGTTTGGTGTCCATCGAAGCATGGTTGGCTAATGATGATATGGGGAAGAGCGAGATTTTCCATGGCCTCTTAAGCACCAAGAGACTTAAAAAATCCACATTAGGCGCGTTACTTTCTAACCCAAATAGCATGTTTGGTAACGATGGTATGGGGAAGAGCGGGATTTTCCATGGCCTATTAAGCACCAAGAGACTTGAGAAATCTGCACTGGGCACTAATTTCTAACCCAAAAACTCTCTTGTGGGACCACTTTGCAAGCATGTGAGAGTGGGTCTCCCCTACATTCTTGCAAAGTTTGGTATCCATGGGAGCATGTTTGGGTGCAATGGTATGGGAAAGAGTGGGATTTTCCATGGCTTCTTAAGCACCAAGAGACTTGAAAAATCCACATTGGGCATGCTAATTGTTAACCCAAACATGCCCTGATGGTGACCAAACTTTGCAAGCATGTGGGGGTGGGTTCCCCCCACATTCTTGCAAAGTTTGGTCCATATCGGAGCATGGTTACGTACGATGGTATGGGGAAGAGTGGGATTTTTCATGGCCTCTTAAGCACCAAGAGACTTGAAAATTCCTTACCGAGTGCTAATTGCTAACCCAAACATGCTCCAATAGTGACCAAACTTTGTAAGCATGTGGGGGTGTGTATCCCACACATGCTTGCAAAGTTTGGTCCCCATTGGAGCATGTTTGGGTAGGATGGTATGGGGAAGACCACGATTTTCCATGGCCTCTTAAGAGCCAAGAGAGTTGAAATATCCGCACTGGGTGCTAATTGCTAACCCAAACATGCTCTGATGGTGACAAAACTTTGCAAGCATCTGGGTTTGGGTCCCCCCACATGCTTGCAAAGTCTGGTCCCCACCATCGAAGCATATTTGGGTACCCAAACATGCTCCCATGGTGACCAAACTTTGCAAGCATGTAAGGTTTGGTCCCCCACACATGCTTGCAAAGTTTGGTCCCCATCAGAGCATGTTTGGGTATGATGGTATGGGGAAGAGGGGGATTTTCCATGACATCTTAAGCACCAAGAGACTTGAAAAATTTGCACTGCGTGCTAATTGCTAACCCAAATATGCTCTGATGGTGACCAAACATTGCAAGCACGTGGGGGTGAGTTCCCCCCACATGCTTGCAAAGTTTGGTCCCCATCGCAGCATGGTTGGCTATGATGATATGGGAAAGAGCATGATTTTCCATGGCCTCTTAAGCACCAGGAGACTTGAAAACTCTGCAGCACTGGGTGATAATTGCTAATTAAAACATGCTCTGATGGTGACCAAACTTTGCAAACATATGGGGGTGGGTCCCCCTGACATGTTTGCAAAGTTTGGTCCACATATGGGGGTGGGTCCCCCCGACATGTTTGCAAAGTTTGGTCCACATGGGAGCATGTTTGGGTACGATGGTATAGGGAAGAGCGGGATTTTACATGGCCTCTAAACCACCAAGAGACTTGAAAAATCTGCACTAGGTGCTAATTACTAACCCAACCATGCTCCATGGTGGTGACCAAACTCTACAAGCATGTGAGAGTGGGTACCGCCCATGCTTGAAAAGTGTGGTCCCCATCAGAGTATGTTTGGGAACGATGGTATGGGGAAGAGCGGGATTTTCCATGGCCTCTTAAGCACCAAGAGACTTGAAAAATCTGCACTGGGCGCTAATTTCTAACCGAAACATGCCCCAATGGGAACCAAACTTTGCAAGGATGTGGGGGTGGGTACCCCTCGCATGCTTGCAAAGTTTGGTCCCCATCGGAGTATATTTGGGTACGATGGTATTGGGAAGAGTGGGATTTTCCATGGCCTCTTATACACCAAGAAACTTGAAAAATTTGCATTGGGCGCTAATTGTTAACCTAAACATACTCTGATGGGTGACCAAACTTTGTAAGAATGTGGGAGTAACTCGGGGGGTGCACTATATGGAAGCCCCTCCTACGACGTGCGTTCAAGGGGTATTTAAAAAACCCCTTATCTATGAATTTTGAGCTAATACAACTACCCCTTTTTCTTTATAGACTTACAGGTTTTTTTCCAAAATACAATTAAAATACCCCTCTTGTAATTGTATTTCTGTAAATTTACCCAATATTTTGGATTTAAAAAACCCCACCTGATGATCGCACGTGGTAGACTTACATTTTTTGAGGTGCACCCCCCGCCGAGGGGAGTAGGTCCCCCCCACACGCTTGCAAAGATTGGTCCCCATCGGAGCATGTTTGGGTATGATGGTATGGGAAAGAGCGAGATTTTCCATCGCCTCTTAAGCACCCAGAGACTTAAAAAATCCGCAGTGGGCACTAATTGCTAACTCAAAAATGCTTTGATGTGGTGACCAAACTTTGCAAGCATGTGGGTGTGGGTCCCCCCCCCACATTCTCGCAAAGTTTGGTACCCACCATCAAATTTTTTTTGGTTATGATGGTATGGGGAAGAGCGAGATTTTCCATGGCTTCTTAAGCACACCAAAAGACTTGCAAAATCCACACTGGGCACTAATTGCTAACCCAAACATGATCTGATGGTGGTGACCAAACTTTTCAAGCATGTGGGGGTGGGTTCCCCCCCGCATTCTTGCAAAGTTTGGTCCCCATTGGAGCATGTTTAGGTACGATGGTATGATGAAGAGCGGGATTTTCCATGGCCTGTTAAGCACCAAGAGACTTGAAAAATCCTCACCGGGTCCTGATTGCTAACCAAAACATGCTCCGATGATGATCAAACTATGCAAGCATGTGGGGGTGGGTACCCGCCACATGCTTGGAAAGTTTCTTCCCCATCGGAGCATGTTTGGGTAGGATGGTATGGGGAAGACCAGGATTCTCCATGGCCTATTAAGAGCCAAGAGACTTGAAAAATCGGCACTGGGTGTGCTAATTGCTAACCCATACATGCTCTGATGGTGACCAAACTTTGCAAGCATCTTAGGTTGGGTTGCAAAGTTTGGTCCCCTCCACATGCTTGCAAAGTTTGATCCCCACCATTGAAGCATGTGTTGGTACCCAAACATGCTCCCATAGGGACCAAACTTTGCAAGCATGTAAGGTTTTGTCCCCCCCACATGCTTGGAAAGTCTGGTCCCCATCAAAGCATGGTTGGCTCTACGATGATATGGGGAAGAGCAGGATTTTACATGGCCTCTTAAGCACCAAGAGACTTGAAAAATCCACACTAGGCGCTAATTGCTAAAACCAAAACATGCTCTCATGGGGGTGACCAAACTTTGCAAGCATGTGGGGGTGGGTCCCCCCCACATGTTTACAAAGTTTAATGCCCATGGGAGCATGTTTGGGTACGATGGTATAGGTAAGAGAGGGATTTTCCATGGCCTCTTAAGCACCAAGAGACTTGAAAAATCTACACTGGTGGGTGCTAATTGTTAAAACCCAAACATGCTTCGATGGTGACCAAACTCTGCAAGCCTATGAGGGTGTATCCCACCCACATGTTTGCAAAGTTTGGTCCCCATCTGAGCATGTTTGGGTACGATGATATGGGGAGCAGTGGGATTTTCCATGGCTTCTTAAGCACCAAGAGACTTGAAACATCCGCACTAGGTGCTAATTGCTAACCCAAACATGCTCCGATGGTGACCAAACTTTGCAAGCATGTGGAGGTGGTTTCTCCGACATGCTTGCAAAGTTTGGTCCCCATCAGAGCATGTTTGGGTATGATGGTAATGGGAAGAGTGAGATTTTCCATGGCCTCTTAAGCACCAAGAGACTTGTAAAATATGCATTAGGCGCTAATTACTAACCCAAATGTGCAAAGTTGGTCCCTATTGGAGTATATTTGGGTACGATGGTATGGGGAAGAGTGGGATTTTCCATGGCCTCTAATGTACCAAGAAACTTGAAAATTTTACACTGGGCGCTAATTGCTAATGTAAACATACTCTGATAGGTGACCAAACTTTGTAAGAATGTGGGAGTAGGTCCCCCCCACATGCTTGCAAAGATTGGTCCCCATCGGAGCATGTTTGGGTACGATGGTATGGAAAAGAGCAGGATTTTTCATCGCCTCTTAAACACCCAGAGACTTGAAAAATCCACAGTGGGTGCTAATTGCTAACTCAAAAATGCTCTAATGGGGTGACCAAACCCCACATGCTTGCAAAGTTTGGTCCCCATCGGAATATGCTTGGGTACGATGGTATGGGAAGGAGCGGGATTTTCTATGGCCCCTTAACCACCAAGAGACTTGAAAAATCGGGACTGGCACTACTTGCTATCCTAAACATGCTCTGATGGTGACCAAACTTTGCAAACATGTGGGGGTGTATCCCTCCTATATGCTTGCAGAGTTTGGTCCCCATGGGAGCATGTTTGGGTACGGGGAAGAGCGGGATTTTCCATGGCCTCTTAAGCACCAAGAGACTTGAGAAATCCGCACTCTGTGCTAATTACTAACCTAAACATGCTCCAGTGGGGAGACCAAACTTTACAAGCATGTGGGGGTGGGTCCCCCCCGCATGCTTGCAAAGTTTGGTCCCCCCAATGAAGCATGTTTGGATATGACAGTATGGGGAAGAGTGGGATTTTCCATGGCCTCTTAAGCACCAAGTGACTTGAAAAATCCACACTGTGCAAGCCTGTGAGGGTGGGTCTTCCCCACATGCTTACAAATCTTGGTCACCATCGGAGCATGTTTGGGTATGATGTTATGGGGAAGAGCGGGATTTTCCATGGCCTCTTAAGCACCAAGAGACTTGAGAAATCCTCACCGAGTGCTAATTGCTAACCCGAACATGCTCCAATAGTGACCAAACTTTGCAAGCATGTGGGGGGCTGGGTATCCCCCACATGCTTGCAAAGTTTGGTCCCCATCGAAGCATCTTTGGGTACGATGGTTTGCAGAAGAGTGGGATTTTCCATGGCCTCTTAAGCACCGAGAGACTTGAAAAATCCTCACCGAGTGCTAATTGCTAACCCAAACATGATCCAATAGTGACCAAACTTTGTAAGCATGTGGGGGTGTGTACCCCACACATGCTTGCAAAGTTTGGTCCTTCCCCATTGGAGCATGTTTGGGTAGGATGGTATGGGGAAGACCAAGATTTTCGATGGCCTCTTAAGAGCCAAGAGAGTTAAAATATCCGCACTAGGTGTGCCAAACATGCTCTGATGGTGGTGACCAAACTTTGCAAGCGTCTAGGGTTGGGCCCCCCCACATGCTTGCAAAGTTTGGTCCCCACCATCGAAGCATATTTGGGTACCCAAACATGCTCCCATGGTGACCAAACTTTACAAGCATGCAAGGTTTGGTTCCCCCCACATGCTTGCAAAGTTTGGTCCCCATCAGAGTATGTTTAGTCCCCATCAGAGCATGTTTGGGTATGATGGTATGGGGAAGAGGGGGATTTTCCATGGTATCTTAAGCACCAAGAGACTTGGAAAATGTGCACTGGGTACTAATTGCTAACCCAAACATGCTCTGATGGTGACCAAACATTGCAAGCATGTGGGGGTGGGTTCCCCCCACATTGGTCTCCATCACAACATGATTGGCTACGATGATATGGGGAAGAGCATGATTTTCCATGGCCTCGTAGCACCAGGAGACTTGAAACCTCCGCACTATGTGATAATTGCTAACCAAAACATGCTCTGATGGTGACCAAACTTTACAAGCATATGGGAGTGGGTCCCCCCACAGGTTTGTAAAGTTTGGTCCACATGGGAGCATGTTTGGGTATGATGGTATAGGGAAGAGTGGGATTTTCCATGGCCTCTTAACCACCAAGAGACTTGAAAAATCTGCAGTAGGTGCTAATTGCTAACCCAACCATGCTCCATGGTGACCAAACTCTGCAAGCCTGTGAGGGTGGGTCTCGCCCATGCTTGAAAAGTGTGGTCCCCATCGGAGCATGTTTGGAAATGATGGTATGGGGAAGAGTGGGATTTTCCATGGCCTATTAAGCACCAAGAGACTTGAAAAATCTACACTAGGCGCTAATTTCTAACCGAAACATGCTCCAATGGGAACCAAACTTTGCAAGCATGTGGGGGTGGGTCCCCCCCGCATGCTTGCAAAGTTTGGTCCCCATCAGAGTATATTTGGGTACGATGGTATGGGGAAGAATGGGATTTTCCATGGCCTCTTATGCACCAAGAAACTTGAAAAATTTACATTGGGCGCTAATTGCTAACCTAAACATACTCTGATGGGTGACCAAACTTTGTAAGAATGTGGGAGTAGGTCCCCCCCACATGCTTGCAAAGATTAGTCCCCATTGGAGCATGTTTGGGTACGATGGTATTGGAAACAGCGAGATTTTCCATCGCCTCTTAAGCACCCAGAGACTTGAAAAATCTGTAGAGTGGGCACTAATTGCTAACTCAAAAAAGCTTTGATGATGACCAAGCTTTGTAAGCATGTGGGTGTGGGTCCCCCCCACATTCTCGCAAAGTTTGGTACCCATCGAAGAATTTTTGGTTATGATGGTACGGGAAAGAGTGAGATTTTCCATGGCTTCTTAAGCACCAAGAGACTTGCAAAATCCACACTGGGCGCTAGTTGCTAACCCAAACATGATCTCGTGGGGGTGACCAAACTTTGCAAGCATGTGGGGGTGGGCTCCCCCCACATTCTTGCAAAGTTTGGTCCCCATCGGCGGAGCATGTTTAAGTACGATGGTATGGTGAAGAATGGGATTTTCCATGGCCTCTTAAGCACCAAGAGACTTGAAAAATCTTCACTGGGTCCTAATTGTTAACCAAAACATGCTCCGATGGTGACCAAACTATGCAAGCATGTGCAGGTGGGTACCCCCCACATGCTTGCAAAGTTTGGTCCTCATCGGAGCATGTTTGGGTAGGATGGGGTATGGGGAAGGCCAGGAATTTCCATGCCCTATTAAGAGCCAAGAGACTTGAAAAATTGGCACTGGGCGCGCTAATTGCTAACCTAAACATGCTCAGATGGTGACCAAACTTTGCAAGCATCTTAGGTTGGGTCCCCTCCACATGTTTGCAAAGTTTGATCCCCACCATCGAAGCATGTTTTGGTACCCAAACATGCTCCCATAGGGACCAAACTTTGCAAGCATGTAAGGTTTGGTCCCCCCAACATGCTTGGAAAGTCTGGTCCCCATCACCATGGTTGGCTCTACGATGATATGGGGAAGAGCAAGATTTTCCATGGCCTCTTAAGCACCAAGAGACTTGAAAAATCCACACTGGGCGCTAATTGCTAACCAAAACATGCTCTGATGGGAGTGACCAAACTTTGCAAGCATGTGGGGGGGTGGGTCCCCCCCCACATGTTTACAAAGTTTGATCCCCATGGGAGCATGTTTGGGTACGATGGTATAGGGAAGAGCGGGATTTTCCATGGCCTCTTAAGCACCAAGAGACTTGAAAAATCTGCACTGGGCGCTAATTGCTAACCCAAACATGCTCCGATGGTGACCAAACTCTACAAGCGTGAAGGTGCGTCCCGCCCACATGCTTGCAAAGTTTGGTCCCCATCTGAGCATGTTTGGGTACAATGATATGGGAAAGAGCAGGATTTTCCATGGCTTCTTAAGCACCAAGAGACTTGAAAAATCCGCACTAGGCGCTAATTGCTAACCCAAACATTGTCCAATGGTGACCAAACTTTGCAAGCATGTGGAGGTGGTTTCCTCCCACATGCTTGCAAAGTTTGGTCCTTTTTATCAGAGCATGTTTGGATACGATGGTAATGGGAAGAGTGGGATTTTCCATGGCCTCTTAAGCACTAGGAGACTTGTAAAATATGCATTAGGCGCTAATTACTAACCCAAATATGCTCCAATGATGGTGGGGACCAAACTTTACAAGCATGTGGAGGTAGTTCCCCCCCTCATGCTGGCAAAGTTTGATCACGAATGGAGTACGTTTGGGTACGATGGTATGGGAAAGATTGGGATTTTCCATGGCCTCTTAAGCACCAAGAGACTTGCAAAATTTGCACTGGGCACTAATTTCTAACCCAAACATACTCGGATGGTGACCAAACATTGTAAGAATTTGGGAGTAGGTCCCCCCCACATGCTTGCAAAGTTTGGTCCCCATTGGATCATGTTTGGGTACAATGGTATGGGAAAGAGCAAGATTTTCCATGCCCTTTTCAGTACCAAGAGACTTGAAAAATCTACACTGGGCGATAATTGCTAACCTAAAAGGTGACCAAACTTAAGCACCAAGTGACTTGAAAAATCCACACTGTGCAAGCCTTTGAGGGTGGGTCTTCTCCACATGCTTACAAATCTTGGTCACCATCAGAGCATGTTTGGGTACAATGTTATGGGGAAGAGCGGGATTTTCCATGGCCTCTTAAGCACCAAGAGACTTGAAAAATCCACACTAGACTAATTGCTAACCCAAAAATGCTCCGATGGTGACGACCTATGCAACCATGTGGGGGTGATTCCCCCCTACATTCTTGCAAAGTTTGATCCCCATCGGAGCATGTTTGGGTACGATGGTTTGCAGAAGAGTGGGATTTTCCATATGGCCTCTTAAGCACCAAGAGACTTGAAAAATCCTCACCGGGTGCTAATTGCTAACACAAACATGCTCCAATAGTGACCAAACTTTGCAAGCATGTGGGGGGCTAAGTACCCCCCACATGCTTGCAAAGTTTGGTCCCCATCGCCGGAGCTTTTTTGGGTAGGATGGTATGGAGAAGACCAGGATTTTTCATGGCCTCTTAAGAGCCAAAAGAGTTAAAATATCCGCACTGGGTGCTAATCGCTAACCCAAACATGCTCTGATGGTGACCAAACTTTGCAAGCATCTGGGGTTGGGTCCCCCCCACATGCTTTCAAAGTTTGGTCCCCACCATCAAAGCATGTTTGGGTACCCAAACATGCTCCCATGGTGACTAAACTTTGCAAGCATGTAAGGTTTGGTCCCCCCGACATGCAAAGTTTGGTGTCCCCATCAGAGCATGTTTGGGTATGATAGTATGGGGAACAGGGGGATTTTCCATGGCCTCTTAAGCACCAAGAGACTTGAAAAATCTGCACTGGGCACTAATTACTAACCCAAACATGCTCCGATGTGGTGAACAAACATTGCAAGCATGTGGGGGTGGTTGCCCCCCACATGCTTGGAAAGTTTGGTCCCCATCCGAGCATGGTTGGCTACGATGATATGGGGAAGAGCGGGATTTTCCATGGCCTCTTAAGCACCAAGAGACTTGAAAACTCCACAACGCTGGGCGCTAATTGCTAACCAAAACATGCTCTGATGGTGGGGGTGACCAAACTTTGCAAGCATGTGGGGGTGGGTCCTCCTCTCCACATGTTTGCAAAGTTTGATATCCATGGGAGCATGTTTGGGTACGATGGTATAGGGAAGAGCGGGATTTTCCTTGGCCTCTTAAGCACCAAGAGACTTGAAAAATCTACAGTGGGGGCGCTAATTGCTAATCCAAACATGCTCCGAGGGGAAGATACTGGACATCATGAGGGCTGGGGGGAGGAATCTTATAATCATAGCCAACCATGCTGCGATGGGGATCAAATTTGCAAGCATGTGGGAGGAACCCACCCCCACATGCTTGCAATGTTTGGTCACCATCAGAGCATGTTTGGGTTAGCAATTAGCGCCCAGTGCAGATTTTTCAAGTCTCTTGGTGCTTAAGATTGCATGGAAAATCCCCCTCTTCCCCATACCATCATACCCAAACATGCTCTGATGTGGGGACCAAACTTTGTGGGGGGAACCAAACCTTACATGCTTGCAAAGTTTGGTCCCCATCATCGAAGCATATTTGGGTACCCAAACATGCTCCCATGGTGACCAAACTTTGCAAGCATGTGGGGGGAACCAAACCTTACATGCTTGCAAAGTTTGGTCCCCACCATCGACGCATATTTGGGTACCCAAACATGCTCTCATGGTGACCAAACTTTGCAAGCATGTGGGGGGAACCAAACCTTACATGCTTGCAAAGATTGGTCCCCACCATCGAAGCATATTTGGGTACCCAAACATGCTCCCATGGTTACCAAACTTTGCAAGCATGTAAGGTTTGGTTCCCCCCACATGCTTGCAAAGTTTGGTCCCCACATGCTTGCAAAGTTTGGTTCCCCCCACATGCTTGCAAAGTTTGGTCCCCACATCAGAGCATGTTTGGGTATGATGGTATGGGGAAGAGGGGGATTTTCCATGCAATCTTAAGCACCAAGAGACTTGAAAAATCTGCACTGGGCGCTAATTGCTAACCCAAACATGCTCCGATGATGACCAAACATTGCAAGCATGTGGGGGTGGGTTCCTCCCACATGCTTGCAAATTTGGTCCCCATCGCAGCATGGTTGGCTACGATTGTAAGATTCCTCTCCCCAGCCCTCATGATGTCCAGTATCTTCCCCTGTAATTCATTCCCCTCTTCAGAAATATAAAAGATCTTGTTTCTACCTGTTTTTTGGCCTAGAGACTTAGTCAACTCTTCATCTTATGTGAGTATTTACTCATTTTTGGGGGATTTTTCTTTTATTCTTCTATTTATATCCTCCCTACATTTGGACGAACCTTATTGGTCCATAGGAACCTTAATTTAAAATTTCGAAAAAATCTTCACTCCCAGGATAATTCCTCTTGAACAGATTATACTTAATTTCTAATGCACCTTCTGAAAATCTTTTTGAACTTCTATTTCAAGGGAACTTATTTTAATAAGATGAGATATTTTTCTATCCAAAAATATTTAAAATCTGAATATTATCTCTCTAGAATAACTTCAGGGCAACTCGGATCGCATGAGAGGTCGCTGCAAGGCTTTCCTCCGCACTTGGCAGCCTGGCCCTTTCCTCATCGCGAGAGGCGAGGATGTCACTTGGCACTACAGGCCTCCAGTTCTGCTCTTCTCACCTCCCTCATCGCGAGAGGCGAGGATGTCACTTGGCACTAAAGGCCTCCAGTTTTTCTCTTCTCACCTCCCGCATGTACTACTAGGTAGCCCCCCACCACGGGGGTGGAGCTCAGGTGTTCACTGTGTTTATTATCCCTCCTTGTGAGGTGAGCTTTGTAGCCTTATGGCGTTAATAGTTTTAAAAAAGAGAGATATTTAGATGAAATGATGCATTTTTGACACCTCTGCATGGGGGAATTCCCTCATTTAGAGAGAGCCTATTTCACATGCTTGAATGAGTTTTAAACTCCCAAATAATGAGATATTTTCATCTCTCCTCTCTCCTGTTTCAACTAGATCCAAAAAGTGACCAAAACTGACCTAAAAATGGTCAAAATTGACCAAACTGATCTGGAAATTTCTAGAATCAGTTGGATTGGTTAGAGGCTCACTTTTTACTATAAATAGAAGCCCTCCCCTTTGTTGAAACTTAATAGTGTTTTATGCACTGTTACTCTGCTCCTCCCAAGCCAAGAACTGTGAATTTATTAATAATTCACTAGTTTTTGACATTTTCCTCTTCCAAAGATTGGTGGCCACTCTTGTTACAAACAAGAGTTGTACCCTCAAACCATCAAGCCAAAGGAAAGCTCCAAGAAATTATGTAAGTAGAGATTCTTGTATTTTTTCTTTATTGATTTTATGTTTTTCTAATGTTGTTTGAAGTGATAAATGGATGTTATGCCTTGATTGAAAGGCTTTTTCCCCCTCTCTCTTCTTAGAATCAACCCTTATTTATCCTAATTAAGTGAAAATTATTGAAATTAAACTTTTTATAATTTTTTCTCTTTTATAAGTGAATTTTAATTAGTATAGATTACTTTAAATCAATTAGAGTTAATTTTTAAGACAAAATTAAGTAGAAAATTTTGAGAAATGGTCAGCCATACAAAGGAGGTTATGGCAAAATTTTTGGAAATAAGAATTATCTTTTATTATGCTAAAAGAGTAATTCTTATCAATTCTATACTCTAAAAGTGTCATTTTCATGCATAGAAGATGCATATTGATTATTATTATTCTTATGCATAAAGGAATAATTTTCTTTTATTGCAAAAGTGTTACTTTTATCATAATTTATTTTCATGCATAGAGGTATGCATAAAAGACTATTATTTTATTATAAAAGTGTTACTTTTATCATATTTGATTTTCATGCATAGAGGTATGCATAAAAGATTATTATTTTATTGTAAAAGTGTTACTTTTATCATTATTGATTTTCATGCATAGAGGTATGCATAAAAGATTATTATTTGATTGTAAAAGTGTTACTTTTATCATATTTGATTTTCATGCATAGAGGTATGCATAAAAGATTATTATTTTATTGTAAAAGTGTTACTTTTATCATAATTGATTTTCATGCATAGAGGTATGCATAAAAGATTATTATTTTATTGTAAAAGTGTTACTTTTATCATAATTGATTTTCATGCATAGAAGTATGCATAAAAGATTATTATTTTAGTGTAAAAGTGTTACTTTTATCATAATTGATTTTCATGCATAGAAGTATACGTAAAAGATTATTTTTTATAAAAGTGTTACTTTCATCATAAAAGATTTTATGCATAAATTAGATGTATAAAAGAAATTCTTTTATATTAAAAGAGTGATTTTCATCATAAATGATTGTATGCATAATCATATGCATAAAAGATATTTTTTTATATTAAAAGAGTGATTTTCATCATAAATAATTTTATGCATAAATAGGATGCATAAGAAAAAATCTTTTATTCTAAAAGTGTAATTCCTACTAAATTAGATTTATGCATGGAAAGATGCATAAAGAAATCTATTTTTAGTTCAAAAGAGTTATTTTCGTCAATTTTGATTTTATGCATAGGAAGATGCATTAAAGATTTGATTGTCTATTCAAAAGTGTCATTCTCATTTAAAATGAATTTATGCATAGGAAGATGCATAAAAGATTGATTTTTTATTTCAAAAGTGTTAGTCTCCTTAAATTGGAATTCATGCATAAATAAATGCGTAAAGAAATCTTATATCGAAAATAAGAATTCTCTTGTATTCTATAAATAGATATGAGGATGTGAAACGAATCAATTAGATGAAAATGAACGAGGAATAGATGGAGATGTATGTATATGAAAGAATAGATGTAGTTATATGTATGTGAAAGAAATGATGTAGATGTGGAATGTGGATATGGACGTATGGATGAGAATGTGAATGTGAATGTGGATGTGGATGTGGATGTGGATGTATGTGAATGTGAATGTGGATGTGTGAATGTGGATATGAATGTAGATATGGAATGTGGATGTGGATGTATGTAAATGTGAATAAGGATGTGGAATGTGGATATGGATGTCTGGATGTGAATGGAATGTGGATGAGGATGTATGTAAATGTGAATAAGGATGTCGAATGTGGATATATGGATGTCTGGATGTGAATGGAATGTGGATGTGGATGTATGTAAATGTGAATAAGGATGTGGAATGTGGATATGGATGTCTGGATGTGATGGAATGTGGATGTGGATGTATGTAAATGTGAATAAGAATGTGGAGTGTGGATATGGATGTCTAGATGTGAATGTGGATGTATGTGAATGTGAATGTGGATGTGTGAATGGGGATATGGATGTAGATATGGAATGTGAATGTGGATGTATGTGAATATGAATGTGGATGTGTGAATGGGGATATGGATGTAGATATGGAATGTGGATGTGGATGTATGTGAATGTGAATGAGGATGTGGAATGTGGATATGGATGTATGGATGTGAATGTGAATGTGGATGTATGAATGTAGATGTGGATATGGATGTATAGATGTGAATGTGAATGTGGATGTATGAATGTAGATGTGGATGTGGATGTATGAATGTGGATTTGGATGTGGATGTATGAATGTGGATGTGAAAATGGATGTATAAATGTAGATGTGAATGTGGATGTACGAATGTGGATGTGTGTGTGGAATAATGAATGCAAATATGAATGTGAATGGATATGAAGTCGATATGAGCGAATGGATGAGATGAGATGTCATGTGAATCAAAATGTGAATGAATAATATAAGATCTGAACGAATGAGATATAATGAGAAATGGATGTGAGGAGATGTAATGTAAATTAAGAAAGATAGGAATGGATGTTATGTGAAGTGAATGAATCCTATGTGATGGGATAGAAAATGATGTATCTGGTCAAGAATGGATACACATATGAATTGGAATTGGATTAAATAATATGGATTAATGTGGAATAATGTGGAAAGACGAGAGTTCAATATAGAAACTGTATTTGTGACTTGTTTGTAAATGATTGTTTTATGTCAAGAATGCTGGGGAAGCATTTTGACCATCTTGTGATTAAGGTCGTGGAGACCTAACTGATAAAGTTGCAACTGCTGTGTGACGGAGAGTCAATGGAGGACGTCTCGCGTAGCAAGGTCGGCCGAGGTCTTGACCAACCTCGGTTCGATTTAAATGGTGAGCTTCCGGTACGGTGGATGAGGGACCAAGGAAGCGGCCTATGAGTGAAGCGCTAGGTGACCTGCGAAGGATCCTAGAGGGTGCTGACCATACGGTGCTCGGGCTCTGGGTCGCCGAAGATACCCACACGTGCGTCGTGGAAGATATTGGAACAAGGAGCAAGAGTTGTTTTCTAAAACTGAGCATGGATCTGGTTGATTGACCTTGCTGGTCCTCAACGGATGAGTCCATGGCTCTCTTATATAGATCTGTTGATTAATCTTGCTGATCTTCAACGAGGATTCCATCTTGATTTTTATATGTGAAAATATTATTGGGTACTATGAGCTAGGAACTATTGAACCCCTGAACATGTGGTGAGCGTTCTGGTTGCCAATGATGCCATAAGTGCACCGATGAATGTATGATTGGATTCAACCAGAGATTTTGAGGATTGTCATCAGTGATATAATGGTTTCATTAAAGGATTGTTTTAAAGTTAACTGATGCTGAGAAAAAGGCAATTTCATATTGGGTGTGTAAGTGGTGTGACTAGTTTTATGTTTGCATGAACTTTCGGCTAGGGGTCCTGGGAACTCTTTTCCCTGGTACCCGGGACAAAACCTAACCAAATTCCTAATTGGATCCCATCACTACAGTGGTCGGGCGGTTGGCTAACCCATGGGACTGGATGGGGTTAGGCTGGACTGATGGATCCTTAAATCGAGACTTAATTTCTGTTTAGTTTGATAGATGAAGTAAATCCCGGACAAAAATTGTTATATGGAAAAAGGATCAACGGCTGTGCCTCTCGATGAGGAAAAAAGTGTTGGTCTCTATGATCCAAGTGCAATCTGTCCCTTGATCTGACTATGGAACTTACGAGTTCGGTCAGATCAGTTCAGTTAGTTAAGGCTTTTGACTACGTTAGGAAAAAGTTATCCTGGTGGAATCGCCTGTGCTTTCCGGGCAAAGGAAGTTTTCCGGGTTCGGTTTTGGAAAAACTGATGGATAAGTCTCTAGTCCGGATATCCGTGGGCGAGGCCCCGAGTGTGGGATCCTACCCCACGCAAGAAGTGCTACTTCCGCTGCTAGCACCCCCGAATCCGTTGCACGGTGGGGACAAGGATCTCACAACGATGATATGGGGAAGAGCACGATTTTCCATGGCCTCTTAAGCACGAGGAGACTTGAAAACTCTGCACTGGGTGATAATTGCTAACCAAAACATGCTCTGATGGTGACCAAACTTTGCAAGCATATGGGAGTGGGTCCCCCCCACATGTTTGCAAAGTTTGCTCCACATAGGAGCATGTTTGGGTACGATGGTATAGGGAAGAGCGGGATTTTCTATGGCCTCTTAAACCACCAAGAGACTTGAAAAATCTGCACTAGGTGCTAATTTTGCTAACCCAACCATGCTCCATGGTGACCAAACTCTGCAAGCCTGTGATGAGCGTGGGTCTCACCCATGCTTGAAAAGTGTGGTCCCCATCTGAGCATGTTTGGGAACGATGGTATGGGGAAGAGCAGGATTTTCCATGGCCTTTTAAGCACCAAGAGACTTGAAAAATCTGCACTGGGCGCTAATTTCTAACCGAAACATGCTCCAATGGGAACCAAACTTTGCAAGCATGTGGGGGTGGGTCCCCCCCGCATGCTTGCAAAGCTTAGTCCCCATCGAAGTATATTTGGGTACGATGGTATGGGGGAAGAGTGGGATTTTCCATGGCCTCTTATGTACCAAGAAACTTGAAAAATTTGCACTGGGCGCTAATTGCTAACCTAAACATACTCTGATGGGTGACCAAACTTTGTAAGAATGTGGGAGTAGGTCCCCCCCACATGCTTGCAAAGATTGGTCTCCATCGGAGCATGTTTGGGTACGATGGTATGGGAAAGAGCGGGATTTTCCATCGTCTCTTAAGTACCCAGAGACTTGAAAAATCCGCAGTGGGCGCTAGTTGAAAAATGCTCTGATGGTGACCAAACTTTGCAAGCTTGTGGGTGTGGGTCCCCCCCACATTCTCGCAAAGTTTGGTACCCATCAAAGAACTTTTGGTTATGATGGTACGGGGAAGAGTGAGATTTTCCATGGCTTAAGCACCAAGAGACTTGCAAAATCCGCATTGGACGCTAATTGCTAACCTAAACATGATCTGATGGTGACCAAACTTTGCAAGCATGTGGGGATTCCCACATTCCTGCAAAGTTTGGTCCCCATCGGAGCATTTTTAGGTACGATGGTATGGTAAAGAGTGGGATTTTTTATGGCCTCTTAAGCACCAAGAGACTTGAAAAATCCTCACCGGGTCCTGATTGCTAACCAAAACATGCTCCGATGGTGACCAAACTATGCAAGCATGTGGGGGTGGGTACTCCCCACATGCTTGCAAAATTTGGTACCCATCGGAGCATGTTTGGGTAGGATGGTATGGGGAAGACCAGGATTTTCCATGGCCTATTAAGAGCCAAGAGACTTGAAAAATCGGCACTGGGCGCGCTAATTGCTAACCCAAACATGCTCTGATGGTGGTGACCAAACTTTGCAAGCCCTCCACATGCTTGCAAACTTTGGTCCCCACCATCGAAGCATGTTTTGGTACCCAAACATGCTCCCATAGGGACCAGACTTTGTAAGCATGAAGGGTTTGGTGCCCCCCACATGCTTGGAAATTCTGGTCCCCACCATCAGAGCATGGTTGGCTCTACGATGATATAGGGACGAGCAGGATTTTGCATGGCCTCTTAAGCACCAAGAGACTTGAAAAATCCACACTCGGCGCTAAATGCTAACCAAAACATGCTTTGATGGGGGTGACCAAACTTTACAAGCATGTGGGGGTGGGTCCCCCCCACATGTTTGCAAAGTTTGATCCCCATGGGAGCATGTGTTGGGTATGATGGTATAGAGAAGAGTGGGATTTTCCATGGCCTCTTAAGCACCAAGAGACTTGAAAAATCTGCATTGGGCGCTAATTGCTAACCCAAACATGCTCCAATGGTGACTAAACTCTGCAAGCCTGTGAGGGTGCGTCCCGCCCACATGCTTGCAAAGTTTGGTCCCCATCTGAGCATGTTTGGGTACGATGATATGGGGAAGAGTGAGATTTTCCAAGGCTTCTTAAGCACCAAGAGACTTGAAAAATCTGCACTAGGCACTAATTGCTAACAAACATGCTCCGATGTGGTGACCAAACTTTGCAAGCATGTGGAGGTGGGTTCCACCCACATGCTTGCAAAGTTTGGTCCCCATCAGAGCATGTTTGGGTACGATGGTAATGGGAAGCGTGGGATTTTCCATGGCCTCTTAAGCACCAAGAGACTTGTAAAATATGCATTAGGCACTAATTACTAACCCAAATATGCTCCAATGGGAAGGTAGGTCCCCGCCACATGCTGGCAAAGTTTGATCACGAATGGAGTACGTTTGGGTATAGTGGTATGGGGAAGATTGGGATTTTCCATGGCCTCTTAAGCACCAAGAGACTTGAAAAATTCGCACTGGGCACTAATTTCTAACCCAAACATACTCGGATGGTGACCAAACATTGTAAGAATGTGGGAGTAGGTCCCCCCCACATGTTTGCAAAGTTTGGTCTCCATTGGAGCATGTTTGGGTACAATGGTATAGGAAAGAGCAGGATTTTCCATGCCCTTTTCAATACCAAGAGACTTGAAAAATCTGCACTGGGCGCTAATAATTGCTAACCCAAAAATTCTCTGATGGTGACCAAACTTTGCAAGCATAAGGTTGTGGGTCCCCCAAGTTCTTGCAAAGTTTGGTTCTTATTGAAGCATATTTGGGTACGACGGTATGGGGAGGAAGAGTGGGATTTTCCATGCGTTCTTAAGCACCAAGAGACTTGAAAACTCCACACTGGGCACTAATTGCTAACCCAAACATGCTCAGGTGGTGACCAAACTTTGCAAGCCTGTGAGGGTGGGTCCCCCCCCACATGCTTGTAAAGTTTGGTCCCCATCGGAATATGCTTGGGTACGATGGTATGGAAAGGAGTGAGATTTTCCATGGCCTCAACCACCAAGAGACTTGAAAAATCCGCACTGGCACTACTTGCTATCCTAAACATGCTCTGATGGGTGACCAAACTTTGCAAACATGTGGGGGTGTATCCCTCCTATATGCTTGCAGAGTTTGGTCCCCATGGGAGCATGTTTGGGTACGGGGAAGAGCGGGATTTTCCATGGCCTCTTAAGCACCAAGAGACTTGAGAAATCCGCACTCTACGCTAATTACTAACCCAAACATGCTCCAGTTGGTGGGACCAAACTTTACAAGCATGTGGGGGTGGGTCCCCCTGCATGCTTGCAAACTTTGGTCCCCCCAATGGAGCATGTTTGGATACGACAGTATGGGGAAGAGTGGGATTTTTCATGGCCTCTTAAGCACCAAGTGACTTGAAAAATCCACACTGTGCAAGCCTGTGAGGGTGGGTCTTCCCCACGTGCTTACAAGTCTTGGTCACCATCGGAGCATGTTTGGGTACGATGTTATGGGGAAGAGCGGGATTTTCCATGGCCTCTTAAGTACCAAGAGACTTGAAAAATCCACGCACTGAGTGCTAATTACTAACCCAAAAATGCTCTGATGGTGACCAACCTATGCAACCATGTGGGGGTGGGTCCCCCCCCACATTCTTGCAAAGTTTGGTCTCCATCGGAGCATGTTTAAGTACGATGGTTTGCGGAAGAGTGGGATTTTCCATGGCCTCTTAATAAGAACCAAGAGACTTGAAAAATCCTCACCGGATGCTAATTGCTAACCCAAACATGCTCCAATAGTGACCAAACTTTGCAAGCATGTGGGGGGCTCGGTACCCCCCTCCCCACATGCTTGCAAAGTTTGGTCCCCATCGGAGCTTGTTTGGGTAGAATGGTATGGGGAAGATCAAGATTTTTCATGGCCTCTTAAGAGCCAAAAGAGTTGAAATATCCACACTGGGCGCTAATTGCTAACCCAAACATGCTCTGATGGTGACCAAACTTTGCAAGCATCTGGGGTTGGGTCTCCCCCACATGCTTGCAAAGTTTGGTCCCCACCATCAAAGCATATTTGGGTACCCAAACATGCTCCGATGGTAACCAGACTTTGCAAAGCATGTAAAGTTTGGTTCCCCCCACATGCTTGCAAAAGTTTGGTCCCCATCAGAGCATGTTTGGGTATGATGGTATGGGGAAGAGGGGGATTTTCCATGACATCTTAAGCACCAAGAGACTTGAAAAATCTGCACTCTACGCTAATTGCTAACCCAAACATGCCCGATGGTGACCAAACATTGCAAGCATGTGGGGGTGGGTTCCCCCCACATGCTTACAAAGTTTGGTCCCCCATCGCAGCCATCGCAGCATGGTACGATGATATGGGGAAGGGCGTGATTTTCCATGGCCTCTTAAGCACCAGGAGACTTGAAGACTCCGCACTGGTGGGTGATAATTGCTAACCAAAACATGCTCTGATGGTGGTGACCAAACTTTGCAAGCATATGGGGGTGGGTCCCCCCCACATGTTTGCAAAGTTTGGTCCACATGGAAGCATGTTTGGGTAGGATGGTAAAGGGAAGAGCGAGATTTTCCATGGCCTCTTAAACCACCAAGAGACTTGAAAACTCTGCACTAGGTGCTAATTGCTAACCCAACCATGTTCCATGGTGGTGACCAAACTCTGCAAGCCTGTGAGGGTGGATCCCGCCCATGCTTGAAAATTGTGGTCCCTATCGAAGCATGTTTGGGAACGAATGTATGGGGAAGAGCGGGATTTTCCATGGCCTCTTAATAAGCACCAAGAGACTTGAAAAATCTGCACTGGGCGCTAATTTCTAACCGAAACATGCTCCAATGGGAACCAAACTTTGTAAGCATGTAGGGGTGGGTCCCCTCCGCATGCTTGCAAAGTTTGGTCCCCATCGGAGTATATTTGGGTATGATGGTATGGAGAAGAGTGGGATTTTCCATGGCCTCTTATGTACCAAGAAACTTGAAAAATTTGCATGCGGCGCTAATTGCTAACCTAAACATACTCTGATGGGTGACTAAACTTTGTAAGAATGTGGGAGTAGGTCCCCCCCACATGCTTGCAAAGATTGGTCCCCATCGGAGCATGTTTGGGTACGATGGTATGGGAAAGAGCGGGATTTTCCATTGCCTCTTAAGCACCAAGAGACTTGAAAAATCCGTAGTGGGCGCTAATTGCTAACTCAAAAATGCTTTGATGGTGACCAAACTTTCCAAGCATATGGGTGTGGGTTCCCCCCCACATTCTCGCAAAGTTTGGTATCCATCGAAGAATTTTTGGTTATGATGGTACGGGGAAGAGCGAGATTTTCCATGGCTTCTTAAGCACCAAGAGACTTGCAAAATCCACACTGGGTGCTAATTGCTATCCCAAACATGATTTGATGTGTGGTGATCAAACTTTTCAAGCATGTGGGGGGTGGGCTCCCCGCACATTCTTGCAAAGTTTGGTCCCCAACCATTGGAGCATGTTTAGGTACGAGGGTATGGTGAAGAGCGGGATTTTCCATGGCCTCTTAAGCACCAAGAGACTTGAAAAATCCTCACCGGGTCCTGATTGCTAACCAAAACATGCTCCGATGTGGCGACCAAACTATGCAAGCATGTGGGGGTGGGTACCACATGCTTGCAAAGTTTGGTCCCCATCGGAGCGTGTTTGGGTAGGATGGTATGGGGAAGACCAGGATTTTCCATGGCCTATTAAGAGCCAAGAGACTTGAAAAATCGGCACTGGGCGCACTAATTGCTAACCCAAACATGCTCTGATGATGGTGGTGACCAAACTTTGCAAGCATCTTAGGTTGGGTCCCCTCCACATG
The DNA here is from genome assembly GCF_041138505.1 of Cibotium barometz. NCBI lineage: Eukaryota > Viridiplantae > Streptophyta > Polypodiopsida > Cyatheales > Cibotiaceae > Cibotium > Cibotium barometz. The sequence continues at coordinate 19,556,737 of NC_141085.1, forward strand.
CTTGCAAAGTTTGGTCCCCACCATCGAAGCATGTTTTGGTACCCAAACATGCTCCCACAAGGACCAAACTTTGCAAGCATGTAAGGTTTTGTCCCCCCCACATGCTTGGAAAGTCTGGTCCCCACCATCAGAGCATGGTTTGCTCTACGATGATATGGGGAAGAGCAGGATTTTCCATGGCCTCTTAAGCACCAAGAGACTAGAAGAATCCACACTAGGGCGCTAATTGCTAACCAAAACATGCTCTAATGGGGGTGACCAAACTTTGCAAGCATGTGGGGGGGTGGGTCCCCCCCCCCACATATTTGCAAAGTTTGATCCCCATGGGAGCATGTTTGTGTACGATGGTATAGGGAGAAGAGCGGGATTTTCCATGGCCTCTTAAGCACCAAGAGACTAATTCTCCGATGGTGACCAAACTTTGCAAGCATAAGGGGGTGGGTCCCCCCAAGTTCTTGCAAAGTTTGGTTTCCATCGTCGAAGCATATTTGGGTACGACGGTATGGGGAAGAGTGGGATTTTCCATGAGCTCTTAAGCACCAAGAGACTTGAAAACTCCATACTAGGCACTAATTGCTAACCCAAACATGCTTAGGTGGTGACCAAACTTTGCAAACCTGTGAGGGTGGGTCCCTCCCCACATGCTTGCAAAGTTTGGTCTCCATCGGAATATGCTTGGGTACGATGGTATGGGAAGGAGCGGGATTTTCCATGGCCTCTTAACCACCACCAAGAGACTTGAGAAATCTGCACTTGCACTACTTGCTATCCTAAACATGCTTTGATGGGTGACCAAACTTTGCAAACATATGGGGGTGTATCCCTCCTATATGCTTGCAGAGTTTGGTCCCCATGGGAGCATGTTTGGGTATAAGGAAGAGCGGGATTTTCCATGGCCTCTTAAGCACCAAGAGACTTGAGAAATCTGCACTCTGCGCTAATTACTAACCCAAACATGCTCCAGTGGGGACCAAACTTTACAAGCATGTGGGTCCCCCCCGCATGCTTACAAAGTTTGGTTCCTAATGGAGCAAATTCCCACCCCCCCGCATGCTTGCAAAGTTTGGTTCCCAATGGAGCGAATTTGGATACGTCAGTATGGGGAAGAGTGGGATTTTCCATAGCCTCTTAAGCACCAAGTGACTTGAAAAATCCACACTGTGTGCAAGCCTGTGAGGGTGGGTCTTCCCCACATGCTTACAAATCTTGGTCACCCTTGGAGCATTGTAGAGCGGTTCTCTCTACCGTGCAATATAGTGCTCATAGAGTACTACCGATCAACAAATGTGTTAAGAAACACAGTGTCAATCCGAGGACTCGACCTGGTTAGTGCATGAAGGCTTATCCCATGAGGGAGAGTTCACATACACAAACCACCACTTGACGATTCAACCATTCAACACCTCAATCAATCTCTCAATCCCTTAAATCCACTACACTAATCAAGACAACAAGCAATGCATAGCAATCTCTTAATCCCATTCAAACATTGATTAAATCTTAGCTTTCCCTAATGCCTGCAAATCCATAAGCGTGCATCTACTAACCCACAAGCTTAAGCAAGCAGAGAATGTAACATTCACAAACCCACAAGCTCATAGAGAGAGTTTATCCATGAATAACTCATTGCAAAAGAAGTGGGCAAGAGCTTGCATCAATGGAGACTACACACACACGCTACAAGCATGCAGCATACACAAGAGAAAGAAAGAAGCATTCAACTAATCATAGATTAATCTGCTTCAATGATGCTAAAACAGATTAAGAGAAAGAAAGAAGCATTCAACTAATCATAGATTAATCTACTTCAATGATGCTAAAACAGATTAAGAGAATTGTAACATATCCATTGTAAATAACAATGTACTTGCTTCAGAGTTGAAAAATATAACTTAGTTTGTCATTTTTACGATCAAAAAACTTCTATTTTTGGAAAATGAGCCATTTTTGCTTAGAAACTTGTAATTCTGAATCCAAATTTGGAATCTACGCGTAATTTTACGCTTAAAATAGTTTTTTTGAACTAAAAACGGGTACTCGGAATGGGTTTAATTAAGCTTTTAAGCCTTTAATCTGCGAACTTCCGACCTAAAATAGTAACTATCTAGGCGTCTAATCAACGAATGAAACACGCCCCCATGGTCACAGAGCAAGGCCGGACATTTCCGTCAAAAAATATTTTTGACCCCCCCCGGACGACGGCGAGCGGCCGGCGTGGGCCCCACCACGGGCGCCGCCCGTGAAAAAAACCGACAATCCGCCCGAGACACCCAAGCGTGTACACGACCTAGACGCACCCTCCAGCACACCCCTACACGTACCCCCTCCTCCCAGAACCCTCTATCCACAGGTGTCGCGCTCTCTCTCTCTTGGGGACACCTCCACCCCCATGTGTCACACTTTCTCTCTCCTCGAGACACCTCCACCCCCAAGTGTCTCACGCCCACACTCTCTCCCGGACACCTACACCACCCAGGTGTCACCTTCCGGCACCCGGACGTCCACCCTCCCAGCACCTATAAAAGGACCCTCCCAGCCCCCTTCTCCAGACAAGCCCCCAGCAAGCCCCTACGCGCAAGCCCTCTCTCAAGCTCTAGGACATGTCCTACACTCTTCTCCCCCCCCCGTGTGAATAGACTTAAAGTGTGCCTCTCCTCCAACCCTTGCCTTACTCTTCCCTAGGCCTCCCTAGACGTACACTCTTCTCAAGAGCTCTCCAAGTTAAGGACACCCTCTCAATTCCCCCCCCCATATGCGGCGACTTAAACTTACGCTAAGAGGTCGTTCCTGCCCATAAGCCCAACAAGCTTTTCCTACCCCAAACGGACTCCGTTTACGAATCCGTTTGAACCATTAGAATTCTCTCTTTTCTCTCCACGCTCCCAACCTCTTATATTCACCTCGTTTTCTCTCTATCCTCTTAAAACTCTAGTGCTCCTATGGCGCCGAAACGCCGCCGAATTGAAGAACCACGCGCTGCCCAAGGAGGGAATGAGGCGAATCGCGTCCCTGCAATCGACTTCGCCCCTCTTGAAGTGAATAGGCATGAAAACGATAACCAGGTTGGTCATTTAACAAGTTTAAGTAAAATTCTCTCTTATGAAGCTTAATGCAAAGATTCGAAATAATAGGAAAGGAACCAAGGTTAAACCCCTAGTATAGATGGCCTAAAGTACCTTATGGTTACTCTTAAGTAAAGTTATAGGAAAATAATCTTGCTTTTGAATCATTGTCTTTCCGAAACGATGGTTTTTGTTAATGTGTGAATTCATTGAATAAAGGCTATGTCTCTTTTTATTGGATATACTGCTGGTTTATTGCTAACATGCAGGTACAGCTTCTCCCCCCCTTAGCTAACTCCGTGCTTGCCTGTGTAGCCGGGCGGAGGATATAGCGAGGCTGGGAGTCGGCCCAGGGCAATCCCCTCCTATGCCACTGGGAATTGGTTTTCACCACTAGGGTGATGTATATATGCTGCCTAGTTCTGTGGGTCCAGGCTAGTGCGGTGACTTAACCCCCACCTCATGAGGAGACGTCCCCTCCGAAGAGCGAGAGGGTTTGGTACAAGCGTCAGTACCTGAGGGGGTGACAGGACGGCTTGGCCCTCATCGACTGGCTGACGACGAGGGGAGACGGTCCGTGAGGTTTACCCAGCTGGTTGAGGCTGGAAGATCGAATTCTAGATCATCGATGTGGTTGTGGTTGTGGTTGTGGTTATGGTTATGGTTTGGACATGAAGTTGGATTGGAATATCGGCCCGGTTTCAGGGTCTTTGTAGATATTTTTTCACTGTAAGTATGTTCGTTGATTTCAATGTTGTGCTAAGGAAGATTTTCTTTCAGGAATCAAGTGTAATTAATTAACAAAGGAATTTGTTTTTAAGTGTTTCACAGTGTGGTAGGACTTAATTAGAAAATAATTGAACGGGTGAGTGCGTGGAAAGTGGGAGAATGGATGCCTTGACGGTACCATTCTAAGGATGGGTGGACCCGATCAGTCGGGTAGCTTTCTACTAGTCGTAACTTACGATATTTAGGGAATAGTAGAGTCACGAACAAGACTTGTTTTAGGGGACCGAGCCAGCGGCCGTGCCTCTTGAAATACGGGGGAAAAAGGCGTTGGCTTCCTTGAACCAAGTGTGGGTCTTGTTCCATCTCCACGCACATTCCGTGCTGGAGGTTAGAGTTTCCTTTAGGATGACTACGCTTCCCCTGCGAGATAGAATTAGGTCCGTTCGTTTGCTCGTAACCTTGTATTTCTACGAGATCGAGGTGTCGTCAATCGGAAAATAACACGAGACTTAACTGCCTATCAAAAGGATTCCCCCGCCGCCCTACGGGTAGGGGGCCTTACACGTGGTATCAGAGCAGGTTTAGACTTGGGAGATTTTATATTGTATTCTCTTGTTGCTCTAGGAATTCTTGTTAGACTAATCTAGTTACGGCTGGATGCAGGAGGACGAGATGGATCCCTATTCTCGCTTCCTGGTATTCCAATGCATGTTCATGACTGCTTGTCGCTCTTCCGAATTCGAGTTCCGTGACACTATGATGCACATTGTAGACAAGCTAACCCTTCCTCTTTACACTCGCATCGAAAGGGGATGGAACAGAACTGAGTATTGGCATCATCGATCCACCTATTTCATCATTCGAGCTGAGCACGTCGGCAAGGCCGATATGCCGAGATGTTGCGGATGGTTCGCCTGTTCTGGTTTATTGGCACTCCTCGTAACACTTACGTCATTATCGATGGGAATTGCATGTTGCAGAATCGATGGGTTTATGATAGGGTGACTCAAGTTGTATCCCCTGATAGAGTAGCCGTTACCCGTCTTTCTAGACGAGGTTTACCTCCCCTACCAGAGACTTATCGAGTTCTTGAAACCATGGGAGAACCCCCCTACTTTTTCAATGCTACCACCGCAGATCTTTTTTAGGTTCCCTAGAGGACTACCATGTAAATAAATAAGATTGGATTTAGTCCAATCCTTGTAAATGGCTTGGTTTACTTGTAAATGGCTTGGTTTACTTGTAAATATTAAAGCTTGGAATAAAAGGTTTTGATTTTCACACTCATTGTCTTATGTGTATTAAACTGCCTAAGTGACATGATTCTAAATTTAGCTTCATATTGATAACCAGGATCGTCAACTTCTTGCTCCCAATGCATTATATACAGATACACAGGAGAAGAAGCTTCTCCTCAAACAAATGCAACCTCCCTCATTTAATGGGGCAGGTTCAAAGATTGAAAGGGATGCAGAAGTTTGGATAGAAGCCATGGACGATTACTTTTCGGCTGCTGGTACAGGAATTGGGAATCAATCTATGCTTGCCAGATTTCGTCTTACCGGGGACGCCAAACTTTGATGGAAACAATGGTGCCGAGATAAGGGCATCACTGAAGATACCCAAACCTGGAGTGACATTAAGCAAGCTGTGAAGGGCCGTTATCTTCCCCCATCTCATGAATCTATTAAGATGAACGAGTTCTTCAGCCTCAAGCAGCTTAGCTTAACCTTGGAGGAATACTACTCAAAATTTGTCACACTTGGCAAATATGCTCCACCTATGTCGATCACTCAACAAGTAGCCCGATTTTGCCAAGGGCTGAATGAACCTTTGGATTCTCGCCTTGAAGCAATGAGGCCAACTACCTTGCAAGATGCTCTTACCCGAGCCAAACCTCTGGCTAAAGAAGTAAAGAGTGGTCAAGCAAAGAAGAGAGTCTATCCTGAGTCTAACCCAAGGAGGCGCCTTCAGAGGAATTACCAATCGAATTTCCGCCACAATACTATTGGTCAGTACCCCAATAATTTTGTCCCCTGCAGTTATGCTAATTCCACTTCAGAATCCTATGGGGACCAAAGGTGCTTTTATTGCAATGAAGTTGGCCACTTCCGGAATGAATGCCCCAAACTTGCAAGACCCTCTCTCAATCCTAGTGTCACTGCTGCTCCACAAGGCGGCCGGGTAGTTCAAGGTCGTGGGATTCCTAATAACCGCCAGGCTGGACGAGGTGGTGGTGGACGTGGTAAAGGTCGTGGAGTGACTGCCCGTGTCTGCTCTATGATTGGTGAACCGACTTTAGAGATGGAAGAAGAAGAGCAAGCCACCATTCATGCAGCTATAGAACATCAAGGACCTAATCATCAGTTTTCTGTTATCCAAGCTCCGGCTACTTATCAAGGTAGATCTTTCCAGCTTTTGGTTGATTGTGGTAGTACGCATTCATTTCTTTCTCCAAAATGCTTGCGTAAGTTACAGTTAGATCAAAAACCAGCCCAAGCAATGATTGTTGAGTTAGCTAGTGGAAAAGAAGAAGTATCCCGACATTGTGTGGGAGATCTTGAATTTGAATTGGATGGTGAATCAACCCATGGGTATTTTAGAAGCTTACCATTAGGGATTTATGATGGAATCCTTGGTATGGATTGGTTAATTGCAAACAATGCTGACATTCACTGTGCTGAAGGAAGCATCACCTTTAAGAATAGTCAAGGAGACAGGTAGTATCAGCCCAGGGAAAAACAGGTAAACCCAAATTTCATTTGGTCAAAGCTAATCGACTTCTTAAGGGAGTGCGCAAGGGCCAACAGATCTTCCTTGTCAAACTCAACAAGGTAGAAGAAAACAACCCAGATTTAGAACCCTCTTGGCTCCAGGAGTTTTCAGATATCTTTCCAGAGGAACTTACAAAACTACCCCCATCTCAAGAAGTAGATCATGAGATTGAGTTAATCCCTGGGGCTGAATCAGTTTCAAGGAGACCTTACAAAATGTCTCTTCCTGAAGCCATAGAGCTCAAGGAACAACTTAGGCAGCTCATTGAGCAAGGATTCATTCGCCCTAGTAATTCCCCATGGGGAGCGCCTGTTCTTTTCCAGAGAAAGAAGGATGGCACACTTCGTCTTTGTATTGACTACCGAGGCCTAAACAAGGTCACTGTCAAAAACAAATACCCCATTCCTCGCATCGACGAACTTCTTGACAGACTTTATGGATCCAAAGTTTTCTCCAAGATGGATTTAAGGTCTGGCTACTATCAAATTAGGATCAAGAAATCAGATATCTCCAAAACCGCTTTCAATACCCGCTATGGCCACTATGAATTTACAGTCATGCCATTTGGATTAACCAATGCTCCCGCCACCTTCAACCGCCTGATGCAGGATATCTTCCGACCCTACTTGGATGAATTTGTCCTTGTCTTCTTCGATGACATCTTGGTCTATTCTCAGTCAAAAGAGGAACATGAGGAGCATGTACGCAAAGTATTGCAAATACTGCGTGAACATAAGCTCTATGCCAAGAAAAGCAAATGTACCTTCTTCACTTCCCAAATTGAATATCTAGGGTTCATTGTCTCCTCAAGGGGCATCTCAGTAGACCCTACCAAAGTCAAGGATATATTGGAATGGCCACCCCCTAGGACAGTCAAAGAAATCCGTGGGTTTCTAGGCATCACAGGATGGTATAGGATCTTCATCAAGGATTATGCCAAGATAGCCGCACCCTTAACTGATCTCCTCAAGAAGGAATGTAAGATAGTATGGTTACCAATCCACCAAATCAGTTTTAGCCAACTTAAGGCTATCCTCACCTCAGCACCAGTTCTGAAGCTCCCTGACTTCACCAAAGAGTTTGAAGTTGTCACTGATGCTAGTGGCCTTGCACTTGGTGGTGTCTTAATTCAAGAAGGAAGGCCTGTGGCTTACACTTCTCGTAAGCTTAAATCCTATGAAGTCAATTATGCCACCCATGATTTGGAACTCCTTGCAGTTGTTCATTGTTTCAAGTTATGGAGACACTATCTCCTAGGCCGTAAATTTCTGCTTGTAACTGACCACCAAAGTTTAAAGTGGATCTTCACCCAGCCCAATCTCAATATGAGGCAAAGAAGGTGGATTGAGATTCTGCAAGAGTTTGATTTTGATATCAAATTTCGTCCTGGAAAGGATAATGTTGTAGCAGATGCCCTCAATCGCAAATCCTTCCTAAGTGCAATCTCTATGCCAAATAACCCCATCCTAGAGAAGGTAAAGCAGGTTTCACTTCATGACCCTGATTACCAAAAGCTAGTAAGCCTAGTTCACAAGGAGGCACCCACAGAAAAGGAAAATATATTGATCAAGGGATACACCCTCGATGATGATTGCCTCTACTTCATGCATAGGTTATGTATTCCCAAAGATCTTGCGCTAAAGAAGATGATCTTGTATGAAGCTCATGATAGCCCCGTAGCAGGACACCCAGGTTATGCAAAAACCTTGAATGCCTTAAGGAGAAGTTACTTTTGGCCTGGAATGAAGAGAGATATCCTTCAATACATCAGACAATGCCTTTCATGTCAAAGGATTCAAGCTGAAAAAATCAAAATGCCCGGGAAACTCCAACCTCTGGACATTCCTCAGATGAAGTGGGAATGTATCAGTATGGATTTTGTCACAAGTCTTCCCACAACACAAGGAGGGTATGATTCTATTTTAGTAGTTGTGGATATGCTTACCAAAGTCACCCATATTATCCCAGTAAAGAAGACATTTAAATCTTATGATATTGCCCGCCTTTTCATCAAGGAAATCTTTAGGCTTCATGGATTGCCAAAAAGAATAGTCAGTGTGACCGAGACTCTGACTTCACTTCAAAGTTCTGGACATCATTATTCCAGGCTATTGGAACACAACTTTGTTTCAGTACAGCTTACCACCCAGAAACAGATGGTCAAACTGAGAGAGTTAATCAGGTTATAGAAGACATCCTGAGAGCCTATTGTGGGCGTGAACCAAAGAAGTGGATTCATCAGTATCTCCCTCTAGTGGAATTCTCTTACAATACATCCTATCACCAAAGCATAGGGATGTCACCATTCAAAGCTCTTTATGGTCAGGAATGTTTGTCTCCCTTAAATTTCTCTGACACCACACTAAAGGTTGAACCCTCCAGGATAATGCTTGAAGAAATGGAAGAACAAACCAAAGCTATTCGTAAGGATATTAAAGCCGCCCAGGATCGACAGAAGCATTATGCTGATACCAAAAGATCTGAAAGAATTTTCCAGCAAGGAGACAAAGTTTTTCTTCCAGTACGGCCAAAGAAAAGTTCTTTATCTCTTGGAAAATTTAGGAAGCTGAGTCCAAGGTATTGTGGGCCTTATGAAGTCATCAAATGTTTGGGAAAACATGCCTACAAACTTCGCCTCCCAAACCACCTCAAAATCCATGATGTATTCCATGTAAGCTTACTAAAGCCATATGTGCCTCATCCTGATCATGTTCTTGATGATGAACAAATTGTAATGCCAACCCAGGGAGTCCTTGAAATGAGACCTAATAGAATCATCGACTCTAGAGAAAGAGTGCTTCGCAATAGAATCCTTAGGGAACATTTAGTGGAATGGAAGGATTACCCTGAGGAGGATGCCACTTGGGAGGAAGAGTCAACCCTCCAAAAGAATTACCCAGAGTTCGTGCCGAGATGAGGACATCTCGAGTTCTTTTAGTAGGGAAGGATGTAACATACCCATTGTAAATAACAATGTACTTGCTTCAGAGTTGAAAAATATAACTTAGTTTATCATTTTTACAATCAAAAAACTTCTATTTTTGGAAAATGAGCCATTTTTTCTTAGAAACTTGTAATTTTGAATCCAAATTTGGAATCTACGCGTAATTTTACGCTTAAAATAGTTTTTTATGAACTAAAAACGGGTACCCGGAATGGGTTTAATTAAGCTTTTAAGCCTTTAATCTGCGAACTTCCGACCTAAAATAGTAACTATCTAGGCGTCTAATCAACGAATGAAACACGCCCCCATGGTCACAGGGCAAGGCCGGACATTTCCGTCAAAAAATATTTTTGACCCCCCCGGACGACGGCGGGCGGCCGGTGTGGGCCCCACCACGGGCGCCGCCCGTGAAAAAGACCGACAATCCGCCCGAGACACCCAAGCGTGTACACGACCTAGACGCACCCTCCAGCACACCCCTACACGTACCCCCTCCTCCCAGAACCCTCTATCCACAGGTGTCGCGCTCTCTCTCTCTTGGGGACACCTCCACCCCCATGTGTCACACTTTCTCTCTCCTCGAGACACCTCCACCCCCAGGTGTCTCACGCCCACACTCTCTCGCGGACACCTACACCACCCAGGTGTCACCTTCCCGCACTCGGACGTCCACCCTCCAGCACCTATAAAAGGACCCTCCCAGCCCCCTTCTCCAGACAAGCCCCCACGCGCAAGCCCTCTCTCAAGCTCTAGGACATGTCCTACACTCTTCCCCCCCTCCCTCCCCCCCCCCCCCCCCCCCCGCGTGTGAATAGACTTAAAGTGTGCCTCTCCTCCAACCCTTGCCTTACTCTTCCTTAGGCCTCCCTAGACGTACACTCTTCTCAAGAGCTCTCCAAGTTAAGGACACCCTCTCAATCCCCCCCCATATGCGGCGACTTAAACTCAGGCTAAGAGGTCGTTCCTGCCCATAAGCCCAACAAGCTTTTCCTACCCCAAACGGACTCCGTTTTCGAATCCGTTTGAACCATTAGAATTCTCTCTTTTCTCTCCACGCTCCCAACCTCTTATATTCACCTCGTTTTCTCTCTATCCTCTTAAAACTCTAGTGCTCCTATGGCGCCGAAACGCCGCCGAATTGAAGAACCACGTGCTGCCCAAGGAGGGAATGAGGCGAATCGCGTCCCTGCAATCGACTTCGCCCCTCTTGAAGTGAATAGGCATGAAAACGATAACCAGGTTGGTCATTTAACAAGTTTAAGTAAAATTCTCTCTTATAAAGCTTAATGCAAAGATTCGAAATAATAGGAAAGGAACCAAGGTTAAACCCCTAGTATAGATGGCCTAAAGTACCTTATGGTTACTCTTAAGTAAAGTTATAGGAAAATAATCTTGCTTTTGAATCATTGTCTTTCCGAAACGATGGTTTTTGTTAATGTGTGAATTCATTGAATAAAGGCTATGTCTCTTTTTATTGGATATACTGCTGGTTTATTGCTAACATGCAGGTACAGCTTCTCCCCCCCTTAGCTAACTCCGTGCTTGCCTGTGTAGCCGGGTGGAGGATATAGCGAGGCTGGGAGTCGGCCCAGGGCAATCCCCTCCTATTCCACTGGGAATTGGTTTTCACCACCAGGGTGATGTATATATGCTGCCTAGTTCTGTGGGTCCAGGCTAGTGCGGTGACTTAACCCCCACCTCATGAGGAGACGTCCCCTCCGAAGAGCGAGAGGGTTTGGTACAAGCGTCAGTACCTGAGGGGTTGACAGGACGGCTTGGCCCTCATCGGCTGGCTGACGACGAGGGGAGACGGTCCGTGAGGTTTACCCAGCTGGTTGAGGCTGGATGATCGAATTCTAGATCATCGATGTGGTTGTGGTTGTGGTTGTGGTTATGGTTATGGTTTGGACATGAAGTTGGATTGGAATATCGGCCCGGTTTCAGGGTCTTTGTAGATATTTTTTCACTGTAAGTATGTTCGTTGATTTCAATGTTGTGCTAAGGAAGATTTTCTTTAAGGAATCAAGTGTAATTAATTAACAAAGAAATTTGTTTTTAAGTGTTTCACAGTGTGGTAGGACTTAATTAGAAAATAATTGAACGGGTGAGTGCGTGGAAAGTGGGAGATTGGATGCCCTGACGGTACCATTCTAAGGATGGGTGGACCCGATCAGTCGGGTAGCTTTCTACTAGTCGTAACTTACGATACTTAGGGAATAGTAGAGTCACGAACAAGACTTGTTTTAGGGGACCGAGCCAGCGGCCGTGCCTCTTGAAATACGGGGGAAAAAGGCGTTGGCTTCCTTGAACCAAGTGTGGGTCTTGTTCCATCTCCACGCACATTCCGTGCTGGAGGTTAGAATTTCCTTTAGGATGACTACGCTTCCCCTGCGAGATAGAATTAGGTCCGTCCGTTTGCTCGTAACCTCGTATTTCTACGAGATCGAGGTGTCGTCAATCGGAAAATAACACGAGACTTAACTGCCTATCAAAAGGATTCCCCCGCCCTACGGGTAGGGAGCCTTACAAGAATGAAGTGGAGCTATACTCATTGGAGCTTCATGCTCATTAGAGTACAATAGAGAGAGAGTTAGAGAGCTGCCATAGCTTGAGAGCTCAAGAGCTTCACTCAATAGCTTATGAGAATGGCAAAAAACGTCCACTTTCTTTAGCTAACCTCTCTTTTGTAGAGATGTCACTAACCCTAACCCTAGGCCTCTTTCACACATGGGCGGACAACCCCATAAGTGAGCCTTGCTTAATACACTTAGAACTCTCATTTAGAACCCACATTGGCCTAAAACGATTTACATTGCAGTTTGGCACAAAAATATGGAAAAATTATGTGCGTCTTTATGTTCCCATGGCTACAATCCCGCTCTCTTGCATTAATTGCTTCCGGCCTCCTTCCATAATCCGTGTTCCCGTGAGTGTTCCCATGGAACATTCCCCCCTTCCTAAATCACGCATGTCCTCGGGCGCGGTAGAAACAAAAGCTGCAAAAAACAATGGAAGACAAGTAAAGCCTTTTATTGAAAAAAAAACCAGCAATGACAATCTCACACGTGAGCATACAAATGAAAGGCCATTTAGAGTTTTAAAGAGTGCTAAAAGAAGTGAGTAAAGACTAGTCAAAGTGAGACTAAGTAGATAGTGCTATGCAAAGGCAAGTGTGCTTGTACACCACAGGTTATGACCGCAGTCTCAATGTCCTACAAGTATTTAAGTTATTCCTAAGTGGCAACCCTACTCCTAAATATGAGCAATGGTGATTGGACCTTTTTTTCTTTCTCTCTTTCTTTCTTTTTTTTTTTTTTGGATATGTGTGTGTGTAAAAGATGAATAAAGAGGAAGGTTCCATCCCAATGAGACCCAAGCAATGGCCAAGAGACCTCCGCAAAGAGAATCTAAAGGCCGCTAAGTATCTCTAGGGCAACAGACCCTTTTCTTTCTTTTTGACATAAGGAGTACCCCATGAAGATGAGGGCATCGGTCTCGAGGGCCCATAATGTACCCCAAAGTCCTACCAACATCTATCAAGGTGATAGAGTCCTTGAAGGTCTTCTTCTGAATCTTTTAGACGTCAGTGTTCACCCCATGGAAACCAAGGCATCGGGCCCAAGGTGCTAAGACAACCCAAGGTCCTACCAAGCATTCCACATGGCTGTAGATACGTCATGTCTCGATTCACATGTATATATTTTTTAGGGCATGATTTTTGTAAATTTTTTATTAATTCTAGCACCTAGCCCATACCTAAGAGGTAGCTACCACTAGGGATAACTAATATACTTTGAGAGCATAAGAACTTGGCATACTCCGTTGGCATATATCCTACACCATCTTCAAATAGAAGTACCTTCTACTAAGTCCTCTAAGAATCTAGAAATCACTCACCACATTTTAACAACAGCTAATTTAAAACTTAAACCAGCCAACTGTGTGTGAACATGCAAACAATATATGCAAAATTGAAAAGCACATAAAGAACAAAAGATTATGATTTGAATACACCTGTTGTAGTGCTCGTTGATGTTGTGCGTTTGCATTGATGCATTGCTGATGTTGTGCAGATTGCTTCTCTTTGCTCTTTGTAGGCATTGCATGTCTCCCCCTCCTTCCTAATTTGTGTGCACGGTAGGTGGACTATTGGGGCGTATTTGTGTGCTCTTGTTTAGCTGAGATCTCTGCAAAATGTCTTATTAACAAACAAGAAAATAAAAGAATAAAATTTATTATTGGTGCCAATCATCGAATATAGCCAAGGGAAAAAACCCAGTGGGAGAAAAGTGCCCTGGCTTGTTGATCTTATTGTGGAGTTGATAAGCTTACCCTTGCACTGGTGGTGGATTCGTGTCCACTTCCACTGGAAAGATGGTATCAATCACTTCAGGATGCAAGGACAACCCTGTACAAAAATCGACCTCTGGAGAAGGTGGTAGAGGAAGGAGTGCTTCCTCGCTAAAATATGGCATTGGTTCTATGGGAAGGTTAAGCAGACAATTTCAATTTTGAAACTTCTCAATATAGGTACTCATAGTGATCCAAAATTGACATGTTGAAGCTGGGGGAAGAAGGGCTTGCAAGATAGGTGGTTGCAAGTCATTTATGCATGTATCCCTCCATTGTTGTGCTTGAACCTCCTCAGCAGGTAATCTACATTGATTTGGTCCTCGGTCTGGTACTCTCACATCAAGAAGGTTATGGCATTGGGATGTAATTACCACAATTTGTTTCATTAAGCCCGTGCCATATCGTCGAAAGTAAGAGCGGCATAGCCAGCAAATGTGTGAAGCTTCTCCTAATACTAGTCGTGACAATGTGGAAATGGATGATGCTGTTGATAGAATAAAGTGACAAAGTGATGCCCACAGCAATTTTCACCTAAGGGAGCATAAAAGTACCTAGAGTTAAGTTTGAAATAGAGGAGCACTATAACCCCCGCGATGTTCAGGTTGAGTACTATCAGGGTCAATGCATGGTGGACATGTATCTCGCCAAGTATCCATCAAGAGGTATCTCGCCAAAGTATCCATCAAGAGGTATCTGGGCGTAGAACATGTATCTCGCCAAGTATCCATCAAGAGGTATCTGGGCGTAGAACAATGAAATTTAGAGACTTCAAACTTTATACATTCATATCCATCATTACAATCCCTATCAAAAATAATGTAGATAAGATCATCTCAAAAAGAACATAATCCTGTAAAGGCATAAGGAACCACATTAGTAAAAGTGAGGCTATTCAAACATTGATCTACCAAAGAGCTTCAATTGTAGTGTTAATGCCTTACCTTTGGTTTTGTGTATGTCCTTTTTAAGAGGTGGGAAGGATAGCAATTGTCGAGGAATTTGAGCAAGATAAGAGGATTTAGGCAGTGAAGTGCTAGAATCTATGCTCAAAGGAGACTCATGTAAAGTTGGATTTGTCTTAGGTACACAAGTTGATAGTGGAAGTGTGGAGAAGTTGGGACAACTGGTGATTCAATACATGTTTGGGGAAGGTCAACACAAGGAGATTTGTAGGTGCTATCACAACCACCTATCCTGAAGAGGTTGTGCTGATTTCCCTTGCACCCACTGATATGAAAAACCAAGAGTGGCTTTTGGAATCTTATTGATACACTCTTCGGGCTCTAGCAAACCATGGCATTTGGGAAGCCAAAGTGTTGTTGCACCCTCATAATAGCCTTGTGCTTTAAGAACATGCTTTGGGATCCAATGAGTAACAATCTGAGGTTTAGGAGCCTTGGAAAAGATATTCTTTTTAGGAGGTTTAGCAACTAGGCTAGATGGTACAAGTTTGTACGCATCTTTGGGTAGCCAAATTGACAATTCCTTCTTGTCTAGCCTTCTTTGAGCAGTGACTAGAGTAGTTGGAACATGCCATTTGTCTTGGAGCTTGAAGAGCAGATGTTAAAAGTGGATTGTGTAAGGTAGAACTACCACCCTTTTGACATGATAAAACTCGTGTAGCAGCAGATCCCAAGATGCAATCAGAGTCAATTTGCAATTTGTATTGTCTATTCTTCCAATCTTATGAACAATTAGTAGCACTTAACCACGATTGACCAAGAACGGCCTCTACCACTGCCTTGGACTTACTAGCCCAATAAAAGGGAACTGACATCTGGTGATCCTGAATGGACATCATAATGACACATTTTCCCTCTATAGGGTTATCTTCACCTGAGAAGCTTCGTAAGTCAATAGGAATGTGCACAAGTGTTGGTTGTCCCAAGGCTATCCATGTGTCAAACGAGAGAACATTATAATCTGCACCAGAGTCAATTAAGGCAGAGACAAAGTAGGTAGTCTCATGAAGATGAAGACACACTTGAATATTGAAAGGATCGACATATTGTTCATCAGTAGCCAACTGTAAGGCCAACACAGAAGCCTTGTGACGCTCCTTGGCTTTTGCAACTCTAGCTTTAGCCTCTTCTTGAGCTTGACATTTGAGTAGGTCATGTGCTTCTTTCCGTGTGTGGGTAGCATGCATTTGTTGAAGCATGGCTTCAGTTAATGGTTCATTGTATTTCTTGAGACGACTTCCATTAATGAAGTTAGGCATTTGCTCACCTTCTAGTGTCTCTAAACGCACTGCACCACTTGGAGTAAGCTCATTAATCACAAACGGTCCAAGGCCACGTTTCTTGAGCTTTCTCTTATGCTTCTTAAGTGTGTACAAGAGCACAAGGTCTCCTTTTTTGAATCGGCCAGTTGTTACATTTCTATCATACCATTGCTTTTGTCTCCTCTTCTCGGCATACATCCCCATTACCGCCAATAAGCGGGTCTCATCAAGCTTTTCCAATTCATCAATACGTTGAGAAAGTTCATGACCAGTCCAGTACAATTGTTTAGCAACTCGTAGAGTAGGTACAAGAAATTCAATGGGAAGAATTGCATCTAGCCCAAAAGCAAGCTCAAATGGGGTTGTGCCCACAGATGTTTTATAGGCTGTTCTATATGCTCAAAGAACTGAGTGCAACTTTTGCTCCCAATTAGTCCTATGTCCTTCAACAATCTTTGTGAGTGCTGTGCAGAGAATCTTGTTAGTACTCTCAGCTTGACCATTGGTCTGGGGATGATATGGTGCAGAACGCTTGTGAATTACCAGAAATTCTTGAAGTAAAAACTCTATGACCTCATTCACAAAGTGCACACCTTGATCACTAACGATTTCAATAGGTAAGCCATAGCGTGTAAACACGTACTCATACAAGAACTTGGCTGTGGTTCTGGCATCATTTTTAACTGTAGCCTTTGCCTCTACCCATTTGGTCAAATATTCAACTATAATATATTCGGCATGCGTGTGACGAGCTGGAGGTTTAATGGGACCGACAAAATCAATACCCCATTTGGCAAAAGCACGGCTTAACATAGGCCGCAATGGCATATTGTCCTTTGTGATGGGAGGTTTGGTCCTTTGACAATCATCATCACAACGTTTCACATATTCTTCGGCATCCATTTGTAAGGTTGGCCACCAAAGCCCAGTCCACCTAATCAACTTAGTTGTGGTATTGCCCGAAAAGTGTCCACCCCCAACACCTGCATGTGCATGAGTCAAGATTTTCAAGTAGTCAGCTTCACATACACACATGCGCAAGTTGCCATCCTTTCCCCTTTTGTAGAGTTGGTTTTCTATCAGCAGCATATAGTTGGCCACTTCAACTTCAATAGCACGCTTTCGATGTTTAGGAATTATTCGATCAGTATGACCATGCTTAAGATAGTCCACAATATACTTACTCCAACTTGGTGTAGTTGAAATTTGGAATAATGTGACATTATGAATTGGTTGTTGAATATGACATGAAGCATAGTTTTACGAACAAATTTTTCAGCATCCGCATGCATGGTAGGCCACCATTGCCCATCCTGAGTTATACGTCGCACACAAGTAGTAGCTGATGCATGGTTTCCACCAATACCCTCATGTGCCCATTCCAAGATCTCTTCATATTGGTCAGGGTTAGGTATAAGCCGCAACACTCCATCATTACCCTAACGATATAATCTCCCTAAGATTAACTTGAATGGTTGCCATAGGTCCACATTAGGACCCGCTAATTGTATCTGCCCACTTGTCAAAATTTCTAAGATAGGTTCAGACCATTTAGGAGCTGTCTCTACAAGGAAAAGTGTTGAATCTAACATATCATCATCCACACCCGCAGGAGCTTCTCCAGAGGTGATTCGAGACAAATGATCAGCCCTTGAATGGTTGCCATAGGTCCACATTAGGACCCGCTAATTGTATCTGCCCACTTGTCAAAATTTCTAAGATAGGTTCAGACCATTTAGGAGCTGTCTCTACAAGGAAAAGTGTTGAATCTAACATATCATCATCCACACCCATAGGAGCTTCTCCAGAGGTGATTCGAGACAAATGATCTGCCCTTAGATGAGTTGTTCCTTTTCAGACTGCCACTTCAAAATCAAACTCAAGAAGGATGACAAACCACCTCACAATCCTTCCAGTTGCACAAGGCTTATTCACCAATTATAGCAGTGCTTGATGGTCCACAAAAAATATGAATTTGTTTGCCAAAAGGTAATGGCGAAACTTTTTCACTGCATATATTATGGACAAACCTTCTCTTTCTGTTGTGGTATAATTCTTCTCAGCATTGTCCAACTGTCGCGACTAGCATATGAGATTGGGAAATCCTTATTATGTTCTCCCGATTGAGCCAAAATACATCCAATTGCAAAGTTTGAAGCATCAATATGGACATGAAAGATTTGGTTCCAATCTGGTGCCCGTAAGATGGGTGCAGTCATCACACTAATGCTTGCTTCAACTTTTCAAAGGATTCCTCACACTTATCAGTCCAATTCAACTTTACAAGAAGAGCATATAATGGTCTGGCTCTAGGACAGTCTACATGCATATAATGGTCTGGCTAGGACAGCGTACATGTAGATGAATCGACGATAATAGCCACAATGTCCCATGAATGTTTGTACCCCTTTAGGGTTGATAGGCCGAGGTAATGAGACAATGACATCAATTTTATCCATATCTGTTGAAATCCCATTGCGAGAAACAATATGGCCCAAAATTTTCCCTTGTCTTACCATGAATTTGCACTTCTCAAGATTCAAGCATATACGATAAACTTGACACTTTTGAAACACAAGTCTGAGGTGTTATATATGATCATCACACTCTTGTGAGTGAACACATAAATCATCCATGAAGATCTCAAGAAATAGCCTAAGGTACTCCTTGAATACATGACTCATTAACCGCTGAAAGGTTGCTGGTGCATTTGTTAGACCAAATGGCATAACACAATAGACAAAGATACCATCTTCAGTAGCAAAGCCTGTCTTGTGTTGATCCTTTGGATCAATTGACACTTGATTGTGTAACCGGAGAATCCATCCAAGAAACTATATGCCTTTTTCCCTGCAACTCATTCCAAAACATGATCCGTGAATTGGAAGTGGGTAATGATCACGTACAGTAGCTGCATTTACCTTCTTGAGGTTTACACATACTCGAAGTTTTCTATTTTTCTTGGGCACCACTACAATAGGAGAGACCCATTCAGTGTGTTCAATCTCATAGATAAATTCTGCCTCTAAGAGCTTGTCTATTTCTTCTTTTATCTTTCGTGCAAAATTCTCATTGTAAGTATAAGGACGTTGCTTGGAAGGCTTTGCATCCTCTCACAATGGAATTGTATGCTGACATATGCTTGGTGTTGGATCAACTCCTTTGAGGTCTTTATAACTCCAAGCAAAAACATCGCGATACTCCTTTATTATTTGAATTAATAACTTCTCCTCATCTAAGGACAAGTCTGTGGCAATCCACACATAGCGAGGCTCTTCTCCTGGCTTAGCGATATGAATTTTTTTTTGCATCTTAAGGACCATCATATGAAACCCCTGGCACGCTTGGCTTTTGTCGCATGGGCTGTTGAAGAACAATCTTCCGATCTTGAAGAGTGTACTATGTGAAGTTGGGGGGAACATTGAAACCTTGTTCTTGTCCACTTGAGTCATCACTAATTGAAAACCATGCGGTTTTGAGCTCTCTTTTGCAATCTTGCATCAGATTTTTTTGTTCAATCGTTATCTTTGCACTTCCAACACTCTCTTTTGAATCGGTTTGAGACTTGAGTTTTGGTTTTGGTTTCTTCGTTTTTTTGCGATTTTTGCTAATAGTTTTTAGCTTTTCTCCTGGTTGGTATCCATCTGATCGTTTTACTTGGTCTTTGACACTATCTTGTGCTTGGACATAGTATAGATATCCATTCTTTCCTGAGAAGTGAGGTGGTAGTCGAGAGTGTTCATTCTTAAACTCCTCATCTTCTTTTTGTTTTCTCTCACATCGTTCCCTCTCATCTTGTTTACGGATTCTCTTACGGCTCTTACAGCATTTACGTTTAGGTCGGCTTCGAGGGATCTCTATTTGAACCTCCCTCCCTCTCAAGAGTAGGCGTGCCTTTCCTAACTCTTCCTCGGGGATTACCACATCATCTTCAAAATCAGAGTCCCATCCATCTTCCTTATCAGCATCATTAGCAGATTCGAGTGTTAAATCCTCCACTGAGACTTCCTCAACATGCAGTGCTGTTGTGGATGCATCCCCATTCGTATAGGAATAATGTCATATCTATCTAAGTCACAAAATTGAATTGGCTTAGGTAAAGCACATGTCGATAATGTTGCAAGGACATGACTCCATTCTAGTGCATCAATTAAGTGCTCAGGGAAGGGTTGTGGAATGTATGCCTCATTTGATACACTTCGATTACCCTTAAGTCTCTCAGTGTTAAAATCCCTACATGAGGCTCCACACATCCACAGATCTTCTCGCCCATCTGACAATGTAACTCTTGAGCCCTCAGATGAAGCAGAATCAAACTCATCTATTGGAGACCTTGTTACATCACGATATGAGTGATTCTTTAGTTTGACCCTTGTGATGACAGAATCATGTCGGAGGTACAAATAAATGTATCCCCAATCTTGAATCATTTGAAATTGTTGCATGAATGGTCTACCCAATACCACTTCATAGTTTGGATGCTTTCCAAAATCCACTACTGCTGCAAATGTGTGCTCATATTCAATCCCACATGTGGTGACCAATAAGCTTCCATCTGCTAGCTGCAAGCACATCCTGGTACTCCTAATAGCTGGTTTTGCCCCACTTTTCCCAAATGGACCTTGTCACAATGCCCACTCCTGCACCACTATCAAGTATTGCAGTTGAAGCTACTTTTCGCACTTCTAATGGGAGGGTAGCATTTCCCTGATCGTCCTCACAAAATTTTCCTACTTTGTTGATAGGAACTGGCATAACATGCTTTGTCTCGGGGTGTATAGTACACTCATGGTGACCCTTTTGTAGTAATACTTGCTTTGACAAACATGTGGCAATATCATTCCACAACTCAGGTCGAAGCTTTATCAAATCAAGCAAAGGTAAGATACAAGCCACTGGTGCTGACAAAATAGCTTGCACGATACCCATATCCATCTCCTTTGTCAACCTTCTATGCATGGAGGGTATCCTCAATGTTTGAGAACAGTTCTCATATTCTCCCAAATAAGATGGTAAGGTTTTCATTGTATGCTTACTTCTAGGAGAAACAATTGTTTGAACTTCCTCCTGGATGCTTGGGCGTCTAAAGTTGTTTTCTGTGCCCCTGGTAAAATCCACCTCAAAGAATGGAGGTGAAATAATAGAGGATATATTCTCATTAACTTTCTCATGAACTGCTGCCCACATCTCATTTGCCATGTCCTCGTTAGCATCAATAACTTCATCATTGCATGGGAAGGCAAGACTAGGTGGTGGAAGAATGCCTTCTTTCAATGGGGTGTCAATTGGTGCAGACTTTTCGCTATGAGCTTGTGAGATCAGCTCACTTTTCATTTCCCAACTTGATGACACTTTTGGTATGGTTTCTAATGTTGGCTTAAGAGAGGTTGGGCCCTGACGGATAGGTGGAGGTGGGCCCTCAAGTATTGATTGAGCTTCCCTAATGAGTTGCTGATGTACAGCTAGATTGATCTTCTCCTCACTCACGAGGGTTTGGGTATTCTTGAAGCTTCTTGGGTAGCTTAGATAAAGCTGCAATGCAACTTCTATGAGCATCAATGATGGCATCTAGAGTCCCTCATGCACTCTTAGTTTGCTTGTTGCGGTTCTTTTTCCTCCTAGTGGTCCTTTTTCTATTGGAACGTAGGGTCTTGTCCACTAGATTTGCCTTTGCATCCCTAGTTCGAGGTGTCTCATCAGTCTGCATTTCAGCATTTCATGTCTGTGATCTAGTCATGACTCTAAGTGGCACGACATCCTCATTCTCTGATGAAGGTGGCGATGGAACTGCCCCTACAAAGTTGAGTGAGACCTTTGGTTGAGAGGTGCCTTCCTCATGTGGTTTCAGCACAAACAATCCTTTGGAAAGTGTTCTACACAACACCCTAGACAATATCTTTCAATTGGTGAAAACTGTGGTATTGTTGTATTGGATCAAGCTGCTTGCCTTGGGCGATGTGGACAATCACGAGCCTAATGGGGTTCTTCGCACTCATAACAGGGGCCCATTAGTTTGGCTTCTACTTTCCTTTGCTGCCATTGACCTGAGGGGCCTGGAGTCCTAGGTTGGTAGCCGCCTAGCAACATCAAAGAATTTTGTTTCCCTAGTTTAGGCTCTAGTGCTTGGCTTGGATATGCGGTACTTTCCTTGGATGAATATGATGCATATTCCTCCTCCACATAGCTTGGGTTTACCAAGTCTCTACACATATTTGAATTGTCATAGTCAACAAACCTCACAGGAGCAGTCCCAGGAGTAGGAGGTTGAGCTCCAAGTATAGGTCGTGCTTGCTCTTGTGCCATCGGTGGCTTACATTCAAAATTAGTATATTGTTGATGCAGTTGTGGAGCCACTGCACCCCTTTGCTGCTCATGCTCCTGTCTCATTCTTGCAATGCGAGTACATTCCTGTGTGGTGTGGGTATAATTCCAAGCACAGGCCTGGCACCACTTCTTTGTGGGTTGGTTTGTGACTAGAGAAGAAAAGGTATTACATTCTTTGGTTTTATGGTTACTGCCACATGCTCCACAAAGATGAGGACCTGTAGGTAGTACACTCCTCATTCGCTACTGCTATTGTTGTGGCTGCATGGGTGGGCGATAGGTTTGTCCCAATCTCCTTAGTACTAGGTTAGCTATCTGGTCTGGATTTACTAGTGCGCTAGACCTTGAACTTTGGTCATCACCCCACTGATCCCTAGGTTGCACGTCAGGGCAAGAATCATCTTGGAATTTGAAGTTATCTGTGAAATCCATAGCATCATGGCAACACTCATTGAAATTTGTATGCTTCTTTGCATAGAGATGTGTGTGCAGTGTTGAATTTTTAAGTCCTTTTAAGAAGAGAGAAATTAATCGACTCTGGGTGTGGGCTTCTCATCTTCTGGGCAACTATTAATGTATTGCTTCATCCTATTTACACAGTCTCTAACACTTTCAGTCTCGTCTTGCTTGAAAGAGTAGATGTTTGCTACTGTGTCATGCTGAATCCCCATCAAGGAAAAAGCAGCAATGAATCTCTCTTCCAAAACTCGTAAAGAAGATTTGTCTGAAGCCTCTAGTGCCTGAAACCAAGCAAGGGCCTTTCCCTCAAGAGTGAGCCCAAATCCTTCAATTTGCGTATGCTTGTCATGCTCAGCTCGAACTGCTTGCCTAAATGTTGCTACATGGTCATATGGATCTCCCGACCCTTTGTACTTCTTTACCAGTTTCTGAAGAGTTGATGGCTGTACTTGTCTTGAATACTCATCATAGGGCCTACGGCCTCTCACTCTCAGTGGGAACTGTTCCTCTCTTTGGTAAGATGGTCCACATGCATCCCAAATTGGTGTGGGTCCCCTATTACCTGCCTCACGAACCCCCTCCAAAGATCTTGTTACCCACATTTCAGGAGGTGCATTTATGGGAGGCTGAGTTGGATCCCCTACCCTCTGATTGTCATAGTGAGAGAAACGTTGTTGTGGTGTGAATGGTCGCACTTTTGGTATAGGAGGATAATAATATCTTGGTTCTAGAGTTGGGCTACTTACAGTGGTCCACTTTGATGTTGAGGGTCCCTCTCTAGTGAACTCTCTTAGGGGAGGAGCAACAGTTTCTCCAAGAAAGGCTGTCTCTCCTGGTTTAGCTGTATTAGTTGAGAACACTTCCATGGATAATGGTTGTCCTCTCCACGTGAGCTCATGAATTTCCTTTCAATCTAAGGTTCGGTATTCATTGGCCCATTTATCAATGATTCAGTTCTTGTGTCCTACAAGCTTCTCGACTACCACCACAAGTGCTAGAGGAAGATCTAGCTCTGGCAATCTAGTTGTGGCATAATATCCTTCTAAAGAGTCCTTGTAGACCTCTTGAAGTGGATCATCCTGAAAGACCTTTGTCACCGGAATTTGTCGTACAAACTCCCATTGGTTCTCAGCCCCCTGATCCATTTTGCTCTTGCCTTTCCTGTCCCTTTCCAAATTTAGATCTACACAAAGTAAATCATCTATGGATGGCTTTGAGGACTGGGCATTGGATGGTCCAGGCATGTCTGGCTCAATGAGCCAATCATTTCTAGACTCCCTTGCTCCAGAAGGCTTTAATAAATCTAGGAACTCACTCTTAGAGAGCTCTCCTAATTTGTCTACATTCTCTGGATGATAGGTGACTTCGTAGAGCGAACACCATCTCCACCCATATACATGTTGCCCTGGTCATTGACTAGAGGTGCTCTATCAAGATCTGAGAAAAAGTCTGCGATCTTAACGAGATACCGTTGTTGTGGATCCCTAAAGATCTCAGCTCCTTGAGCATTCGTGTAGACATATGGAAGTCTCACATTGAGTGGTAACCCCATGGTGTCGGCTTCAAATGGATTAAAAGATCTTGTGGGTGTCCTATTTGGGGCTAAGGGATGACTACTTGACGGCCCTAGATTGTCCATAGACAATGAGGTAGTTGTCCTGGAAAGGGTATCAGATTGGGATTCGGAAGAGGTTTCAACAATATCTGCCAAATTTCCTATCGATTGGGTCCCACTTTCTTGCGTAGGTGCTCTAGAAGGTGCCCTAGGCCCTATGGCAGTGTCTATATGGCGTCCCGACCGCAAGTGCATAAGGTCAAATTTTAAGGTTTTTTTTTATTTTTATTTTTTTTTTAAATCCAAAAATTTTCAAGTTGGCTCAAACTTTGCCAGAACCCATTTTGAACCCCCGTGAACACATTAGGGCAAAAAAATAGCGTATTTTTTCGGATCAAAAATCGCCTAAAATTTACCAGTTTTCCATACTGACTCACTATGGGAAAATGGTTCCTGGACCGAAATTTCGACGATGGGTGTTTTCTAACTCCTCTCGAAAAGTTAGATAACCTCCCGACAGAAAATGAAAAATTTTCCACTCTTTTTTTTTTGCACCCCCTTATCCGGTGTGCGGTGGCGGTCTTTACGGTGCAGAGTGTGGGTCTCTCCTCGCGGTGTGCTGTTTATGCACAACCGCCTTCTTTTATTACTATTATTTTTTTCTTTGTTGAAATGCGTGTGCAGTGAACTCAATGCGTGTGCAAATGTCAGATTTACAGCGAATTCAATACATGCAGTGAACTCAATGCATGTGCAGCTCTGAAATTTGCAGCAAATTCGAAATGTTCAATCTTAATGTGTGTGTACAGATTCCAGTTTCTCTACATGTGCAGGTTTAACAGAGAATGAAAATGCAGGTTTAACAGAGAACTAAAATGCACAAAATTAAAGATGCAGAAAACTAAACTAAACTAAGAATAGAAAATAAAACGAACATGCAGAAAATTAAAATTGTAAAAATTATCCTCAAACAGAATGACAAAAATGCAATAACAGGCCTCTCTTTTTCGCACAAAAAATGCAATAACAGGCCTCTCTTTTTCGCACAAAAATTTAAATTTGCAAGTTTAGCGCCTACCTCCAATCCTTTCCGTGTGTTGAATCCTTGTCCTGACCTCAAGGGAGAAGCGTAGCTCGCCAATCGCACTCAAATTGCAAGACAAATAAAGAGAATTTAACAATAGATTAGTCTTAAATAAGTACCAAAATTAGTCCCAAAGCTTGCTCTCCTATCAACAGTTTTGCAACCGATTGGAGCTTAACAAGGAGTGGTAGTGTGTGTATGGTGCTCAACTAATGTAGGCACTCGCTCCCCTGTAGTAGCGGCGCCATTGTAGAGCGGTTCTCTCTACCGTGCAATATAGTGCTCATAGAGTACTACCGATCAACAAATGTATTAAGAAACACAGTGTCAATCCGAGGACTCGACCCGATTAGTGCATGAAGGCTTATCCCATGAGGGAGAGTTCACATCCACAAACCACCACTTGACGATTCAACCATTCAACACCTCAATCAATCTCTCAATCCCTTAAATCCACTACACTAATCAAGACAACAAGCAATGCATAGCAATCTCTTAATCCCATTCAAACATTGATTAAATCTTAGCTTTCCCTAATGCCTGCAAATCCATAAGCGTGCATCTACTAACCCACAAGCTTAAGCAAGCAGAGAATGTAACATTCACAAACCCACAAGCTCATAGAGATAGTTTATCCATGAATAACTCATTTTGCCAAAGAAGTGGGCAAGAGCTTGCATCAATGGAGACTACAAACACACACTACAAGCATGCAGCATACACAAGAGAAAGAAAGAAGCATTCAACTAATCATAGATTAATCTACTTCAATGATGCTAAAACAGATTAAGAGAATGAAGTGGAGCTATACTCATTGGAGCTTCATTCTCATTAGAGTACAATAGAGAAAGAGTTAGAGAGCTGCCATAGCTTGAGAGCTCAAGAGCTTCACTCAATAGCTTATGAGAATGGCAAAAAACGTCCACTTTCTTTCCCTGCATGTGGGGGGCTGGTTGGGTACCCCCCACATGCTTACAAAGTTTGGTCCCCATTGAGGGTGCGTCCGGCCCACATGTTTGCAAAGTTTGGTCCCCATCGGAGCATGTTTGGGTAGGATGGTATGGGAAAGACCAGGATTTTCTATGGCCTCTTAAGAGCCAAGAGAGTTGAAATATCCGCACTAGGTGCTAATTGCTAACCCAAACATGGTCTGATGGTTGACCAAACTTTGCAAGCTCAAACATGCTCTGATGGTGACCAAACATGCTCTGATGGTGACCTGATGGTGACCAAACTTTGCAAGCATCTGGGATTGGGATCAACAGTATGGCGAAGAGTAGGATTTTCCATGGCCTCTTAAGCACCAAGTGACTTGAAAAATCCACCATGTGCAAGCCTCTTAAGCACCAAGTGACTTGAAAAATCCACACTGTGCAAGCCTGTGAGCGTGGGTCTTTCTCACATGCTTACAAATCTTGGTCACCATCGGAGCATGTTTGGGTACGATGTTATGGGGAAGAGCGGGATTTTCCATGGCCTCTTAAGCACCAAGAGACTTGAAAAATCCGCGCACTCGGTGCTAATTGCTAACCCAAAATTGCTCTGATGGTGACCAACCTATGCAACCATGTGGGGGTGGGTCCCCCCCACATTCTTGCAAAGCTTGGTCCCCGGAGCATGTTTCAATACGATGGTTTGCGAAAGAGTGGGATTTTCCATGGCCTCTTAAGCACCAAGAGACTTGAAAAATCCTCACCGGGTGCTAATTGTTAACCCAAACATTCTCCAATAGTGACCAAATTTTGCAAGCATGTGGGGGGCTGGGTACCCTCCACATGCTTGCAAAGTTTGGTCCCCATCGGAGCTTGTTTGGGTAGGATGGTATGGGTAAGACCAAGATTTTTCATGTCCTCTTAAGCACCAAAAGAGTTGAAATATCCGCACTGGGCGCTAATTGCTAGCCCAAACATGCTCTGATGGTGATAAAACTTTGCAAGCATCTGGGATTGGGTCCCCCCCACATGTTTACAAAGTTTAGTCCCCACCATCAAAGCATGTTTGGGTACCCAAACATGCTCCCATGGTGACCAAACTTTGCAAGCATGTAAGGTTTAGTCCCCCCCACATGCTTTCAAAGTTTGGTCCCCATCAGAGCATTTTTGGGTATGATAGTATGGGGAACACGGGGATAAGCACTAAGAGACTTGAAAAATCCACACTGGGCGCTAGTTGCTAACCCAAACATGCTCCAATGTGGTGAACAAACATTGCAAGCATGGGGGGGTGGGTTCTTCCCACATTCTTGGAAAGTTTGGTCCCCATCCGAGCATGTGGGTTCTTCCCACATGCTTGGAAAGTTTGGTCCCCATCCGAGCATGGTTGGCTACGATGATATGGGGAAGAGCGGGATTTTCCATGGCCTCTTAAGCACCAAGAGACTTGAAAACTCCACAACACTGGGCGCTAATTGCTAACCAAAACATGCTCTGATGGTGGTGACCAAACAATGCAAGCATGTGGGGGTGGGTTCCCCCCACATGCTTGCAAAGTGGGTTCCCCCCACATGCTTGCAAAGTTTGGTCCCCATCGCAGCATGGTTGGCTACGATGATATGGGGAAGAGCGTGATTTTCCATGGCCTCTTAAGCACCAGGAGACTTGAAAACTCCACACTGGATGATAATTGCTAACCAAAACATGCTCTGATGGTGACCAAACTTTGCAAGAATATGGGGGTGGATCCCCCCCACATGTTTGCAAAGTTTGGTCCACATAGGAGCATGTTTGGGTATGATGGTATAGGGAAGAGCGGGATTTTCCATGGCCTCTTAAGCGGGGGGACCCACTTTGCAAACATGTGGACTCTTTCCCATACCATCATACCCAAACATGTGCTGATGAGGAACAAACTTTGTAAACATGTGGGGGGACCCACCCTCACATGCTTGCAAAGTTTGGTCACAATCAGAGCATGTTTGAGTTAGCAATTGTAGCGCCCAGTGCGGATTTTTTAAGTCTCTTGGTTCTTAAGACGCAATGAAAAATCCTGCTCTTCCCAATATTATCGTAAACCAAACATGCTATTTGGGTTAGAAATTGGCGGCCTGTGTGCATTTTTCAAGTCTCTTAGTGCTTAAGAGGCCACGGAGAATCCCACTCTTGCCTGTACTAATCGTACCTAAACATGCTCTGATGGGGACCACACTTTGCAAGTACGTGGAAGGGAGTCACCCCCATATGCTTGCAAAGTCTGGTCACCATCGAAGCATGTTTGGGTTAGCAATTAGTGTGCCCAATATGGATTTTTCAAGTCTCTTGGTGGTTGAGGCCATGGAAAATCCCGATCTTCCCCATACCATCGTACCCAAACATGCTGCGATGGGGACCAAACTCCTCAAGCATGTGGCAGGGACCCACCCCTATACGCTTGTAATGTTTGGTTCCCATTGGAGCATGTTTGGGTTAGTAATTACCGCCTAGTGTGGATTTTTCAAGTCTCTTGGTGCTTAAGAGGCCATGGAAAATCCGACTCTTCCCCGTACCATCGTACCCAAACATGCTCTCACATGCTTGCAAAGTCTTCCCCGGAACCAAACTTTGCAAGCTTGTGGGAGGGACCCGCCCTCACATGCTTGCAAAGTGTGATCACCATTGGAGCATGTTTGGGTTAGCAACTAGCACCGAGTATGGATTTTTCAAGTCTCTTGGTGCTTAAGACACCATGGAAAATCCCAATCTTTCCCATACCATCGTACGCAAACATGTTTCAATGAGGACCAAACTTTACAAACATGTGGGAGGGACCACCCTCACAGGCTTACAAAGTTTGGTCACCATCAGAGCATCTTTGGTTTAGCAATTAGTGCCCAGTGCAAATTTTTCAAGTCTCTTGGTGGTTAAAAGGCCATGGAAAATCCCACTCTTTCCCATACCGTCGTACCCAACCATGCTCCATTGGGGACAAAATTTTTCAAGCATGAAGGGAGGACCCGGCCCCATATGCTTGTAAATTTGTATCCCCATTGGAGCATGTTTAGGTTAGTAATTAGCGCCCAGTGTGGATTTTTCAAGTCTCTTGGTGCTTAAGAGCCCATGGAAAATCCTGCTCTTCCCCATACCATCGTACCCAAACATGCTCCAATGGGGACCAAACTTTCCAAGCATGTGGGGGGGCACACCTCCACATGTTTGCAAAGTTTGGTCACCATTGGAGCATGTTTGGGTTAGCAATTAGTTCCGAGTACGGATTTTTCAAGTCTCTTGGTGCTTAAGGGGCCATCGAAAATACTGCTCTTACCCTTACCATCGTACCCAAACATGCTCCGATGTGGACCAAATTTTGCAAGCATGTGGGGGGAGGACCCACCCTCACAGGCTAGCAAAGTTTGGTCACCATCGGAGCATGTTTGGGTTAGCAATCAGCACCTAGTGCGGATTTTTCAAGTCTCTTGGAGCTTAAGAGGCCACGGAAAGTCCCGCTCTTCCCCATACCATCGTACCCAAACATGCTCCAATGTGGAACAAACTTTGCAAGTGGGAGGAGCCACCCCCACATGCTTGCAAAGTTTTGTCACCCCCATCAGAGCATGTTTGGGTTAGCAATTAGTACCCTGTGGATTTTTCAAGTCTCTTGGTGTTTAAGAGGCCATGGAAAATCCCGCTCTTCCCCATACCATCGAACCAAGAAATTCTTAGATTGGGACCAAACTTTGCAAGCGTGTGGGGGAGATCCACCCCCACATGCTCGTAAAGTTTGGTCAACATCGGAGTATGTTTGGGTTAGCAATTAGCGCCCACTGTAAATTTCTCAAGTCTCTTAGTGTTTAAGAGGCAATGGAAAATCCTTCTCTTCCCCATATCATCATAGCCAAACATGCTCCGATGGGGACCAAAATTTGCAAGTACGTGGGAGGAATTGACCCCCACATGCTTGCAAAGTTTGGTCACCATCGGAGCATGTTTAGGTTAGCGATTAGTGATAAGTGCGGATTTTTCAAGTCTCTTGGTGCTTAAGAGGCCATGGAAAATCCCGCTATTACCCATACCATCGTACCTAAACATGCTCCGATGGTTTAGACCAAACTTTGCAAGAATGTGGGGGGGACCCACCCTTAAAGACTTGTACAGTTTGGTCATTATCGGAGCTTGTTTAGCTTAGCAATTAGCGCCTAATGGAATTTTTCATATCTCTTGGTGCTTAAGAGGTCATGGAAAATCCCGCTCTTCCCCATACCATCGAACCCAAACATGCTCCGATGGGGAACAAACTTTGTAAGCATGTGGGGGAAACCACCCCCACATGCTTGCAAAGTTTGGTTACCATTAGAGCATGTTTGGGTTAGCATTTAGCACCGAGTGCAGATTTCTCAAGTCTCTCGGTGCTTAAGAGGCCATGGAAAATCCCACTCTTTCCTATAGCATCGTACCCAAACATGCTCTATTGGTGGGGACCAGACTTTGCAAGCATGCGGGGGGGACCCACATGCTTGTAAAGTTTGGTCCCCATTATTTGGGGACTAGACTTTGCAAGCATGCGGGGGGGACCCACCCCCACATGCTTGTAAAGTTTGGTCCCCATTGGAGCATATTTGGGTTAGTAATTACCGCCCAGTGTGGATTTTTCAAGTCTCTTGGTGCTTGAGGCCAAAATCCCACTCTTGCCCGTACTATCATTTCCAAACATGCTCTGTTGTGGGGACCAAACTTTGCAAGCATGTTGGAGGGACCCACCCCCACATGCTTGCAAAGTTTGGTCACTATCGAAGCATGTTTGGGTTAGCAATTAGCGCCCAGTGCAGATTTTTCAAGTCTCTTGGTGCTTAAGAGACCATGGAAAATCCTGATCTACCCATACCATAGTACCCAAACATGGTGTAATGGGGACCAAACTTTGCAAGCATGTGGGAGGGACCCACCCTCATAGGCTTGCAAAGTTTGGTCACCATTGGAGCATCTTTGGTTTAGCAATTATTGCCCAGTGCAGCTTTTTCAAGTCTCTTGGTGGTTAAAAGGCCATGGAAAATCCCGCTCTTCCCCATATCATCATACCCAAACATGCTCCGATGATGGGGACCACACTTTTCAAGAATCTGGGGGGGACCCACCCCCACATGCTTGCAACGTTTGGTCACCATCGGAGCATTTTTGGGCTATCAACAATTAGCGCCCTGTTGTGTGAATTTTTTAAGTCTCTTGGTGCTTAAGAGGCCATGGAAAATCCCGCTCTTCCCCATACCATCGTACCCAAACATGCTCCGATAGGAACCAAGCTTTGTAAGCATGTGGGGGGGGACACCTACCCTTAGAGGCTTGCAAAGTTTGGTCACCATCCGAGCATGTTTGGGTTAGCAATTAGCCCCTAGTGTGTATTTTTCAAGTCTCTTGGTGCTTATGAAACCATGGAAAATCCCATAAGCGCCCAGTAGTGCGGATTTTTCAAGTCTCTTGGTGCTTAAGAGGCAATGGAAAATCCCGCTCCTCCCCAAACATACTGTTTGGGTTAGAAATAAGCGCCCTGTGTGGATTTTTCAAGTCTCTTAGTGCTTAAGAGGCCATGGAAAATCCTGCTCTTTCCCATACCATCATACCCAAAAATGCGCAGATTGGGACCAAACTTTGCAAGCATATGGGGGGAATCCACCCCCACATGCTCGCAAAGTTTGGTCACCATCGAAGTATGTTTGGGTTAGCAATTAGCACCCAGTGTGGATTTCTCAAGTCTCAGTGTGCTCAAGAGGCCATGGAAAATCCCGCTCTTC
This sequence comes from Cibotium barometz, assembly GCF_041138505.1. NCBI lineage: Eukaryota > Viridiplantae > Streptophyta > Polypodiopsida > Cyatheales > Cibotiaceae > Cibotium > Cibotium barometz. The sequence goes on from NC_141085.1 coordinate 19,588,943, forward strand.
CGCATACCATTGTAGCTATACATGCTCCAATGAGGACCAAACTTTGCAAGCATGTGGGATCCACCCCCACATGCGCGCAAAGTTTGGTCACCATCGAAGTATGTTTGGGTTAGCAATTAGCGCCCAGTGTGGATTTCTCAAGTCTCTTAGTGCTCAAGAGGCCATGGAAAATCCCGCTCTTCCCCATACCATTATAGCTATACATGCTCCGGATGAGGACCAAACTTTGCAAGCATGTGAGGGAAACCGACGCTCACATGCTTGCAAAGTTTGGTCACCATCATCGGAGCATGTTTGGGTTACGGTTAGTGCCCAGTGCGGAGTTTTCAAGTCTCTTGATGCTTAAGAGGCTATGAAAAATCCCACTATTACCCATACCATCGTACCTAAACATGCTCCGATGGGGACCAAACTTTGTAAGCATGTGGGGGGGACCCACCCTTAAAGGGTTGCAAAGTTTGGTCCACCAAATCGGAGCATGTTTGGCTTAGCAATTAGCGCCTAGTGCAGATTTTTCAAGTCTCTTGTGCTTAAGAGGGCATGGAAAATCCCGCTCTTCCCCGTACCATCGTACCCAAGCATGCTCTGATGGGGAACAAACTTTGCAAACATGTGTGTGGTACTCACCCACACATGCTTGCAAAGTTTGGTCACCATCAGAGCATGTTTGGGTTAGCCATTAGCGCCCAGTGCGGATTTTTCAAGTCTCTTGGTGCTTAGGACGCAATGGAAAATCTTGCTCTTCCCCATATTATCGTAACCAAATATGATGTTTGGGTTAGAAATAAGCATGCGCAGTGTGGATTTTTCAAGTCTCTTAGCTTAAGAGGCCATGGAAAATCCCACTCTTCCCCATACCATTGTACCCAAAAATGCTTAGATGGGGGACCAAACTTTGCAAGCATGTGAGGGAGAACCCACCCCCACATGCTTGCAAAGTTTGGTCACCATCGGAGCATGTTTGGGTTAGCAATTATTGCCCAACGCAGATTTTTTAAGTCTCTTGGTGCTTAAGAGGCCATGGAAAATCCCACTCTTCCCCATAGCATCATACCTAAACATGCTCTATTGGGGGACCACACTTTGCAAGCATGTGGGGGGGACCCACGCCCACATGCTTGTAAAGTTTTCTCCCCTTTGGAGCATGTTTGGGTTAGTAGTGACCGCCCAGTGTGGATTTTTCAAGTCTCTTGGTGCTTAAGAGGCCATGGAAAATCCCACTCTTGCTCGTACCATCGTACCTAAACATGCTCTGATGGACTAAAATTTGCAAGAATGTGGAAGGGACCCACCCCCACATGCTTGCAAATTCTTGCCACCATCAGAGCATGTTTGGGTTAGCAATTAGTGCCCAGTACAGATTTCTCAAGTTCGTTGGTTCTTAAGAGGCCATGGAAAATCCCGATCTTCCCCATACTATCATACCTAAACATGTTGTGATGGGGACCAAACTTTGCAAGCATGTGGGAGGGACCCACACCCCCACATGCTCATAAAGTTTGGTCCCCATTGGAGCATGTTTGGGTTAGTAATTACCGCCCAGTGCAGATTTTTCAAGTCTCTTGGTGCTTAAGAGGCCATGGAAAATCCCACTCTTCCCCGTACCATCGTACCCAAATATGCTCTGATAGGGACCAAACTTTGCAAGCATGTGGGAGGGACCCACCCCCACATGCTTGCAAAGTCTGGTTACCATCGGAGCATGTTTGGGTTAGCAATTAGCGCCAAGTATTGATTTTTCAAGTCTCTTGATGCTTAAGAGGCCATGGAAAATCCCAATCTTCCCCATACCATCGTACCCAAAAATGCTGCGACGATGAGGACCCAAGTTTGCAAGCATGTGGGAGGGACCCACTCTCAGAGGCTTGCAAAGTTTGGTCACCATCGGAGCATCTTTCAAATAGGGCCCAGTGCGATTTTTTCAAGTCTCTTAGTGCTTAGGAGGCCATAGAAAATCCCGCTCTTCCCCATACCATCGTACCCAAACATGCTCCCATGGGGACCAAGCTTTGTAAGCATGTGGGGGGGACCTACCCTCAAGGGCTTGTACAGATTGGTCACCATCCGAGCATGTTTGGGTTAGCAATTAGCGTCTAGTGCGTATTTTTCAAGTCTCTTGGTGCTTATGAGGCCATGGAAAATCCCACTCTTCCCCATACTGTCGTACCCAACCACCATGCTCCATTGGTGGGGACAAAATTTTGCAAGCATGAGGGGGGGACCCACACCACATGCTTATAAAGTTTTGTTGCTCCGATGGGGACCAAACTTTCCAAGCATGTGGGGGGGACACACCCCCACATGTTTGCAAAGTTTGGTCACCAATTGGAGCATGTTTGGCTTAGCAATTAGTGCCCAGTATGGATTTTTCAAGTCTCTTGGTGCTTAAGAGGCTATGGAAACTACTGCTCTTACCCTTACCATCGTACCCAAACATGCTCCGATGGGGACCAAATTTTGCAAAGTTTGGTTACCTTCATAGGCTTGCAAAGTTTGGTCACCCACCCTCACAAGCTTGCAAAGTTTGGTCACCCCATCGGAGTATGTTTGGGTTAGCAATTAGTGCCTAGTGCGGATTTTTTAAGTCTTTTGGAGCTTAAAAGGCCACGAAAAGTCCCACTCTTCCCCGTACCATTGTACCCAAACATGCTCCAATGCGGAACAAACTTTGCAAACATGTGGGGGGAGCCACCCCCACATGCTTGCAAATTTTGGTCACCATCAGACCATGTTTGGGTTAGCAATTAGTGCCCTGCGGATTTTTCCAGTCTCTTGGTGCTTAAGAAGCCATGGAAAATTCCGCTCTTCCCCATACCATCGTACCAAAAAATACTCAGATTGGGACCAAACTTTGCAAGCATGTGGGGGGGATCGACCCCCACATGCTCACAAAGTTTGGTCACCATCAAAGTATGTTTGGGTTAGCAAAGTCTCTTAAAGCTTCAGAGGTCAAATCCCGCTCTTCCCCATACCATTGTAGCCAAACATGCTTGGATGGGGACCAAACTTTGTAAGCATGTGGGGAAAACTGACCCACACATGCTTGCAAAGTTTGGTCACCATTGGAGCATGTTTAGGTTAGCGATTAGTGCCTAGTGCGGATTTTTCAAGTCCAAGGTCACCATCGGAGCATGTTTGGATTAGGATTAGCACCCAGTGCGGATTTTTCAAGTCTCTTGGTGCCTAAGAGGCCATAGAAAATGCCGCTCTTCCCCATACCATCGTACCCAAACATGCTCTGATGGGGAACAAACTTTGGAAAATCCTGCTCTTCCCTATATTATCGTACCCAAACATGCTGTTTAGGTTAGAAATTAGCGCCCATTGCAGATTTTTCAAGTCTCTTAGTGCTTAAGAGGCCATGAAAACATCCAGCTCTTCCCCATACCATCATACCCAAAAATGCTCAGATGGGGACCAAACATTGCAAGCATGTGGGGCGGATCCACATCCACATGCACGCAATGTTTGGTCACCATCGGAGCATATTTGGGTTAGCAATTAGCGCCCAGTGTGGATTTTTCAAGTCTCTTGATGCTTAAAAGGCCATGGAAAATCCCACTCTTCTCCATACCATTGTAGCCAAACATGCTCTGATGGTGGTGAACAAACTTTGCAAACATGTGGGGGGAATCCACCCGAACATGCTTGCAAAGTTTGGTCCCCATCAGAGCATGTTTGGGTTAGCAATTAGCACCCACTGTGGATTTTTCAAGTCTCTTGGTGCTTAAGACGCAATGGAAAATCCCGCTCTTCCCCATATTATCGTACCCAAACATGTTGTTTGGGTTAAAAATTAGCAGTGCGAATTTTTCAGTGCTTAAGAGGCCATGGAAAATCCCGCTCTTCCCCATACCATCGAACCCAAAAATGCTCAGATGAGGACCAAACATTGCAAGCATGTGGGGGGGATCCACTCCCACATGCTCGCAAAGTTTGGTCACCATCGGAACATGTTTGGGTTAGCAATTAGCGCCCAGTGTGGATTTTTCAAGTCTCTTGGTGCTGAAAAGGCCATGGAAAATCCCTCTCTTCCCCATACCATTGTAGTTAAACATGCTCCAATGGGGACCAAACTTTGCAAGCATGTGGGGGGAACCTAACCCTACATGCTTGCAAAGTTTGGTCACCATCGGAGCATGTTTGGGTTAGCAATTAGCACCCAGTGCGGATTTTTCAAGTGTGTTGGTGCTTAAGAGGCCATGGAAAATCCCACTCTTCCCCATAGCATCGTACCCAAACATGCTCCATTAGGGACGAGACTTTCCCGGCTTGTGGGGGAGCCCACCCCCACAATCTTGTAAAGTTTGGTCCCCATTGGAGCATGTTTGGGTTTGTAATAACCGCCCAGTACGGATTTTTCAAGTCTCTTAGTGCTTAAGAGAACATGGAAAATCCCACTCTTGCTTGTACCATCGTACCCAAACATGCTCTGATGGAGACCAAACTTTGTAAGCATGTGGAAGGGACACACCCCCACATGCTTGCAAAGTTTGGTCACCATATCGGAGCATGTTTGGGTTAGAATTTAGCACCCAGTACAGATTTTTCAAAAATGCTGCGTCGTACCCAAAAATGCTACGATGGGAACCAAACTTTGCAAGAATGTGGGAGGGACCCACCCTCACAGGCTTGCAAAGTTTGGTCACCATCTGAACACGTTTGGTTTAGCAATTAGTGCCCAGTGTAAATTTTTCAAGTCTATTAGTGGTTAAAAGGCCATGGAAAATCTTGCTCTTCCCCCATACCATAGTACCCAAAGATGCTCCGATGGGGACCACACTTTTCAAGAATCTGGGGGAGGGACCCAGCCCCACATGCTTGCAAAGTTTGGTCACCATCGAAGCATTTTTGGGTCAGCAATCAGTGCCCAGTGCAAATTTTTCAAGTCTCTTAGTGCTTTAAGAGGCCATGGAAAATCCCACTCTTCCCCATACCATCGTTACCCAAACATGCTCCGATGGGGAACAAGCTTTGTAAGCATGTGGGGGGGACCTATCCTCATAGGCTTGCAAAGTTTGGGAACCATAAAAGCATGTTTGGATTAGCAATTAGTGCCCAGTGCATATTTTTCAAGTCTCTTGGTGCTTAATGAGGCCATGGAAAATCCCACTCTTGGTGCTTATGAGGCCATGGAAAATCCCACTCTTCCTCATACCATCGTACCCAAACATGCTCTGATGGGGACAAAACTTTGCAAGCATGAGGGGACCCCCACCCCCACGTGCTTGTAAAGTTTTGTCCCCATTGGAGCATGGTTGGGTTAGTAATTAGTGCCCAATGTGGATTTTTCATCTCTCTTGGTGCTTAAGAGCCCATGGAAAATCCCGCTCTTCCCTGTACCATCGTACCCAAACATTCTCTCTGATGGGGACCAAACTTTCCAAGCATGTGGGGGGGGACACACCCCCACATGGTTGCAAATTTTGGTCACCATCGGAGCATGTTTGGGTTAGCAATTAGTGCCCAGTACAGATCTTTCAAGTCTCTTGCTACTTAAGAGGCCATGGAAAATCTTGCTCTTACCCTTACCATCGTACCCAAACATGCTCCGATGGGGACCAAAATTTGCAAGCATGTGGGGGGGACCAACCCTCACAAGTTTGCAAAGTTTGGTCACCATCGGAGCATGTTTGGGTTGGCACTTAGCACCTAGTGCGGATTTTTCAAGTCTCTTGGAGCTTAAGAGGCGACGGAAAGTCCCGCTCTTTCCCATACCATCGTACCTAAACATGCTCCAATAGGCAACAAACTTTGCAAACATGTGGGGGAGTTGAGATATCAAGCTCATCTAGTGAGGTGGTTGACACCACTGATGACCCACCTGGGGGATAGGCCCCACACTTACACCACTGGCATGGTTGGTGAGATCATGGGTGATATGTGGGATGATAGGCTGTGTGACAAGACTGGCATAGTTATGGCGCCAACTCATTTATTTGGGTTCACACTATAGAGAACCCTTGTATGTATTTGGTTGAGTACCTTTTCATATGGTGTGTACTCTTATCTTTGTATATGGTGTGTTAAGTGTCGTGTGAAGAAGAAGAAGATTTTTAGCCTCTCACCTTGTGTGCTCTCTTTTAGGGTTTTGTGAGTGTGTGTGTGCTTGCAAGAGCTCAAGCTCTCATCTCCCCTGTATCTTTTCATGGTATCAAAGCTCGGTTCATGCTAAGGGCTGAGCTGCAAACAAGAGAAGCACAGGAAGTGGTACGAGGGTAAGAGCTTCAACTACTCTTCCCTATTTGTGTTGGCGGACTACACCCTTGTCGCCTCAGGAGCTCTAGGGGAGGCACCGGCAAATGATCTCTGATTGAGGAGCTTTCTTTGTGGGAGTAAAGATATAGGGCAACTATAGGTCAGGATTTTCTGGGCCGAAAACACATTTCACGTGTTTTAGGACCTCCAATTTTCGGAAAGCACGCGATTTTGAGCACTACGGGTAAGTCGATTCTATGCAAAACTCTGTTTTAAGAACTACAAGAAGACAGATTGGCTGTGTAGACATTGTGTGTGCTGCAAGGAGGTCAACAGTTGCCATTGGGTGTATGTATGCACATTGAGGTCACTGGTTTTGTGACATTTGAGTGTAGTACTGTACCACTGCAGAAAATACAGTAGTTTGTGCAGGATAAACCAGAGTGCTATTTCTGGTAAATTTGTGTGTATGGCAAGATGTCAAATGATGGCATAAACCAGATTGTTTTGCTGATGAGAAGCTTGATAAGAACAACTTCCATGCTTGGAGGTTCAGGTTGACAAATTTCCTGATGGGAAAGGTTTATGGGACTACATAGAAGGTGAGCATAAAGAGGCACCTGAGATACCGGAGATCAATCCGACTCCTGCATCCGACTCCTGCAGATGTGAAAGAGTTCAAGGATTGGAACCAAGGAGCCAGAAAAGTTATGTATTGGCTCTCTATCGGTATACAAGACACCATGATTGGGCACATACAGGATGCCAAGTCCCCCAAGGAGGCGTGGGACACCTTGGTAAAACTCTATGAAACGAATACCAAGGCACGAAAGATACAATTGAAGAATGAACTTCATAATGTGGAGAAAAAGAGTATGTTTGTGAATGACTATGTATTGAAGATCAAGGGTATTGTGGAATGCCTTGCATCTATTTGTGTTTCAGTAGATGATGATGATAAGGTGGAAGTCTGTCTACGTGGTCTCGGACCACAATACAAGGCATTCAAGACATCTATTCAGACTCGCAAAAACATTCCCAATTTCACAGATTTGGTGTCTATGTTGATTATAGAAGAGAAGAGCTTGGGTGAAGACCAACAGTCTTCACAAAACAAAAATAGTTTAGAGCTTGGGTGAAGACCAACAGTCTTCACAAAACAAAAATAGTTTAGAGCAAGAGGCCTTCTACACAAGTTCAGGAAGAGGACGAGATAGAGGAGGCCATGGACGCGGCTAAGGAGGTGGCCGAACAGGTAATCAGAGATGTGGCCAACAACAGCAACAACAACAGTCCCAAAATTCACAACAACAACAACACGCAGAGATGGAAGAGGCCAATTCAGAGAGGCATGCGGAGTCAAAGAGGTCATGGAAATTGACAAAGGCAGTATAATGATACACATGGATGCTTTTATTATGGTAAGCCTGGACATGTGCAGACAGATTGTTATAAGAAGCAGGCTGACATGCAAAATGGGAAATTGCAGCAAAACAACTATGCATCCTCGAAGAGAAACAATGAGGACAATGAAAGGTTGTTTGTTATGCAGCATGTCTTTAATACCATGTTTGAAAATGTTGAAGCAGCACATAAAGATGACAAGTCATGGTGGGGAGTGGTTCAAGGAGATGAAAAACCTTTGAAAGACTAGGTTTTGTGGAAACAGGGGATGACACTTCTCATCCAATTGCCCATGTTGGAGATGTGCCATTGTCTATGCTGGATGGCAAAGTGAAGTACCTTCTTGCAGATGTACTTCATGTTCCGAACATAACAAAGAATCTGGTTTCAGTTAGCTAGATGATTGAGCAGGGTTTGCAGGTTCGGTTTAACCCTGATGGTTGTTATGTTGAAGACTTTAAAGATAAGTGCAGGTTGGTTGCTGTTGCAAAAGGCAACAGAGTGGGCAGAATGTTTACATCATTGAATGTAAACATGCTTGAAGTGAGTGCTATGATGTTTGCAAATGGTTCAAGAATTGTTGCAGACACTGACATTTGGCATAAAAGAATTGGACATGTGAATGTGCAGAGAATGAAGTCTATGCAGACTAAAGGAATTGTGACACGGCTGCCAAAGTTTAAAGTTGAAGGTATGCAGCAATTAGCGCCGAGTGTAGATTTTTCAAGTCTCTTGGTGCTTAAGAGGCCATTAAAAATCTCGCTCTTCCCCACACCATCATACCCAAAAATGCTCAGATTGGGACCAAACTTTGCAAGCATGTGGGGGGGATTTAGCCCCACATGCTCGCAAAGTTTTATCACCATCGGATTATGTCTGGGTTAGCAATCAGCACCCAGTGTGGATTTCTCAAGTCTCTTAGTGCTTAAGAGGCCATGGAAAATCCTGCTCTTTCCCATACTATTGTAGCCAAACATGCTCCGGGACCAAACTTTGCAAGCAGGTGAGGGGAATTGACCCCCACATGCTTGCAAAGTTTGGTCATCAGAGCCTGTTTGGGTTAGTGATTGGTGCCCAGTGCGTATTTTTCAAGTCTCTTAGTGCTTAAGAGGCCATGGAAAATCCTGCTCTTACCCATACCATTGTACCTAAACATGCTCCAATGGGGACCAAACTTTGCAAGCATGTGGCGGGGACCCACCCTCAAAGGCTTACACAGTTTGGTCAACAAATCGGAGCATGTTTGGCTTAGCAATTAGTTCCCAGTGCAGATTTTTCAAGTCTCTTGGTGCTTAAGAGGTCATGGAAATTCCCTCTCTTCCCCATACCATCGTACCCAAACATGTTCTATGTTGAGATATTGAGCTAATGAGGCGGTGGAGGCGGTGGACAGTGATGACCCGCCTGGGGGATAGGCCCCATACTTACACCACTGGCATGGTTGGTGAGATCATGTGTGATATGTGGCTAGTGGGATGACAAGTTGTGTGACAGTCATTCTAGAGACTGGCATAGTTATGGTGCCAACTCATTTATTTGGGTTCACACTATAGAGAACCCTAGTATGTATTTGGTTGAGTACCTTTTCATATGTGTGTACTCTTATCTTTGTATATGGTATGTTGAGAAGAAGAAGATTTTCAGCTTCTCACCTTGTGTGTTCTCTTTTAGGGTTTTGTGAGTGTGTGTGTGCTTTTTCAAGAGCTCAAGCTCTCTTCTCCCCTGCATCTTTTCATGGTATCAGAGCCTGGTTCATACTAAGGGCTGAGCTGCAAGCAATGAGCTACAAGCAAGAGAAGAACAGGAAGCGGTATGAGGGTAAGAGCTTCGTCTACTCTTCTCTATTTGTGTTGGTGACTACACCCTTGTCGGGAGCTCTACGGGAGGCACCGACAAACGATCTCTGATTGAGGATCTTTCTTTGCGGGAGTAAAGCTATAGGGAAACTATATTGTCCTATCGGACAACTTTTTTTTGGGCCGAAAACGCGTCTCGGGTGCGTTAGAACCTCCGTTTTTCAAAAAGCAGGTGATTTCGATCACTGCTCTACGGGTAAGTCATCGATTCTATGCAGAACTCTATTTTAAGAACTGCAGGAAGATAGATTGGTTGTGTAGACATTGTGTGTGCTGCAAGGAGGTCAACACTTGCCATCGGGTGTATGTATGCACATTGAGGTCACTGGTTGTTGTGACATTTTTGAGTGTAGTACAGTACCGCTGCAGAAAATACAGCAGTTTGTGCAGGACGAGAGTGTTGTTTCTGGTAAATTTGTGTGTCTGGCAAGATGTCAAATGATGGCATAAACCATACTGTTGGTGAAAAGCTTGATAAGAACAACTTCCATGATTGGAGGTTCACGTTGATAAATTTCTTAATGGGAAAGGGTTACTGGGACTACATAGAAGGTGAGCATGAAGAGGCATCAGAGATACCGGAGATCAATCCAACTGCTACAGATGTGAAAGACTTCAAGGATTGGAACCAAGGATCCAGAAAAGTTATGTATTGGCTCTCTATCAGTATACAGGATGCCAAGTCCCCCAAAGAGACGTGGGACACCTTGGTAAAACTCTATGAAATGAATACCAAGGCATGAAAGATACAGTTGAAGAATGAACTTCATACTGTGGAAAAAAAGAGTATGTCTGTGAATGACTATGCATTGAAGATCAAGGATATTATGGAATCCCTTGCATCTATTGGCGTTTCAGTAGATGATGATGATAAGGTGGAAGTCTGTTTACGTGGTCTCAAGCCACAATACAAGGCATTCAAGACATCTATTTAGACTCGAGAAAACATTCCCAATTTCACAGATTTGGTGTCTATGTTGATTATAGAAGAGAAGAGATTGGGTGAAGATCAACAGTCTTCACAAAACAAAAACAGTTCAGAACAACATGCCTTCTACACAAGTTCACGAAGAGGACAAGGTAGAGGAGGCCGTGGATGTGGCCAAGGAGGTAGCCGAAGAGGTAATCAGAATTATGGCCAGCAATAGCAACAACAACAGTCCCAGAATTCACAACAACAACAACAACACGCAGGTGTAAGAGGCCAATTCAGAGGTGGGGGGAGTCAAAGAGGTCATGGAAATTGGCAAAGGTAGTAGAATGATACACATGGATGCTTTTATTGTGGTAAACCTGGACATGTGCAGGCAGATTGTTATAAGAAGCAGGCTGACATGCAAAATGGAAAATTGCAGCAAAACAACTATGCATCCTCGAGTAGAAACAATGAGGATAATGAAAGGTTGTTCGTTATGCAGCATGTCGTTAATGCCATGTCTGAAAATGTTGAAGCAGCACATAAAGATGATGTATGGTGCATTGATTCAGGTGCTTCGAACCACATGACAAGTCATGGGGAGTGGTTCAAGGAGATGAAAAACCTTGAAAGACCACGTTTTGTGGAAAAAGGGGATGACACTACTCATCCAATTGCCCATGTTGGAAATGTGTCATTGTCTATGCAGGATGGCAAAGTGAAGTACCTTGCAGATGTACTTCATGTTTCGAACATAACAAAGAATCTGATTTGAGTTGGCCAGATGATTGAGCAGGGTTTGTAGGTTCGGTTTAACCCTAATGGGGTTGTTATGTTGAAGACTTTAAAGATAAGTGTAGGTTGGTTGCAAAAGGCAACAGAGTGGGTAGAATGTTTACATTGAATGTAAACATGCCTGAAGTGAGAGCTGCGATGTTTGCAAATGGTTCAGGAATTGTTGCAGACACAAACATTTGGCATAAAAGAATTGGACATGTGAATGTGCAGAGAATGAAGTCTATGTAGACTAATGGAATTGTGACAGGGCTGCTAAAGTTTAAAGTTGAAGGTATGCAGAAAATATGTGAAGCATACCAATTTGGAAAGCAAACAAAGCATGTATTTCCACGTGACAGAAATGTGAGCAAAAATGCACTAGATGTTGTGCATTTAGATGTATGGGGTCCTACGAAGACCATGTCTATGTGGGAGTCTACAGGTATTATGACCATACAAGGAAAGTGTGGGTATACTTCGTAAAGGAGAAGAGTGAGGTGTTCACTTATTTTTAGAATTTCCGAGTTATGGTTGAAAAGCAAACAGGGAAATATGTAAAGTGCCTTAGGTGAGATGGAGGGGGAGAGTACTTCTCGAATGAGTTCTCTAAATTTTTGAAGAAGAATGGTATCCAAAGACAGTTTACATGCAGATACACTCCGTAGCAAAATGGAGTTACTGAACGAAAAAACAGGCACATTGCTGAGATTACTCGAGCATTGATATGAGAGAAGAATATGATGCATAGCTATTGGGCTGAGGCTATTTCTACAATAGTTTACATCAATAGGACTCCAACTGTAGCCATGATGTAACTCTTGAGGAGAAGTTTACTGGCAGAAAACCTGATTTGTCTCATCTAAAAGTTATTTGATGCATTGCATATGTGCATGTGCCAGATGAGCTGAGAACTAAGCTGGATCCAAAAGCTGAAAAATGTGTGTTTATTGGGTATTCCCTTGAGCAAAAGGGATACAGGTGTTATAACCCTGCTACACGATGTGAGTTGAGGGTAAGCAAGGATGTTGTTTTTGATGAGATGAGCAACTGGTATGCTATTGAAAAAGAAGCTGTTGGGGCTGATGTGAGTGAAAATGTGGTTGCACAGAATGCAAGTCACTAATCACAGTCTTTGAGTGGACCAGGAGAGTCCTTATCTAGTGGTTTAGTTGCAACATGGAGTGGCAGGCTGTGTCATAATACCGGTCCTGCAAATGTGATTAGTACATCACATAAAGGCAAAGAGAAAGTGGTTGAGCCCCTTAGTATGCCTGACATTTCTGCAGGGCATTCTCATGTTGATGGAAAGTCTAGTGGCTCTGAGAGATGAGCCTTGATGAGGATCTTGGGATACCAGCTATGAGAATACCTAGTGTAAAGAAGGCTATGGAAGCCATGAATGAAAAGCTACGAAGATCTGGGAGAGTGAAGAATCCTGTGCAGAGGTTTACCTATGATGGTTATGTGGCACATCACTATGCATACATGGCAAAAGTTGTACAGGTTGTAGAGCCCACATGCATTGATGAGGCTGTTGGAGATGTGTGTTGGGAGAAAGCTATGGATAAGGAGATGGATGCACTATATGGAAATGAGACTTGGGATTTAGTGCAATTGCCTAAAGGCAAGAAAGCCATTGGATGCAAGTGGGTGTACAAAGTAAAACATAACAGTGATGGAAGCATAAGCAGGTACAAGGCTAGATTGGTAGGCCAAAGGATATGCGCAGACATATGGCATTGATTATGAGGAAACTTTCAGCCTAATTGCCAAGATGGCAATAGTGAGAGTTGTGATAGCAATGGCTTTGTCAAAGAAATAGTCTTTACATTAGATGGATGTAAAGAATGCATTCTTTACATTAGATCATTCTTTACATGGGGATTTGCACAAGAAGAGGTGTATATGTTGCAGCCACCTAGTTATGAGGATGTGAGTCATCCCGAGCATGTTTGCAGGTTGAAGAAAGCCTTGTATGGCTTAAAACAAGCACCAAGAGCATGGTCTGACAAGATTTTTGAATAGCTTGTCACTATTGGCTTTCATGTAGCCAATGCAGATTTCTCACTGTATGTGAGACACAGTGATAGAGGGGTTGTGCTTGTTGTCATCTATGTAGATGACCTGATCATTACGGGGGACCATGATACAGAGATCTTTGATGTAAAGATCTTGCTTAGACAGAAGTTTGAGATGAAGGATCTGGGGGAGCTCATATATTTCTTGGGCATTGAGGTGATTAGGTCACCACATGGTATTGGATTACTGCAGAGACAGTATGGCTTGGACATGGTATTGGATTACTACAGAGATAGTATGGCTTGGACATGTTGTCCAAGTATGGTATGACAGGCTATAAGCCTATCTCAGTGCCATTGGATCAGAATGGCAAGTTGAGTGCAGATTCAGGAGAGATTTTGGAGGATCATACTATGTATAGGCGCATAGTAGGAAGCTTGATCTACATGACAATCACCAGGCTAGATTTGAGCCATGTTGTTGGGTTGGTGAGTCAGTTTATGTAGGTTCCTCCGAAAGCCGCATTTGGATGCATTGAGACGCATACTGAGGTATGTGAGGTCTACTTTGCATTATTGTGGACTATTTTATGAAACTGGGACAGAGATATGTGTACATGGGTACACAAATGCTGATTGGGCTGGTAGTATATATCAAATAGAAGATCTACTAGTGGCTTCATGTTTTCTTTGGGGAGTGCTGTTGTGACTTGGAGCAGCAAGAAGCAGCCTACGGTTGCTCTATACAGAGGAGGCCGAGTACAGAGGTGTTGCTATGGCAGCATGTGGGGTATTTTGGTTGAGAAAGCTACTTGCAGATTTGGGTCTATCAGTGGTGGATAGACAAGTTGTCATTTTCTGTGACAACATTAGCAGTATACAGTTGGCTAGGAACCCAAATTTTCATGCTCGTAGGAAGCATATAGAGGTCCACTACCATTTTGTTAGAGAGAAGGTTTTGGCAAGAGACATTGACCTTGTTTATGTCAGCACACTGGATCAGGTCGCTGACATCTTCACCAAAGCATTGGGTACAAAGAAGCTCAAATTCAGGGCTTCGCTTGGTGTACATGAGATGGAGTTGAGCTCGAGGGGGAGTGTTGAGATATTGAGCTCATATAGTGAGGCGGTGGACACTAATGACCCGCTTGGGGGATAGACCCCACACTTCCACCACCACTGGCATGGTTGGTGAGATCATGTGTGATATGCGGCCAGTGGGATGAAAGGCTGTGTGAGTCATTCTAGATACTGGCATAGTTATAGCGCGAGCTCATTTAGTTGGGTTTTGGGTTAGCAAATAGCGCCCAGTATGGATTTTTCAAGTCTCTTGGTGCTTAAAAGGCCATGGAAAATCCCGCTCTTCCCCATACCATTGTAGCGAAACATTCTTCGATGGGGACCAAACATTGCAAGCATGTGGGGGAAACCGACATCCACATGCTTGTAAAGTTTGGTCACCATCGGAGCATGTTTGGGTTAGCAATTATCTCCCAGTGCGGATTTTTCAAGTCTCTTGGTGGTGCTTAAGAGGCCATGAAAAATCCCGCCCTCCCCATACTATCGTACTGATGGGGACCAACCTTTGCAAGAATGTGGCATGGACCAACCCCCACATACTTACAAAGTTTGGTCACCATTGGAGAAATTTTGGGTTAGCCAATTAATGCCCCATGCAGATTTTTCAACTCTCTTGGTGCTTAAAACGAAATGGAAAATCCCGCTCTTTCCCGTACCATCGTGCCCAAACATGCTCCAATGGAGACCAAACTTTGCAAACTTGTGGGGAGGATGTACTCCCACATTCTTACAAAGTTTGGTTACCATCGGAGCATGTTTGGGTTAGCAATTAGCACCCAGTGTGAATTTTTCAAGTCTCTTGGTCCTTAAGAGGACATGGAAAATCCTACTCTTCTCCATGCCATTGTACCCAAACATGCTCCCATGGGGACCACACTTTGCAAGGATGTGGAGGGAACACCCACACTTTGCAAGGATGTGGGAACACCCCCACATGCTTGCAAAGTTTGGTCAACATCAGAGAATTTTTAGGTTAGAAATTAGCTCCCAGTGCAGATTTTTCAAGTCTCTTGGTGCTTAACAAGCCATGGAAAATCCCGATCTTCCCCATACCATCATACCTAAACATGCTGCGATGGGGGCCAAACTTTGTAAGCATGTGGGGAGGGGGACCTACTCCATGGAAAATCCCACTCTTCTCCATACTGTTGTACCCAAACATGCTCCATTTGGGACCAAACTTTGCAAGCATGCAAGGGGGACCCACCCCCACATGCTTGTAAAGTTTGGTCCCCATTGTAGCATGGTTGGGTTAGTAATTAGTGCCTAGTGTAGATTTTTCATGTCTCTTGGTGCTTAAGAGGCCATGGAAAATCCCACTCTTCCCCATACTGTCGTACCCAAACATGCTCCGATGGAGACCACACACACATGTTTACAAAGTTTGGTCACCATCCGAGAATGTTTGGGTTAGAAAATTAGTGCCAGTGCGTATTTTTGAAGTCTCTTAGTCCTTAAGAGGCCATGGAAAATCCACCTCTTCCCCATATCGTCGTACTCAAACATACTCCATTTGGGATAAAACTTTACAAGCATGTGGAGGGGACCCACCCCCACATGCTTATAAAGTTTGGTCTCCTTTGTAGCATGTTTGGGTTAGTAATTAGCGCCCCAGTGCGAATTTTCAAGTCTCTTGGTGCTTAAGAGGCCAGGGAAAATCCCGCTCTTCCCGGTACCATCGTGCCCGAACATGCTCCGATGGGGACCAGACTTTGCAAGCATGTGGGGGGGACCAAACTTTACAAGTGTCTTGGTGGTTAAGAGGCCATGAAAAATACCTCTCTTTCTCATACCATCGTAACCAAACATGCTCATATGCAGACCAAACTTTGCAAGCATATGGGGGGGACCAAACTTTGCAAGTCTCTTGGTGGTTAAGAGGCCATGAAAAATACCTCTCTTTCTCATACCATCGTAACCAAACATGCTCATATGCGGACCAAACTTTGCAAGCATGTGGTGGAGATCCACCCCCACATGCTCGTAAAGGTTGGTCACCATCATCGGAGCATGGTTGGGTTAGCATTTAGCGCCCACTGTGGATTTTTCAAGTCTCTTGGTGCTTAAGAGGCCATGGAAAATCCCGCTCTTCCCCATATCATCATACCTAAAGATGCTCCGATGGGGACCAAACTTTCCAAGCATGTGGGGGGAATCCACCCCCGCATGTTTGGGTAGACAATTAGCGCTTAGTGTAGATTTTTCAATTCTCTTGGTGCTTAAGAGGCCATGGAAAATCTCCCTCTTCCCCATACCATCATACCCAAACATGATCCCATGGGGACCAGACTTTGCAAGCATGTGGGGGAGACCAAACCTTACATGCTTGCAAAGTTTTGGTCACCATGGGAGCATGTTTCGGTACCCAAACATGCTTCAATGGTGAGGACCGAAATTTGCAAGCATGTGGGGAGGGGGACCCACCAACCCCAGATGCTTACAAAGTTTTGTCACCATCCGAGCATGTTTGGGTTAGCAATTAGTGTGTAGAATTTTCAAGCCTCTTGGCTGTTAAGAGGCCATGGAAAATCCTAGTCTTCCCCATACCATCGTACCCAAACATGCTTCGATGGGGACCAATCTTTGCAAGCATGTGGGGGATTAATCCTGCTTTGTCATACCATCCTACACAAACATGCTTCGATGGGGACTAAACTTTGCAAGCATGTTGGGGGGAACTACTCCCACAATCCTATAAATTTTGGTCACCATCAGAGCATGTTTGGGTTAGTAATTAGTGCGCCCAGTGTGAATTTTTCAAGTCTCTTGCTACTTAAGAGGCCATGGAAAATCCCACTCTTCCCCATACTGTAATACCTAAACATGCTTCGATGGGGACCAAACTTTGCAAGCATGTCGAGGAGACCCACACCCACATGCTTGTAAAGTTTGTAGTAATTAGCGCCCAATATGGATTTTTCAAGTCTCTTGGTGCTTAAGAGGCCATGGAAAATCCCACTCCTCCTCGTACAATCGTACGCAAACATGCTCTGATGGGGATGATACTTTGCAAGCATATGGGAGGGACCCACCTCCGCATGCTTGCAAAGTTTGGTCACCACCATCGGAGTATAATAGGATTAGGAATTAGTGCCTGGTGTAGATTTTTCAAGTCTCTTGGTGCTTAAGAGGCCATGGAAAATCTCGCTCTTCCCTATACCATCATACCCAAACTTGCTCCGATGGGGACCACACTTTGCAAGCATGTGGGTGGGACCCACATGCTTGCTCCGATGGGACCCACCCTCATAGACTTGCAGAGTTTGGTTACCATCGGAGCATGTTTGTGTTAACAATTAGCACCAAGTGTAGATTTTTCAAGTCTCTAGGTGCTTAAGAGGCCATGGAAAATCCCGCTCTTCCCTATACAATCGTACCCAAACATGCTCCCATGGGGACCAAACTTTGCAACATGTGGGGGGACCCACCCCACATGCTTGAAAAGTTTGGTCACCATTAGAGCATGTTTGGGTTAGCAATTAGCGCCCAGTGCAGACTTTTCAAGTCTCTTGGTGCTTAAGATGCAATGGAAAATCCCGCTCTTCCCCATACCATCGTACCCAAACATGTTGTTTGGGTTAGAAATTAGCGCCCAATGTGGATTTTTCAAGTCTCTTGGTGCTTAAGAGGCCATGGAAAATCCCTCTTGTGAAGTCCCTCTTCCCCCTCCGCACACCGGGACTCCCGGTAGTAGCTGTGATAGCAAGCGGAAGCAGCCCCCTCATGCGCGGGGCAGGGTTTCTCACTTGGGGCCTTGCCTACGAATGTCCGGGCATGAGACTAGGCTGGTGGTCACTCCAAAAACCGAAACCGGGAAAATTTCCCATGCCCGAAAAGCAGAGACGATTCCACCTTTTTGAATTTTCTTAACGAGTTTTTCTAAAACGAGATGAAAATGTAAACTATCCTCCACCTGAATAAACCAGATAGAAGGAAACTATCACTGATATAATTTGATCATCTGAGCAATTCAACGCTTTTTTCCTAATCAAGATCAGGCACAACCGTTGATCCACTCAATTGAGAAATTTATCAGGGAATTAACTAACTACTCGAATCCTAGCGTAATCCTAAGATTTTTTATTTGATTATTAAAACTCCACTGATTCTAGCCTAACCCCATCCGGCCCATGGATTTGCCACCACCCTACCACTGGAATCGGTAGAACCAAACAAGTACTCATGCCTTTCTTAACTTTAGCTTTAGAAAACAGACACACACACACTCCTCTTTAAAACTTTAATATAAACATAATCCATTGACAAAACAGATATGGTCACAGATTTCATAACTCAAAATTTCCATTTAATCCCTTGTTTCACAAAACAGTACCACTCTGGACTCTCCGTTGGGACTAGCTTGTCAACGAGATCCAGTAACAGATTACAAGACCCTCACCCATCGTACCAGAAGCAAACCATTTTTCACCATACCCAGGCTGGTCAAGGGCAGGTTTTTGCCACGTGAGCTGTCCCTTGAACACTCCCCGCCACCACAGCTGTTGCAACCGAACTTCCCTTAGATAAACACGTTTATGTATAAAAATCATTTATGATAAAAATCACACTTTTAATATAAAAAAATCTTTTATGCATATGTTTATGCATACAATTCATTTATGATGAAAATCACTCTTTTAATATAAAAGAATTTCTTTTATGCATAAATCCATTTATGATGAAAATCACACTTTTAGTATAAAAAAAATCTTTTATGCATATGTTTATTTCATTTATGATGAAAATCACTCTTTTAATATAAAAGAATTTCTTTTATGCATACATTTATGCAAAAAAATCATTTATGATAAAAATCACACTTTTAATATAAAAAAAATCTTTTATGCATATGTTTATGTATACAAATCATTTATGATGAAAATCACTCTTTTAATATAAAAGAATTTCTTTTATGCATAAAAATCATTTATGATGAAAATCACACTTTTAATATAAAAAATTTATCTTTTATGCATATGTTTATGCATACAAATCATTTATGATGAAAATCACTCTTTTAATATAAAAGAATTTCTTTCATGCATAAAAATCATTTATGATGAAAATCACACTTTTAATATAATTTTTTTATCTTTTATGCATATGTTTATACATACAAATCATTTATGATGAAAATCACTCTTTTAATATAATAGAATTTCTTTTATGCATAAAAATCATTTATGATGAAAATCACTCTTTTATGATCAAAATAAAAATTTCAATTTGCTTCCTTCTATGCATAGAATTTAATTCCAAAGAAAGTAACACTTTTTTTTAATAAAATATTTTTAGTAAGCATTTTTCTATACCTAGGATGAAAAATAACACTTTAAGAATACATATACGATGGGAATTACTCTTTTTGAATTAAAAAAAGTAAAACTTATTTTCACAATTTTAGAAAATTTTGCCATAACCTCCTTTGTATAGTTGACCATTTTTCAATTTTTAACTCTCTAAAATTAATTAGAAGTTCACCAAGAGTATTTAAATCATTCTAATGCAAACATTTTCTACTTATCAAGGGGAAACATTATGAAAAACTTGATTTTATCCATTAATAATTCATCTAGGATAAAGAATGGTTGGATTTACTAAAGAAGAGAAGGGAATGCCTTTTTTCAATAAGGCATAACATCATATTCATTTTAGAAGACAAAAATCATAAAAAAACATAAAATTAATAGAAAAGAGAAGAATCTCCAACTTACACAGAGAATTTGAGAGCTTTCCTTTGGCTTGATGGTTTGAGGGATCTACTCTTATTTGAAACAAGAGTGGCCACCAATCTTTAGAAGAGGGAAGGTCAAAAACTAATGAATTATGAGTAAATTCACAGTTTTTGGCTCTTGGGAGAAGTAGGGTAATAGTGCAAAAAATCTATTAAGCTACAACAAAGGGGAAGGCTTCTATTTATAGGAAAAAGTGAGCTTCTAACCAAGCCAACTGATTCTAGAATTTTCCAGATCAGTTTGGTCAATTTTTGACCATTTTTGGGTCAGTTTAGTCTACTTTTTGGATCTAGTTGAAACAGGAGAGAGGAGAGATAAAAATATCTCATTATTTGGGAGTTTAAAACTCTCCCACACATGTGAAATAGGTGCCTCCTTCATGAGGGAAATTCCCCCATACTGAGGTGTCAAAAATGCATCATTTCTTCTAAATATCTCTCTTTTTTAACTATTAACCTTGTCCTTAGTCAACTCTTCATCTTATGTGAGTATTTACTCATTTTTGGAAAATTTTCCTTTTATTCTTCTATTTATCTCCTTCCTACATTTGGATGAATCTTATTGGTCCATAGGAACCTTAATTTAATTTTTTTTGAAAATTTGGACCCCTAGGATAAGGCTTCTTGGATAGATTATACTTGATTTCTAATGCACCTTCTAAAAATCATTTTGAACTTCTGTTTTGGGGGAACTTATTTTAATAAGAAGAGATATTTTTCCATCCAAAAATATTTAAAAACTGAATTACTACTCTCTAGAAGATTTTCTCTCTCTAGGCCAAAACTGGTAGAAACAAGATCTTTTATATTTCTGAAGAGGGATTTGATTACAACGGAAGATGCTGGACATCTTGAGAGACTGGGGAGGAATCTTACATTCTCTCCCACTTGAAGAACGCGAGATGCCCTCATCTTGTAAAAAGTGGGGGTAATCCCACAACAGATCGGCTTCATTCTCCCAGGTGGCATCTTCAAAAGGATAGAACTTCCGTTTTACCAATAATTCTCTGAGAATTCTGTTCTTGAGAATCTTTTCTCGAACATCAAGAATTTCTTTAGGTTGGAGTTCCATCTGCCCTTGGGTTGAAGAGGTTAGGATTTCATCATCAAGCACATGATTTGAGCTTGGCACATATTTCTTTAAAAGGCTTACATGAAATACATTATGAACTTTGAGATGAGGAGGTAGAAGAAGTTCGTAGGCTAAGTCACCTATTTTCTTTGTAATCAGATAATATGTGGGGGATAACTTTTTGTACTTCCCAAGAGATAGAGAACTTCTTTACTCTAATGAAGACCATATCTGCTTCTTCAAACTTTCTGTCTGTCCTCTTCTTATTTGCATACAACTTCTATCGATCCTGGGCAGCTTTAATATCTTTACGAATTGACTGCATCTGCTGCTCCATGTTGTCAAGCATCTGTCTGGACAGCTTGTAATCAATGGGTCGGACCAAGTTAATGGAGTCAAGCAATCTTGTCCATACAGAGCTGTAAAAGGGCTCATCCCGATACTTCGGTGATAAGAAGCATTGTAGGCAAACTCGACTAGGTGCAGATAGCTTAGCCACTTCTTGGGTTCCCTGCCATAGCATGACTGAAGTATATCTTCGATTACTTGGTTTACCCTTTCAGTTTGACCATCGGTCTCAGGGTGATAAGCTGTACTGAGATCCAAGAAAGTTCCCACGGCTTCAAAAAATGCAGTCCAGAACCTTGAAGTAAACTTGGGATCTCGATCACTCACTATTCTTCTGGGTAGGCCATGTAATTTGAAGATTTCTTTGAGGAACACTCTGGCCACATCCACTGTAGTGTAGTTTTCTTTTACTGGAATCAGATGGGCAACTTTGGTTAGTTTGTCAACTACCACAAAAATGGAGTTGTAACCTGATTGCACTGAAGGTAATCGAGTAATAAAATCCATACTGATATAGTAATTACAAGTAAGGAAGCTTTTCTGCTGAGGGCATCTGTTACCACATTTTCTTTGCCTAGGCGGTACTTGATTTCAAAATCAAATTCTTACAGGGTTTGCATCCACCTTCTTTGGCGCATGTTGAGATCCTTCTGAGTGAAGATCCACTTTAAGCTCTGATGATCAGTCCCATCAAAGTGAATCTTTTTCCCAGTAGGTAATATCTCCACAACTTCAAGGCATATACTACTGAAAGTAGTTCCAGGTCGTGGACAACATAATTCCTCTCATGCGTTATGAGTTTTCGGGATTCTTAGGCCACTGCATGACCTTCCTGCATAAGTGCACCTCCCAGGGCAAAACCACTGGCATCAGTTACTACCTTAAAGGGTAGAGAGAAATCTGGTAGCTTCAGAACGGGATTGGTTACCAAGGCGGTCTTCAGCTTATCAAAAGCACTCTGGCACCTGGCAGACCATTGTGAACAGGATATTCTTCTTGAGAAGATTAGTTAGGGAGGAAGCTATGAGAGCATACTTTGGTATAAAAATTCTTTACCAACCAGTCAATCCCAAGAATCCTCTGACTTCTTTCACTGTCTTAGGTTCAGGCCAATCTTTGATTGCTTGGAATTTTGCGAAATCTGGATAAAATTCCATCTTTGGATACCAGAAAGCCCAAGTATTCAACGTGGTCGGCAGAGAAAGTGCATTTGCTCTTTTTGGCAAAGAGTTGGTGCTTCCTTAGAATCTCAAGAACTTTTCTGACATGAGCTTCATGGTCAGCTGTATTCTTTGAGTAAATCAAAATATCATCAAAGAAAACAAGAACAAAATCATCCAAGTATTCTTTGAGAATGTTTTGCATTAAGCGATTGAATGTAGCTGGGGCATTTGTCAATCCAAATGGCATGACAGTGAATTCATAATGCCCATACCGAGTATTGATGGCTATTTTCGGGACAGCTTGCTCATTAATCCTGATCTGGTAATACCTTGATTTGAGATCTATCTTTGTGAAGATCTGGGCTCCACTTAGCCTGTCCAAAAGCTCTGTCCAGAAGCTCATCAATTCTGGGAATAGGATCTTATTCTTAATTGTCAGCTGATTTAGACCTCTATAGTCCACACAGAGTCTAAGCGTTCCATCTTTCTTTTTCTAAAAGAGAACTGGCGCACCCCAAGGTGAAACACTGGGTCTAACAAACCCTTATTCTAACAGCTGTCTAAGCTATTCCTTGAGTTTGATGGCTTAAAGAACTGGCATTTTATACGTGCGCTGGGTTACTGGCTGAGCTCCGGGGGTCAATTCTATCACATGATCTACTTCCCAAATTGGAGGCATTTCAGTTAGCTCTGTTGGGAATAGATCATCAAATTCATTTAACCATTCTGGTTCTTTAGCCTTAAACTTTGAGTCTACTGGGTTCATTTTGACAACATAAATTTGCTGCTTCTTTCTCAGTCCTTTCAGCAACCTAGAAGCTTTTACTAACTGAAGGTCTGGGGATTTAGAAACTCCAGTTCCTTGAACTTTGTTCCTGCGAAGGTCATGGAAGGAAATGGTTCCATTGTGATAGTGTATGTCAGCTTGATAGTTGTGGAGCCAATCCATTCCAAGGATTCCGTCAAAAACACCCAGAGGTAAGACTTTGAACTGATAGTCAATCACATTTCCATCTAGATTGAACTCAATAAGATCTGTCTCATGGTGAGTGAAAAGAATCTTCCCATTGGCCAATTCAACTTGCATAGGTTTCCCTGATTTCTATTCTAAGACTAGCTTACGTAAGCATCCAGGGGAAATGAATGAATGAGAACTGCCTAAATCAATCAAAAGCTTAAAAGGCTTACCCTGATACTCTGCTGGAGTATGGATGTGAGGTGGACTCGTTCTTTTAAGCATCAACTCCTTCAATTGTTTAGTGATCTCTTCCAATCTTCTTTCTAGTTTAGCCTCTCAAATTTTCTTTTTCCTATTGATCTCAATGTCTATTTGAGTCTGTCATTCCTCTCTTTCCAAGGTATCAAATTTTCTTTCCTTTTTTTTCTTCTTCTTCTCTTTTGAAATACACGGGTAAGGGGTATTTTAAATACCCCTTGAACACACGCAATACATAGGGTTTCTTAGTAGTGTACCCCCCGATTCTATGATAGGGATGCGCTTGAATCCATCTGCAAAGAGTTGATATGTAGTAATATAAGATGGTTATTCACACAAGAATCAACAGAACGCGATAAGGTTTTGATGGTCGTATTTGGGGCCCCTATTCCCACATGCTTGCAATGTTTGGTCACCATCGGAGCATGTTTGGGTTAGCAATTAGCGCCCAGTTTTGCAGATTTTTCAATTCTCTTGGTGCTTAAGATGCCATGGAAAACAAGTCTCTTGGTGCTTAAGAGGCCATAAAAAATCCCACTCTTCCCATTACCATCGTACACCCAAACATGCTCTGATGGGGACCAAACTTTGCAAGCATGTGGGAGGAACCCACCTCCACATGCTTGCAAAGTTTGGTCACCATCGGAGCATGTTTGGGTTAGCAATTAGCGCCTAGTGCGGATTTTTCAAGTCTCTTGGTGCTTAAGAAGCCATGGAAAATCCCGCTCTTCCCCATATCATCGTACCCAAACATGCTCAGATGGGGATTAAATTTTGCAAGCATGTGGGCGGGATGCACCCTCACAGGCTTGCAGAGTTTGGTCACCATCAGAGTATGTTTGGGTTAGCAGTTAGCACCTATTGCAGATTTTTCAAGTCTCTTGGTGCTTAAGAGGCCATGGTAAATCCCGCTCTTCCCTTTACCATCGTACCCAAACATGCTCCCATGGGGATCATACTTTGCAAACATGTGGGGGGGACCCGCTCTTCCCTATGCCATCGTACCCAAACATGCTCCCATGGGGATCATACTTTGCAAACATGTGGGGGGGACCCACCCCCACATGCTTGCAAAGTTTGGTCACCTACATCAGAGCATGTTTTGGTTAGCAAATTAGCGGCACCCAATGTGGATTTTTCAAGTCTCTTGGTGCTTAAGAGGCCATGGCAAATCACGCTCTTCCCCATATCATCGTAGAGCCAACCATGCTCTGATGGGGACCAGACTTTCCAAGCATGTGGGGGTGTCCAAACCTTACATGCTTGCAAAGTTTGGTCCCTATGGGAGCATGTTTGGGTACCAAAACATGCTTCGATGGTGGGGACCAAAATTTGCAAGCATGTGGAGGGGACCCAACGTAAGATGCTTGCAAAGTTTGGTCACCATCAGAGCATGTTTGGGTTAGCAATTAGCGCACCTAGTGCCGATTTTTCAAGTCTCTTGGCTCTTAATAGGCCATGGAAAATCCTGGTCTTCCCCATACCATCCTACCCAAACATGCTCCGATGGGGACCAAACTTTTCAAGCATGTGGGGGGGACCCACCCCCACATGCTTGCAAAGTTTGGTTCCCATTGGAGCATGTTTCAGTAGAAATTAGCACCCAGTGCAGATTTTTCAAGTCTCTTCGTGCTTAAGGGGCCATGGAAAATCTCGCTCTTCCCCATACCATCGTTCCCAAACATGCTCCTATGGGTGTTGAGATATCGAGCTCATCTAGTGAGGCGGTGGACACTGATGACCCGCCTGGGGGATAGACCCCACACTTACACCATTGGCATGGTTGGTGAGATCTTGGGTGATATGCGGCTAGTGGGATGACAGGCTGTATGACAGCCATTCTAGAGACTGGCATAGTTATAGCGCCAGCTCATTTAGTCGGATATAGAGAACCCGTGTATGTATTGGTTGAGTACCTTTCATATTATGTGTACTCTTATTCTTGTATATGGAGTGTTGAGTGTTGAGTAGAGAAGAAGAAGATTTTAGCCTCTCACCTTGTGTGTTCTCTATTAGGGTTTTGTGAGTGTGTGTGTGTGCTTGCAAGAGTTCAAGCTCTCTTCCCCCCTGCATCTTTTCATGGTATCAGAGCTTGGTTCGTGCTAAGGGCTGAGCTGCAAGCAAGAGAACCACAGGGTACGAGGGTAAGAGCTGCAACTACTCTTCCCTATTTGTGTTGGTGACTACACCCTCGGGAGCTCTACGGGAGGCACCGGCACGATCTCTGATTGAGGAGCTTTCTTCATTGGAGTAAAGCTATAGGGCAACTATATAGTCCTATCGGACTTATCACATCCATTTCACATCACATCTCATTCATTCACATGCCGATTCACATGCTAACACTTTCATTCACATCACATCTCATTCATTCACATCCCGATTCACATGTTAACACTTTCAATCACGCCCTTATCGTTCATTCACATCCCAATTCACATCACATCCATTCACATCCATTCACATTCATTCACATCCCGATTCACATTCTATCACATTCATTCACATCCTTTATCGTTTTCAAGCCGAAAATGCGTTATGGGCGCATCTGGACCTCCGTTTTTCAGAAAGCAGGCGATTTCGAGCACTGCGGGTAAGTCATCGATTCTCTGCAGAACTCTGTTTTAAGAACTGTAGGAAGACAGATTGACTGTGCAGACACTGTGGGTGCTGCAAAGAGGTCTACAGCTGCCATTGGATGTATGTATGCACATTGAAGTCACTGGTTGTGACATTTGAGAGTACTACAGTACCGCTATGCAGAAAATACTGCAGGTTGTGCAAAAAAAACCAGAGTGCAGTTTCTGGTGAAATTGTGTGTTTGGCAAGATGTCTAATGATGGCATAACACAGATTGTGGCTGAGAAGCTAGATAAGAATAACTTCCATGCTTGGAGGTTCAGGTTGACGAATTTCCTGATGGGAAAAGGCTATTGGGACTACATAGAAGGTGAGCATGAAGAGGCACCGGAGATACCGGATATAAATCCGACTGCTGTAGATGTGAAAGAGTTTAAAGACTGGAACCAAGGAGCCAGGAAGGTTATGTATTGGCTCTCCATTAGTATACAGGACACCATGATTGGGCACATTCAGGATGCCAAGTCCCCCAAGGAGGCGTGGGACACCTTGGTAAAGCTTTATGAAACAAACACCAAGGCATGTAAGATACAGTTAAAGAATGAACTTCATACTGTGGAGAAAAAGAGCATGTCTGTGAATGACTATGCGTTGAAGATAAAGGGTATTGTGGAATCCCTTGCATCTATTGGTGTGTCAGTAGATGATCATGACAAGGTGGAAGTCTGTCTACGTGGTCTCGGGCCACAATACAAGGCGTTCAAGACGTCTATTCAGACTCGAGAAAACATTCCCAACTTTACAGATTTGGTGTCTATGCTGATTATCGAAGAGAAGAGCTTGGGTGAAGACCAACAGTCTTCACAAAGCAAAAATAGTTCAGAGCAACAGGCCTTCTACACGAGTTCAGGAAGAGGAAGAGGTAGAGGAGGCCGTGGACGCGGTCAAGGAGGTGGCCGAACAGGTAATCAGAATTATGGCCAGCAGCAGCAGCAACAACAACAACAGTCCCAGAATCAACAACAACAACAACAACACGCAGGTGGAAGAGGTGGATTCAGAGGTAGGGGGAGTCAAAGAGGCCGTGGAAATTGGCAAAGGCAATATAATGATGCACGTGAATGCTATTACTATGGTAAGCCTGGACATGTGCAGGCAGAATGTTATAAGAAGCAGGCTGATATGCAAAATGGGAAAGTGCAACAAAATAACTATGCATCCTCAAGCAGAAATAATGAGGATAATGAAAGGTTATTTGTTATGCAGCATGTCGTGAATGCCATGTCTGAAAATGTTGATGCAGCACAAAAAGATAATGTATGGTATGTGGATTCAGGCGCTTCGAACCACATGACGAGTCATGGGGAGTGGTTCAAGGAGATGAAAAACTCGGAAAGACCAGGCTTTGTGGAAACAGGAGATGACACTGCTCATCCAATTGCCCACGTTGGAGATTGTTGAGATATCGAGCTCATCTAGTGAGGCGGTGGACACTGATGACCCGCCTGGGGGATAGGCCTCACATTTACACCACTGGCATGGTTGGTGAGATCTTGGGTGATATGCGGCCAGTGGGATGACAGGCTGTGTGACAGCCATTCTAGAGACTGGCATAGTTATAGCGCCAGCTTATTTAGTTGGGTTCACACTATAGAGAACCCGTGTATGTATTTGGTTGAGTACCTTTCATATTGTGCGTACTCTTATTCTTGTATATGGTGTGTTGAGTGTTGAGTAGAGAAGAAGAAGATTTTCAGCCTCTCACCTTGTGTGTTCTCTATTAGGGTTTTGTGAGCGTGTGTGTGTGCTTACAAGAGCTCAAGCTCTCTTCCCCCCTGCATCTTTTCATGGTATCAGAGCTTGGTTCGTGCTAAGGGCTGAGCTGCAAGCAAGAGAACCACAGGAAGCGGTACAAGGGTAAGAGCTTCAACTACTCTTCCCTATTGTGTTGGTGACTACATCCTTGTTGGGAGCTCTACGGGAGGCACCGGCAAACGGTCTCTGATTGAGGAGCTTTCTTCGTGTGAGTAAAGCTATAGGGCAACTATGCAGTCCTATCGGACTGCATTTTCGAGCCGAAAACGCGTTTCGGGCGCGTCTGGACCTCCGCTTTTTAGAAAGCAGGCGATTTCGAGCACTGTGGGTAAGTCATCGATTCTCTGTAGAACCCTTTTTTAAGAACTGCAGGAAGACAGATTGACTGTGCAGACACTGTGGGTGCTGCAAAGAGGTCTACAGTTGCCATTGGGTGTATGTATGCACATTGAAGTCACTGGTTGTGACATTTGAGAGTACTATAGTACCGCTGTGCAGAAAATACTGCAAGTTGTGCAGAAAAACCAGAGTGCAGTTTCTGGTGAAATTGTGTGTTTGGCAGGATGTCTAATGATGGCATAACACAGATTGTGGCTGAGAAGCTGGATAAGAATAACTTCCATGCTTGGAGGTTTAGGTTGACGAATTTCCTAATGGGAAAAGGCTATTGGGACTACATAGAAGGTGAGCATGAAGAGGCATCGGAGATACCGCGGATATAAATCCGACTACTGCAGATGTGAAAGAGTTTAAAGACTCGAACCAAGGAGCCAGGAAGGTTATGTATTGGCTATCCATTAGTATACATGACACCATGATTGGGCACATTCAGGATGCCAAGTCCCCCAAGGAGGCGTGGGACACCTTGGTAAAGCTCTATGAAACAAATACCAAGGCACGTAAGATACAGTTGAAGAATGAACTTCATACTGTGGAGAAAAAGAGCATGTCTGTGAATGACTGCACTGAAGATAAAGGGTATTGTGGAATCCCTTGCATCTATTGGTGTGTCAGTATAGATGATGATGATAAGGTGGAAGTTTGTCTACGTGGTCTCGGGCCACAATACAAGGTTTTCAAGACGTCCATTCAGACTCGGGAAAACATCCCCAACTTTACAGATTTGGTGTCTATGCTGATTATCGAAGAGAAGAGCTTGGGTGAAGACCAACAGTCTTCACAAAGCAAAAACAGTTCAGAGCAACAGGCCTTCTACACGAGTTCAGGAAGAGGACGAGGTAGAGGAGGCCATGGACGCGGTCAAGGAGGTGGCCGAATAGGTAATCAGAATTATGGCCAGCAGAGCAGCAGCAACAACAACAGTCCCAGAATCAACAACAACCACAACAACACGCAGGTGGAAGAGGCAAATTTAGAGGCAGGGGGAGTCAAAGAGGCCGTGGAAATTGGCAAAGGCAATATAATGATGCACGTGAATGCTATTACTGTGGTAAGCCTGGACATGTGCAGGCAGAATGTTATAAGAAGCAGGCTGACATGCAAAATGGGAAAGTGCAGCAAAACAACTATGCATCCTCAGGCAGAAATAATGAGGATAATGAAAGGTTGTTTGTTATGCAGCATGTCGTGAATGCCATGTCTGAAAATGTTGATGCAACACAAAAAGATAATGTATGGTATGTGGATTCAGGCGCTTCAAACCACATGACGAGTCATGGGGAGTGGTTCAAGGAGATGAAAAACCCGGAAAGACTAGGTTTTGTGGAAACAGAGGATGACACTGCTCATCCAATTGCCCACGTTGGAGATGTGCCATTGTCTATGCAGGATGACAAAGTGAAGTACCTTGCAGATGTACTTCATGTACCGAACATAACAAAGAATCTGGTTTCAGTTGGCCAGATGATTGAGCAGGGTTTGCAGGTTCGGTTTAACCCTGATGGGTGTTATGTTGAAGATTTCAAAGACAAGTGCAGGTTGGTTGCAAAAGGCAACAGAGTGGGCAGAATGTTTACGTTAAATGTAGACATGCCTGAAATGAGTGCTGCGATGTTTGCAAATGGTTCAAGAATTGTTGCAGACATAGACATTTGGCATAAAAGGATTGGACATGTAAATGTGCAGAGATTAAAGTCTATGCACACAAAAGGAATTGTGACAGGGCTGCCAAAATTTAAAGTGGAAGGTATGCAGAAAATATGTGAAGCATGCCAATTTGGGAAGCAAACAAAGCATGTTTTCCACGTAACAGATATGTGAGCAGAAATGCACTAGATGTTGTGCATTCAGATGTATGGGGTCCTACGAAGACCATATCTATGGGAGGCTGCAGGTATTATTTGACTTTCATTGATGACCACACAAGGAAAGTGTGGGTATATTTCATGAAGGAGAAGAGTGAGGTGTTCACTCACTTTCAGAACTTCAGAGTTTTGGTTGAAAAGCAAACAGGGAAATATGTAAAGTGCCTAAGGTCAGATGGAGGGGGAGAGTACTTCTCCAATGAGTTCTCTGAATTTTTGAAGAAGAATGGTATTCGGAGACAGTTTACATGCAGATACACTCCGCAGCAAAATGGAGTTGCTGAACGGAAAAATAGGCACATTGCTGAGATTGCGCGAGCATTGATGGAAGAGAAGAATATGCCGCATTGCTATTGGGCTGAGGCTGTTTCTACAGCAGTATACATCATGAACATGACTCCAATTGCAGCCATACATGATGTAACTCCAGAGGAGAGGTTTACTGGGCAGAAAACCAGATTTGTCTCATCTGAAAGTCTTTGGATGCATTGCATATGTGCATGTGCCAGATGAGCTGAGAACTAAGCTGGATCCGAAAGCTGAAAAATGTGTGTTTATTGGATATTCCCTTGAGCAAAAGGGATATAGGTGTTATAACCCTGCTACACGTGAGTTGAGGGTAAGCAGGGATGTTGTCTTTGATGCGATGAGCAGCTGGTATGATGCTGAAAAAGAAGCTGTTGGGGCTGATGTGAGTGGAAGTGTGATTGCACAGAATGCAGGTCAACAATCACAGTCTTTGAGTGGACCAGGAGAGTCCTCATCTAGTGGGTCTATTGATAGACCATGGAGTGGTAGGCTGCGTCATAATACCAGCCTTGCAAATGTGATTAGTACATCACGTAAAGGAAAAGAGAAAGTGGTTGAGCCCCTTGGTATGCCTGACATTTCTGCAGGGCATTCTCATGTTGATGGAGAGTCTAGTGGCTCAGATATGAGCCTTGATGATGAGGAGCTTGGGATCCCAGCTATGAGAACACCTGGTGTAAAGAAGGCTATGGAAGCCATGAATGAAAAGCTACGAAGATCTGGGAGAGTGAAAAATCATCTGCAGAGATTTACCTATGATGGTTATGCGGCACATCACTATGCATATATGGCAAAGGTTGTGCAGGTTGTTGAGCCCACATGCATTGATGAGGCTGTTAGAAATGTGTGTTGGGAGAAAGCTATGGATGAGGAGATGGATGCACTATATGGAAATGAGACTTGGGATTTAGTGCAATTGCTTGAAGGCAAGAAAGCCATTGGATGCAAGTGGGTGTACAAAGCTAAACATAACAATGATGGAAGCATAAACAGGTACAAGGCTAGATTGGTAGCCGAAAGATATGCACAGACATATGGGATTGATTATGAGGAAACTTTCAGCCCAGTTGCCAAGATGGCAATGGTGAGAGTTGTGATAGCAGTGGCTGCGTCAAAGCAAAGGTCTTTACATCAGATGGATGTAAAGAATGCATTCTTGCATGGGGATTTGCAAGAAGAGGTGTATATGTTGCAGCCACCTGGATATGAGGATGTGGGTCACCCCGAGCATGTTTGCAGGTTGAAGAAAGCCTTGTATGGCTTAAAGCAAGCACCAAGAGCATGGTCTGACAAGATTTCTGAATATCTTATCACTATTGGCTTTCATGTAGCCAATGCAGATTTCTCGCTGTATGTGAGACATGGTGATAGAGGAGTTGTGCTTGTTGTTATCTATGTAGATGACTTGATCATTACGGGGGACCATCATGCAGAGATCTTTGATGTAAAGATCTTGCTTAAACAGAAGTTTGAGATGAAGGATCTGAGGGAGCTCAGATATTTCTTGGGCATTGAGGTGATTAGGTCACCACATGGTATTGGATTACTGCAGAGACAGTATGGCTTGGACATGTTGTCCAAGTATGGTATGACAGGCTGTAAGCCTATTTCCGTGCCATTGGATCAGAATGGCAAGTTGAGTGCAGATTTAGGAGAGATCTTGGAGGATCCTACAATGTATAGACGCATAGTAGGAAGTTTGATCTACATTGAGTCAGTTTATGCAGGTTCCACAGAAACCGCATTTGGATGCAGTGAGACGCATACTGAGGTTTGTGAAGTCTACTTTGCATTGTGGACTATTCTATGAGACTGGGACAGAGATATGTGTACATGGGTACACAGATGCTGATTGGGCTGGTAGTATCTCAGACAGAAGATCTACCAGTGGCTTTATGTTTTCTTTGGGGAGTGCTGCTGCGACTTGGAGTAGCAAGAAGCAGCCTACAGTTGCTCTATCCAGTACAGAGGCCGAGTACAGAGGAGCTGCTATGGCAGCATGTGAGGTAGCTTGGTTGAGAAAGCTACTTGCAGATTTGGGTCTATCAGTGGGAATAGACAAGTTGTCATTTTCTGTGTGACAACATTAGCAGTATACAGTTGGCCAGGAACCCAGTCTTTCATGCTCGTACGAAGCACATAGAGGTCCACTACCACTTCGTCAGAGAGAAGGTCTTGGCAGGAGATCTTGACCTTGTTTATGTCAGCACACAGGATTAGGTAGCTGACATCTTCACCAAAGCATTGGGTACAAAGAAGCTCCGCAGATTCAAGGCTTTGCTTGGTGTACATGAGATGGAGTTGAGCTCGAGGGGGAGTGTTGAGATATCGAGCTCATCTAGTGAGGCGGTGGACACTGATGACCCGCCTGGGGGATAGGCCCCACATTTACACCACTGGCATGGTTGGTGAGATCTTGGGTGAAATGCGGCCAGTGGGATGACACGCTGTGTGACAGCCATTCTAGAGACTGGCATAGTTATAGCGCCAGCTCATTTAGTCGGCGGGTTCACACTATAGAGAACCCATGTATGTATTTGGTTGAGTACCTTTCATATTGTGCGTACTCTTATTCTTGTATATGGTGTGTTGAGTGTTGAGTAGAGAAGAAGAAGATTTTCAGCCTCTCACCTTGTGTGTTCTCTATTAGGGTTTTGTGAGCGTGTGTGTGTGCTTGCAAGAGCTCAAGCTCTCTTCCCCCCTGCATCTTTTCAGAGATGTGCCATTGTCTATGCAGGATGGCAAAGTGAAGTACCTTGCAGATGTACTTCATGTACCAAACATAACAAAGAATCCGGTTTCAGTTGGCCAGATGATTGAGCAAGGTTTGCAGGTTAGGTTTAACCTTGATGGGTGTTGTGTTGAAGATTTCAAAGACAAGTGCAGGTTGGTTGCAAAAGGCAACAGAGTGGGCAGAATGTTTACATTAAATGTAGACATGCCTGAAATGAGTGCTGCGATGTTTGCAAATGGTTCAGGAATTGTTACAGACACAGACATTTGGCATAAAAGGATTGGACATGTAAATGTGTAAAGATTGAAGTCTATGCAAACAAAAGGAATTGTGACAGGACTGCCAAAATTTAAAGTGGAAGGTATGCAGAAAATATGTAAAGCATGCCAATTTGGGAAGCAAACAAAGCATGTGTTTCCACATAACAGATATGTGAGCAGAAATGCACTAGATGTTGTGCATTCAGATGTTGTGCATTTAGATGTATGGGGTCCTATGAAGACCATATCTATGGGAGGCTGCAGGTATTATGTGACTTTCATTGATGACCACACAAGGAAAGTGTGGGTATATTTCATGAAGGAGAAGAGTGAGGTGTTCACTCACTTTCAGAATTTCAGAGTTTTGGTTGAAAAGCAAACAGGGAAATATGTAAAGTGCCTAAGGTCAGATGGAGGGGGAGAGTACTTCTCCAATGAGTTCTCTGAATTTTTGAAGAAGAATGGTATTTGGAGACAGTTTACATGCAGTTACACTCCGCAGCAAAATGGAGTTGCTGAACGGAAAAACAGGCACATTGCTGAGATTGCGCGAGCATTGATGGAAGAGAAGAATATGCCGCATTGCTATTGGGCTGAGGCTGTTTCTACAGCAGTATACATCATGAACAGGACTCCAACTGCCAGCCATACATGATGTAACTCCAGAGGAGAGGTTTATTGGCAGAAAACCAGATTTGTCTCATCTGAAAGTCTTTGGATGCATTGCATATGTGCATGTGCCAGATGAGCTGAGAACTAAGCTGGATTCGAAAGCTGAAAAATGTGTGTTTATTGGATATTCCCTTGAGCAAAAGGGATACAGGTGTTATAACCCTGCTACACGTGAGTTGAGGGTAAGCAGGGATGTCTTTGATGAGATGAGCAGCTGGTATGCTACTGAAAAAGAAGCTGTTGGGGCTGGTGTGAGTGGAAGTGTGGTTGCACAGAATGCAGGTCAGCAATCACAGTCTTTGAGTGGACCAGGAGAGTCCTCATCTAGTGGGTCTGTTGATAGACTATCGAGTGGCAGGCTGCGTCATAATACCAGCCCTACAAATGTGATTAGTACATCACGTAAAGGAAAAGAGAAAGTGGTTGAGCCCCTTGGTATGCCTGACATTTCTGCAGGGCATTCTCATGTTGCTGGAGAGTCTAGTGGCTAAGATATGAGCCTTGATGAGGAGCTTGGGATCCCAGCTATGAGAACACCTAGTGTAAAGAAGGCTATGGAAGCCATGAATGAAAAGCTGCGAAGATCAGGGAGAGTGAAGAACCCTGTGCAGAGATTTACTTATGATGGTTATGTGGCACATCACTATGCATATATGGCAAAGGTTGTGCAGGTTGTTGAGCCCACATGCATTGATGAGGCTGTTGGAAATGTGTGTTGGGAGAAAGCTATGGATGAGGAGATGGATGCACTATATGGAAATGAAACTTGGGATTTAGTGCAATTTCCTGAAGGCAAGAAAGCCATTGGATGCAAGTGGGTGTACAAAGTTAAACATAACAGTGATGGGAGCATAAACAGGTACAAGGCTAGATTGGTAGCCAAAGGATATGCGCAGACATATGGGATTGATTATGAGGAAACTTTCAGCCCAGTTGCTAAGATGGCAACGGTGAGAGTTGTGATAGCAGTGGCTGCATCAAAGCAATGGTCTTTACATCACATGGATGTAAAGAATGCATTTCTTGCATGGGGATTTGCAAGAAGAGGTGTATATGTTACAGCCACCTGGATATGAGGATGTGGGTCACCCCGAGCATGTTTGCAGGTTGAAGAAAGCCTTGTATGGCTTAAAGCAAGCACCAAGAGCATGGTCTGACAAGATTTCTGAATATCTTGTCACTATTGGCTTTCATGTAGCCAATGCAGATTTCTCGCTGTATGTGAGACATGGTGATAGAGGAGTTGTGCTTGTTGTCATCTATGTAGATGACTTGATCATTACGGGGGACCATGATGCAGAGATCTTTGATGTAAAGATCTTGCTTAAACAGAAGTTTGAGATGAAGGATCTGGGGGAGCTCAGATATTTCTTGGGCATTGAGGTGATTAGGTCACCACATGGTATTGGATTACTGCAGAGACAGTATGGCTTGGACATGTTGTCCAAGTATGGTATGATAGGCTGTAAGCCTATTTCCGTGCCATTGGATCAGAATGGCAAGTTGAGTGCAGATTTAGGAGAGATCTTAGAGGATCCTACTATGTACAGACGCATAGTAGGAAGTTTGATCTACATTGAGTCAGTTTATGCAGGTTCCACAGAAACCGCATTTGGATGGAGTGAGATGCATACTGAGGTATGTGAAGTCTACTTTGCATTGTGGACTATTCTATGAGACTGGGACAGAGATATGTGTACATGGGTACACAGATGCTGATTGGGCTGGTAGTATCTCAGACAGAAGATCTACCAGTGGCTTTATGTTTTCTTTGGGGAGTGCTGTTGTGACTTGGAGCAGCAAGAAGCAGCCTACGGTTGCTCTATCCAGTACAGAGGCCGAGTACAGAGGAGCTGCTATGGCAGCATGTGAGGTAGCTTGGTTGAGAAAGCTACTTGCAGATTTGGGTCTATCAGTGGTGGATAGACAAGTTGTCATTTTCTGTGACAACATTAGCAGTATACAGTTGGCCAGGAACCCAGTCTTTCATGCTCGTACGTAGCACATAGAGGTCCACTACCACTTTGTCAGAGAGAAGGTCTTGGCAGGAGATCTTGACCTTGTTTATGTCAGCACACAGAGGATCAGGTAGCTGACATCTTCACCAAAGCATTGGGTACAGAGAAGCTCCGCAGATTTAGGGCTTCACTTGGTATACATGAGATGGAGTTGAGCTCGAGGGGGAGTGTTGAGATATCGAGCTCATCTAGTGAGGCGGTGGACACTGATGACCCGCCTGGGGGATAGGCCCCACATTTACACCACTGGCATGGTTGGTGAGATCTTGGGTGATATGCGGCCGGTGGGATGACAGGCTGTGTGACAGCCATTCTAGAGACTGGCATAGTTATAGCGCCAGCTCATTTAGTCGGGTTCACACTATAGAGAACCCGTGTATGTATTTGGTTGAGTACCTTTCATATTGTGCATACTCTTATTCTTGTATATGGTGTGTGAGTGTTGAGTAGAGAAGAAGAATATTTTCAGCCTCTCACCTTGTGTGTTCTCTATTAGGGTTTTGTGAGCGTGTGTGTATGCTTGCAAGAGCTCAAGCTCTCTTCCCCCCTACATCTTTTCAGAGATGTGCCATTGTCTATGCAGGATGGCAAAGTGAAGTACCTTGCAGATGTACTTCATGTAC
Source organism: Cibotium barometz (assembly GCF_041138505.1). Classification (NCBI taxonomy): domain Eukaryota; kingdom Viridiplantae; phylum Streptophyta; class Polypodiopsida; order Cyatheales; family Cibotiaceae; genus Cibotium; species Cibotium barometz. Next base: position 19,626,000 of record NC_141085.1, read on the forward strand.
CGAACATAACAAAGAATCTGGTTTTAGTTGGCCAGATGATTGAGCAGGGTTTGCAGGGTTAGGTTTAACCCTGATGGGTGTTATGTTGAAGATTTCAAAGACAAGTGCAGGTTGGTTGCAAAAGGCAACAGAGTGGGCAGAATGTTTACATTAAATGTAGACATGCCTGAAATGAGTGATGCGATGTTTGCAAATGGTTCAGGAATTGTTACAGACACAGACATTTGGCATAAAAGGATTGGACATGTAAATGTGTAGAGATTGAAGTCTATGCAGACAAAAGGAATTGTGACAGGGCTGCCAAAATTTAAAGTGGAAGGTATGCAGAAAATATGTGAAGCATGCAAATTTGGGAAGCAAACAAAGCTTGTGTTTCCACATAATAGATATGTGAGCAGACATGCACTAGATGTTGTGCATTCATATGTATGGGGTCCTACGAAGACCATATCTATGGGAGGCTGCAGGTATTATGTGACTTTCATTGATGACCACACAAGGAAAGTGTGGGAATATTTCATGGAGAAGAAGAGTGAGGTGTTCACTCACTTTCAGAATTTCAGAGTTTTGGTTGAAAAGCAAACAGGGAAATATGTAAAGTGCCTAAGGTCAGATGGAGGGGGAGAGTACTTCTCCAATGAGTTCTCTGAATTTTTGAAGAAGAATGGTATTCGGAGAGAGTTTACATGCAGATACACTCCACAGCAAAATGGATTTGCTGAACGGAAAAATAGGCACATTGCTGAGATTGCACGAGCATTGATGGAAGACAAGAATATGCCGCATTGCTATTGGGCTGAGGCTGTTTCTACAGCAGTATACATCACGAACAGGACTCCAACTGCAGCCATACATGATGTAACTCCAGCAGAGGAGAGGTTTACTGGGCAGAAAACCAGATTTGTCTCATCTGAAAGTCTTTGGATGCATTGCATATGTGCATGTGCCAGATGAGCTGAGAACTAAGCTGGATCCGAAAGCTGAAAAATGTGTGTTTATTGGATATTCCCTTGAGCAAAAGGGATACAAGTGTTATAACCCTGCTACACGTGAGTTGAGGGTAATCAGGGATGTTGTCTTTGATGAGATGAGCAGCTGGTATGCTGCTGAAAAAGAAGCTGTTGGGGCTGGTGTGAGTGGAAGTGTGGTTGCACAGAATGCAGGTCAGCAATCACAGTCTTTGAGTGGACCAGGAGAGTCCTCATCTAGTGGATATGTTGATAGACCATCGAGTGGCAGGCTGCGTCATAATACCACCCCTGCAAATGTGATTAGTACATCACGTAAAGGAAAAGAGAAAGTGGTTGAGCCCCTTGGTATGCCTGACATTTCTGCAGGGCATTCTCATGTTGATGGAGAGTCTAGTGGCTCAGATATGCGCCTTGATGAGGAGCTTGGGATCCCAGCTATGAGAACACCTAGTGTAAAGAAGGCTATGGAAGCCATGAATGAAAAGCTGCGAAGATCAGGGAGAGTGAAGAACCCTGTGCAGAGATTTACTTATGATGGTTATGTGGCACATCACTATGCATATATGGCAAAGGTTGTGCAGGTTGTTGAGCCCACATGCATTGATGAGGCTGTTGGAAATGTGTGTTGGGAGAAAGCTATGGATGAGGAGATGGATGCACTATATGGAAATGAAACTTGGGATTTAGTCAATTGCCTGAAGGCAAGAAAGCCATTGGATGCAAGTGGGTGTACAAAGTTAAACATAACAGTGATGGGAGCATAAACAGGTACAAGGCTAGATTGGTAGCCAAAGGATATGCGCAGACATATGGGATTGATTATGAGGAAACTTTCAGCCCAGTTGCCAAGATGGCAACGGTGAGAGTTGTGATAGCAGTGGCTGCATCAAAGCAATGGTCTTTACATCAGATGGATGTAATAAATGCATTCTTGCATGGGAATTTGCAAGAAGAGGTGTATATATTGCAGCCACCTGGTTATGAGGATGTGGGTCACGCCGAGCATGTTTGCAGGTTGAAGAAAGCCTTGTATGGCTTAAAGCAAGCACCAAGAGCATGGTCTGACAAGATTTCTGAATATCTTGTCACTATTGGCTTTCATGTAGCCAATGTAGATTTCTCGCTGTATGTGAGACATGGTGATAGAGGAGTTGTGCTTGTTGTCATCTATGTAGATGACTTGATCATTACGGGGGACCATGATGCAGAGATCTTTGATGTAAAGATCTTGCTTAGACAGAAGTTTGAGATGAAGGATCTGGGGGAGCTCAGATATTTCTTAGGCATTGAGGTGATTAGGTCACCACATGGTATTGGATTACTGCAGAGACAGTATGGCTTGGACATGTTGTCCAAGTATGGTATGACAGGCTGTAAGCCTATTTCTGTGCCATTGGATCAGAATGGCAAGTTGAGTGCAGATTCAGGAGAGATCTTGGAGGATCCTACTATGTACAAGAGCATAGTAGGAAGTTTGATCTACATGACGATCACCAGACCAGATTTGACCTATGCTGTTGGGTTGGTCAGTCAGTTTATGCAGGTTCCACGGAAACCGCATTTGGATGTAGTGAGACGCATACTGAGGTATGTGAAGTCTACTTTGCATTGTGGACTATTCTATGAGACTGGGACAGAGATATGTGTACATGGGTACACAGATGCTGATTGGGCTGGTAGTATCTCAGATAGAAGATCTACCAGTGGATTCATGTTTTCTTTGGGGAGTGGTGCTGTGACTTGGAGCAGCAAGAAGCAGCCTACGGTTGCTCTATCGAGTACAGAGGCCGAGTACAAAGGAGCTGCTATGGCAGCATGTGAGGTAGCTTGGTTGAGAAAGCTACTTGTAGATTTGGGTCTATCAGTGGATAGACAAGTTGTCATTTTCTGTGACAACATTAGCAATATACAGTTGGCTAGGAACCCAGTCTTTCATGCTCGTACGAAGCACATAGAGGTCCACTGCCACTTCGTCAGAGAGAAGGTCTTGGCAGGAGATCTTGACCTTGTTTATGTCAGCACAGAGGATCAGGTAGCTGACATCTTCACCAAAGCATTGGGTACAGAGAAGCTCCGCAGATTCAGGGCTTCGCTTGGTGTACATGAGATGGAGTTGAGCTCGAGGGGGAGTGTTGAGATATCGAGCTCATCTAGTGAGGCGGTGGACACTGATGACCCGCCTGGGGGATAGGCCCCACACTTACACCACTGGCATGGTTGGTGAGATCTTGGGTGATATGCGGCCAGTGGGATGACAGGCTATATGACAGCCATTCTAGAGACTGGCATAGTTATAGCGCCAGCTCATTTAGTCGGGTTCACACTATAGAGAACCCGTGTATGTATTGGTTGAGTACCTTTCATATTATGTGTACTCTTATTCTTGTATATGGAGTGTTGAGTGTTGAGTAGAGAAGAAGAAGATTTCAGCCTCTCACCTTGTGTGTTCTCTATTAGGGTTTTGTGAGTGTGTGTGTGTGCTTGCAAGAGCTCAAGCTCTCTTCCCCCCTGCATCTTTTCAATGGGGACCACACTTTTGCAGCATCTTTGGGTACGATGGTACAGGGAAGACTGGGATTTTCCACGGCCTCTTCAGCACCAAGAGACTTGAAAAATTCGCACTGGGTGCTAATTACTAACCCAAACATGCTCCAATGGGGATCAAACTTTATAAGCATGTGGAGGTGGGTCCTCCCCACATGCTTGCTAAGTTTGGTCCCCAATGGAGCATGTTTGGGTAGTATGATGGTATGGGGAAGAGTGGGATTCTCCATGGCCTATTAAGCACCAAGATACTTGAAAAATTCGCACTGGGTGCTGATTGCTAACCCAAACATGCATCCATGGTGACCAAACTTTGCAAGCATGTGGGGATGGGTCACATCCACATGCTTGCAAAGTTTGGTCCTCATTAGAGCATGTATTGGGTACGATGGTATGGGGAAGAGTGGGATTTTCCATGGCCTCTTAAGCACCAAGAGACTTGAAAAATCTGCATTGGTGGGAGTTAATTACTAACCCAAACATGCTCCGATGGATACCAAACTTTACAAGCATTTGGGGGTGGGTCCCCCTCGCATGCTTGCAAAGTCTAGTCCCCAATGGAGCATGTTTCGGTTATGATGGTATGGGGAGGAGTGGGATTTTCCATGGCCTTTTAAGCACCACCAAGAGACTTAAAGAAGCCACAATGGGCACTAATTGTAACCCAAACATGCTCCGACGGTGACCAAACTTTGCGAGCACGTGGGGGTGGATCCCCCCCATGTGCTTACAAAGTTTGGTCCCCATGTGAGCATTTTTGGGTATGATGGTATGGGGAAGAGCGGGATTTTGCATGGCCTCTGAAGCACTAAGAGACTTGAAAAATCCACACTGGGCGCTAATTGCTAACCTAAACATACTCCTATGGTGACCAAACTTTGGGAGCATGTGGGGGTGGATCCCCACCACATGCTTGCAAAGTTTGGTCCCCATGTGAGCATATTTGGGTATAATGGTATGGAGAAGATGTGGGGGGACCCACCCCCACATGCTTGCAAAGTTTGGTCACCTCCATGAGAGCATGTTTTGGTTTGCAATTAGCGCCCAGTGTGGATTTTTCAAGTCTCTTGGTGCTTAAGAGGCCATGGAAAATCCTGCTCTTCCCCATACATCGTAGAGCCAACCATGCTCTGACGGGGACCAGACTTTCCAAGTATGTGGGGGGGGACCAAACCTTACATGCTTACAAAGTTTGGTCCCTATGGGAGCATGTTTGGGTACCAAAACATGCTTCGATGTTGAGGACCAAACTTTGCAAGCATGTGGAGGGGACCCAACCTAAGATGCTTGCAAAGTTTGGTCACCATCAGATCATGTTTGGGTTAGCAATTAGCGCCCAGTGTGGATTTTGTAAGTCTCTTGGTGCTTAAGCCATGGAAAATCTCGCTCTTCCCCGTACCATCATAACCAAAAATTCTTCCATGGGTACCAAACTTTGTGAGAATGTGGGGGGACCCACACCCACATGCTTGCAAAAAGTTTGGTCACCATGAGAGCATTTTTGAGTTAGCAATTAGTGCCGACTGCAGATTTTTCAAGTCTCTTGGTGCTTAAGAGGCCACGGAAAATCCCGCTCTTCTCCATACCATCGTTCCCAAACATGCTCCGATGGGGACCAATCTTTGCAAGCATGTGGGGGGGACCTACCCCCACATTCTTACAAAGTTTGGTCACCCATCAGAGTATGTTTAGGTTAGCAATTAGCGCCCAGTGCAAATTTTTCAAGTTTCTTGGTACATAAGAGGCCATGGAAAATCCCACTCTTCCCCATACCATCGTACCCAGATGGGGACCAAACTTTGCAAGCATGCGGGGGGACCCACCCCCACATGCTTGCAAAGTTTGGTTCCAATTGGAGTATGTTTTGGTTAGAAATTAGCACCCAGTGCAGATTTTTCAAGTCTCTTAGTGCTTAAGAGGCCATGGAAAATCCTGCTCTTCCCCATACCATCATTCCCAAACATGCTCCGATGGGGACCACACTTTTCAAGCATGGGCGGGACCCACACTCACAGGCTTGCAGAGTTTGGTCACCATGGAGCATGGTTGGGTTACCAATTAGCTGGTGAGTTAGCTTATGCAGGTTCCTCGGAGGTTGCATTTGGATGCATTGACGCATACTGAGGTATGTGAGGTCTACTTTGCATTGTGGACTATTTTATGAAAATGGGACAGACATGTGTACATGGGTACACAGATGCTGATTGGGCTGGTAGTATATCAAATAGAAGATCTACTAGTGGCTTCATGTTTTCTTTGGGGAGTGCTGCTGTGACTTGGAGCAGCAAGAAGTAGCCTACAGTTGCTCTATCCAGTACAGAGGTGCTGCTATGGCAGCATGTGAGGTAGCTTGGTTGAGAAAGCTTGCAAATTTGGGTCTATTAGTGATAGACAAGTTGTCATTTTCTGTGACAACATTAGCAGTATATAGTTGGCCATGAACCCAGTTTTTCATGCTCGCACAAAGCATATAGAGGTCCACTACCATTTTGTCAGAGAGAAGGTTTTGGAAGGAGACGTTGACCTTGTTTATGTCAGCACACAGGATCAAGTCACTGACATCTTCACCAATTTGCAACAAAGATGCTCCGATGGTGAACAAACTTTGCAAGCCTGTGAGGGTGGGTCCCTCCCACATGCTTGCAAAGTTTGGTCCCCCATCGCAGTATGGGTAGATCGGGATTTTCCATAACCTCTTAAGCACCAAGAGACTTGAAAAATCCGCACTGGGTGCTAATTGCTAACCCAAACATGCTGCGATGGTGAGCAAACTTTGCAAGCATGTGGGGGTGGGTCCCTTCCAATGCTTGTAAAGTTTGGTCCCCATTAGAGCATGTTTGGGTATGATGGTACGGGCAAGAGTGGGATTTTCCATGGCCTCTTAAGCACCAAAAGACTTGAAAAATCCGCAACTAACCCAAACATGCTCCAATGGGGACCAAACTTTACAAGCATGTGGGGGTGGGTCCCCCCCGCATGTTTGCAAAGTCTGGTCCCCAATGGAGCATGTTTGGGTACGATGCTATGGGGAAGAGTGGGATTTTCCATGGCCTCTTAAGCACCAAGAGACTTGAAAAATCCACACTGGGCGCTAATTGCTAACCCAAACATGCTCGGATGGTGATTAGAATTTGCAAGCGTGTGGCCCACATGCTTGCAAAGTTTGGTCCCCATTAGAGCATGTTTAAGTATGATGGTATGGGAAAGAGTGGGATTTTCCATGGCCTCTTAAGCACCAAGAGACTTGAAAAATCCGCACTGGGCACTAATTACTAACCCAAACATGTTCCAATGGGGAGTAAACTTAAATGGAGCATGTTTGGGTATGATGGTATGGAGAAGAGTGGGATTTTCCATGGCCTCTTAAGCACCAAGAGACTTGAAAAATACACACTGGCCGCTAATTGCTAACCCAAACTTGCTTAAATGGTGACCAAACTTTGCAAACATTTGGGGGTGGGTCTCCCCCTCATGCTTGCAAAGTTGCGTCCCCATTGGAGCATGGTTGGGTAGGATGGTATGGGGAAGAGTGGGATTTTCCATGGCCTCATAAGCACCAAGAGACTTGAAAAATACGCACTGGGTGCTAATTGCTAACCCAAACATGCTCGGATGGTGACCAAACTTTGCAAGCCTCTCAGGGTAGGTCCTCCCCCCACTGGGCGCTAATTGCTAACCCAAACATGCTCGGATGGTGACCAAACTTTGCAAGCCTATGAGGGTAGGTCCCCCCACATGCTTACAAAACTTGGTCCCCATCAGAGCATGTTTGGGTACGAGGGTATGCAGAAGAGCGGGATTTTCCATGGCCTCTTAAGCACCAAGAGACTTGAAAAATTCACACTGGGCCCTAATTACTAACCCAAAAATGCTCGGATGGTAACCAAACTTTGCAAGCATGTAGGGGTGGGTTCCCCCAGATTCTTGAAAAGTGTGGTCCCCATAGGAGCATGTTTGGGTATGATGGTATGGGGAAGAGTGGGATTTTCCATGACCTTTTAACCACCAAAAGATTTGAAAAATCTTTAGTGTGGGCACTAATTGTGCTATACCAAAGATGCCTCGATGGGGTGACCAAATTTTACAAGCCTATGAGGGTGCGTCCCTCCCACATGCTTGCAAACTTTGGTCCCCATCCCAGCATGTTTGGGTACGATGGTATGGGTAGATCGGGATTTTTTATGCTCTCTTAAGAACCAAGACACTTGAAAAATCCGCACTAGGCGCTAATTGCTAACACAACATGCTCCAATGGTGATGAAACTTTGCAAGCATGTGGGGGTGGGTCCCTCCCACATGCTTGCAAAGTTTGGTCCCCATTAGAGCATGTTTGGGTATGATGGTGCAGGCAAGAGTGGGATTTTCCATGGCCTCTTTAGCACCAAAAGACTTGAAAAATCTGCACTGGGCGCTAACCACTAACCCAAACATGCTCCAGTGGGGACCAAACTTTACAAGCATGTGGGGGTGGGTCCCCCCCGCATGCTTGCAAAGTGTGGTCCCCAATGGAGCATGTTTGGGTACGATACTATGGGGAAGAGTGGGATTTTCCATGGCCTCTTAAGCACCAAGTGACTTGAAAAATCCGCACTAGGCGCTAATTGCTAACCCAAACATGCTCGGATGGTGATGATTAGAATTTGTAAGCATGTGGGGGTGGGTCCCTCCCACATGCTTGCAAAGTTTTGTCCCCATCAGAGCATGTTTAAGTACGATGGTACGAGAAAGAGTGGGATTTAACATGGCCTCTTAAGCACCAAGAGACTTGAAAAATCCGCACTGGTGCTAATTACTAACCCAAACATGTTCCAATGGGGACCAAAATTTACAAGCATGTGGGAGTGGGTTCCCCCCGCATCCTTGCAAAGTTTGGTCCCCAATGGAGCATGTTTGGGTATGATGGTATGGGGAAGAGTGGGATTTTCCATGGCCTCTTAAGCACCAAGAGACTTGAAAAATACACACTCGCCGCTAATTTCTAACCCAAAATTGCTCAGATGGTGACCAAACTTTGCAAACATGTGGGGGTGGGTCCCTCCCACATGTTTGCAAAATTTGGTTCCCATCGGAGCATGTTTGGGTACGACAGTATGGGGAAGAGTGGGATTTTCCATGGCCTCTTAAGCACCAAGAGACATGAAAAATCCGCAATGGGCGCTAATTGCTAACCCAAACATGCTTGCATGGTGGACTGAAGTTTTCACGCGTGTGAGGGTGGGTCCCCCCCACATGTGGGTCCCCCCCACATGCTTACAAATCTTGGTCCCCATCGGAGCATGTTTGGGTACGATGGTTTAGGGAAGAGCGGGATTTTCCATGGCCTCTTAAGCATCAAGACACTTGAAAAATCCACACTAGTCACTAATTGCTAACCCAAAAGTACTCCGATCCTCCTGACCAAACTTTGCAAGCATGTGGGGATGGGTCCTCCCGTTATTCTTGCAAAGTTTGGAGCATGTTTGGGCACGATGGTATGGGGAAGAGCGGGATTTTCCATGGCCTCTTAAGCACCAAGAGACTTGAAAAATCCGCACTCGGTGCTAATTGCTAACCCAAACATGCTATGATGGAGGTAACCAAACTCTGCAAGCATGTGGCGGTGGGGCCCCCCCACATTCTTTCAAAGTTTGGTCCCTACCAGAGCATGTTTAGGTATTATGGTATGGGAAAGAGCGGATTTTCCATGGCCTCTTAAGCACCAAGAGACTTGAAAAATCCTCACCGGGTGCTAAATCCTAACCCAAATATGGTCTGATGTGGTGACAAAACTTTGCAAGCATGTGGGGGTGGGTACCCCCCACATGCTTGCAAAGGTTGATCCCCCCATTAGAGCATGTTTGGGTATGATGGTATGGGAAAGACCAGGATTTTCCATGGCCTCTTAAGAGCCAAGAGACTTGAAAAATCCGCACACTAATTGCTAACCCAAACATGCTCGGATGGCAACCAAACTTTGCAAGCATCTGGGGGTTGGGTCCCCCCCCCCACATGCTTGCAAAGTTTGGTCCCCATCGAAACATGTTGGGTACCGAAACATCTCCCATGGTGACCAAACTTTGCAAGCATGTAAGGTTTGGTCTCCCCCACATGCTTGCAAAGTCTGGTCCCCATGGGAGCATGTTTGGGTATGATGGTATGGGGAAGAGGGCGATTTTCCATGGCCCCTTAAGCACTAAGAGACTTGAAAAATTCGCATTGGGTGCTAATTATTAACCCAAATATGCTCCTATGGTGACCAAACTTTGCAAGCATGTGGGGGTGGGTTCCCCCCCACATGCTTGGAATGTTTGGTCCCCATCGGAGCATCTTTGGATACGAAAGTATGGGGAAGAGTGGGATTTCCCATGGCCTCTTAAGCACCAAGAGACTTGAAAAATCTGCACACACTAGGCACTAATTGCTAACCCAAAGATGCTCGGATGGTGACCAAACTTTGCAAGCCTATGAGGGTGGGTCCCTCCCACATTCTTGTTGCAAAGTTTGGTCCCCATCGTAGCATGTTTGGGTACGATGGTATGGGGAAGAGCGGGATTTTCCATGGCCTCTTAAGCACCAAGAGACTTGAAAAATCCACACTAGAAACTAATTTGCTAACCCAAACATGCCCAGATGGTGACCAAACTTTGTAAGCATGTGAAGGTGCATCCCTCCCACATGCTTTGCAAAGTTTGGTCCCCATCAGAGCATGTTTGGGTAGGATGGTACGAGGAAGAGTGCGATTTTCCATGGCCTCTTAAGCACCAAGAGACTTGAAAGATCTACACTGGGCGCTAATTACTATCCTAAACATGCTCCAATTGGGACCAAACTTTACAAGCATGTGGGGGTGGGTCCCTCGCGTATGCTTGCAAAGTTTGGTCCCCAATGGAGCATGTTTGGGTACGATGGTACGGGGAAGAGTGGGATTTTCTATGGCCTCTTAAGCACCAAAAGAGAGTTGAAAAATTCACATCGGGTGCTAATTGCTAACCCAAACACGCTTGGATGGTGACCAAACTTTGTAAAAATGTGGGACTAGGTCCCCCCCAGGTGTTTGCAAAGTTTGGTCCCCATCGGAGCATGTTTGGGTACGATGGTAGGGGAAAGAGCGGGATTTTCCATGGCCTGTTAAGCACCAAGAGACTTGAAAAATCCGCATTGGGCGCTAATTGCTAACCCAAAATTCTCTGATGGGGTGACCAAACTTTGCAACCATGTGGGAATACGTCCCCCCCACATTCTTGCAAAGTTTAGTCCCCATCGGAGCATGTTTGGGTACGATAGTATAGGGAGGGGCGGGATTTTGCATGGCATCTTAAGCACCAAGAGACTTGAAAAATTTGCACTGGGTGCTAATTGCTAGCCCAAACATGCTCCGATGGTGACCAAACTTTGCAAGCATGTGGGTTGCCCCCACATGCTTAAAAGTTTGGTCCCCAGCAGCAGCAGACCATGTTTGGCTACAATGGTATGGGAGAGAGCAGGATTTTCCATGGCCTTTTCAACACCAAAAGACTTGAAAAGTCCACATTGGGTAATAATTGATAACGCAAACATGCTCCGATGGTGAGCAAACTTTGTGAGCAGCATGTTTGGGTACGATGGTATGGGTAAGAGTGGGATTTTCCATGGCCTCTTAAGCACCGAGACCCTAAAACTCTGCAGCACTGGGCACTAATTGCTAGCCCAAATATGCTCAGATGGTGACCAAACTTTGCAAGCATGTACAGGTGGGTCTTCCCCACATGTTTGAAAAGTGTGGTCTCCAATGGAGCATGTTTGGGTACGATGCTATGGGGAAGATGGGAGTTTCTATGGTCTCTTAAGCACCAAGAGACTTGAAAAATCTGCATTGGGTGCTAATTGCTAAACCAAACATGTTCGATGGTGACAAAAATTTTCAAGCATATGGATGTAGGTTCCCCGCACATGCTTGCAAAGTTTGTTCCCCATCGAAGCATGTTTGGCTACAATGGTATGGGGAAGAGCGAGATTTTCCATTTCCTTTTAAGCACCAAGAGACTTGAAAAATCCACACTGGGCGCTAATTGCTAACCCAAACCTACTTCGATGGTGACCAAATCTTGCGAGCATGTGAGGGGGTGAGACCCCCCCACATGCTTGCAATGTTTGGTCCCCATCTAAGCATTTTTGGGTATGATGGTATGGGGAAGAGCGGGATTTTCCATGGCCTCTTAAGCTCTAAGAGACTTGAAAAATCCACACTAGGCACTGATTGCTAACCCAAACATACTTTGATGGTGACCAAACTTTGCAAGCATGTGTAGGTGTGTCCCCATCGGAGCATGTTTGGCTACAATGGTATGGGGAAGAGTGGGATTTTCCATGGCCTCTTAAGCACTAAGAGACTTGAGAAATCCACACTGGTTGCTAACTGCTAACCCAAACATACTCCGATGGTCACCAAACTTTGCGAGCATGTGGGGGTGGATCCCCCCCACATGCTTGCAAAGTTTGGTCCCAATCTGAGTATTTTTTGGTACGATGGTATGGGAAAGAGCGGGATTTTCCATGGCCTCTTAAGCACCAAGAGACATGAAAAATTCACAGGGCACTAATTTCTAACCCAAACATGCTCTGATAGCGACCAAAATTTACAAGCATGTTTGCAAAGTTTGTTCCGCATTGGAGCATGTTTGGGTACGATGGTATGGGAAAGAGTAGGACTTTTCGTGGTCTCTTAAGCTCCAAGAGATTTGAAAAATCCGCACTAGGCGCTAATTGCTAACCCAAACATGCTCCGATGGGGTGATCAAACTCCACAAGCCTGTGAGGGTGGAATCCCACCACATGCTTGCAATGTTTGGTCCCCATCTAAGGATTTTTGGGTATGATGGTATGGGGAAGAGCGGGATTTTCCATGGCCTCTTAAGCACTAAGAGACTTGAAAAATCCGCACTGAGCGCGCTAATTGCTAACCCAAACATGCTCTGATGGTGACCAAACTTTACAAGCATGTGCAGGTGGGTGCCCCCCACATGTTTGCAAAGCTTGTTCCCCATCAGAGCATGTTTGGGTAAGATGGTATAGGAAGGCGGGATTTTCCATGGCCTCTTAAGCACCAAGATACTTCAAAAATCCTCACTCGGCACTAATTGCTAAGCAAAACATGCTTCGATTTGGTGACCAAACTCTGCAAGCCTTTGAGGGTGGGTCCCCTCCACATGCTTTCAAAGTTTGGTCCCCATCGGAGCATGTTTAGGTACGATGGTATGGGTAACAATGGGATTTTCCATGGCCTCTTAAGCACCAAGAGACTTGAAAAATCCACACTGAGCGCACTACTCTCTAACCCAAACATGCTCTGGATGGTGACCAAACTTTACAAGCATGTGGGGGTCGATTCCCCCCACATGCTTGCAAAGTTTGGTCCCCATCGACGCAAGTTTAGCTACAATAGTATGGGAAAGAGCGGCATTTTCCATGGCCTCTTGATGACCAAACTTTGCAAACCCAAAAAGTAAGCTAAACTGACCTAAAAATGGTCAAAAATTGACCAAACTGATCTGGAAAATTCTAGAATCGGTTTGCTTGGTTAGAGGCTCACTTTTTACTATAAATGAAGCCTCCTCCTTTGTAAATGGATAATAGTGTTTTATGCACTGTTACTCTACTTCTCCCCAAAGTCAAAAACTGTGAATTTATTAATAATTCATTAGTTTTTTACCATTCCCTCTTCTAAAGAATTGGTGGCCACTCTTGTTTTGCAAATAAGAGTAGATCCCTCAAACCATTAAGCCAAAGGAAAGCTCCCAGAAATTCATGTAAGTTAGAAATTCTACTTTTTCTTATTCCTTTTAATGGTTATCTAATTTTTGTTTTGTTTTAAAATGTAAAATGATGCTATGCCTTGCTGGAAAGGCTTTCCCCCTCTCTTCTTCTTAAATGCAACCTTTCTTTATCCTAGATAAGTAATCTAATTATTGAAATTAAACTTTTGATATTGTTTCTCTTTTAAAAGTGAATTAGTTTAGAATGCTTTAAACCATTTGGGGATAATTTTTAAGTAACTTAAGAATAGGAAAATTTAAAAAATGGTCAGCCATACAAAGGAGGTTATGGCAAAATTTTCTTAAATTTTGTGAAATAAGTTTTATCTTTTATTATTCAAAAACAGTATTCCCCATTGTTTGTGTATTCTAAAAGTGTTATTTTCATTCTATTCATAGAAAAATGCATAGTAGAAATATTTTTATTATAAAAGTGTTATTCTATTAAAATTAAATTCTATGCATAGAAAGATGCATATTGAATTTTTTTATTATAAAAGCGTTACTTTTATCAATTTTGATTTTATGCATAGAAAGATGCATAAAGAATTTATTTTTATTTCAAAAGAGTTATTCTCATCAATTTTGATTTTATGCATTTTTATTTTATTTCAAAAGTGTTATTTTCATAAAAATTAAATTTATGCATGAATATATGTATAAAGGGATTTTTATAAAAGAATGAATGGATGGATAGATGTGATGTGAATCAGATAAATGTGAATGAATAGATGGATAGATGTGATGTGAATCAGATAAATGTGAATGAATGGATGGATATATGTGATGTGAATCAGATAAATGTGAATGGATGGATGGATAGATGTGATGTGAATCAGATAAATGTGAATGAATGGATTGATGGATGTGGATGTATGTGAAGAATAGAAGTGGATGTATGTGAAAGAATGGATGTGGACGTGTGTATGTGAAAGTATGGATGTGGATGTATGTGAAGAATAGAAGTGGATGTATGTGAAGAGTAGAAGTGGATGTATATGATAGTATGGATGTGGATGTATGTGAAAGGATAGATGTGGATGTGTATGTGATAAGTATGGATGTGGATGTATGTGAAAGGATAGATGTGGATGTGTATGTGATAAGTATGGATGTGGATATATGTGGGAGAATACATGTGGATGTAAATGTGATAGATATACGAGAATTGAGGCAATGAGATCTGATGTAAATTGGATAGATATGAATGATAAGGGATGTGAATGAATGTGATAGCATGTGAATCAGGATGTAAACATATGAATGAATAATAAGGGATGTGAATGAATGTGATAGCATGTGAATCAAGATGTAAACATGTGAATCGAGATGTGAATGAATGATAAGGGATGTGAATGAATGTGATAGCATGTGAATCAGGATGTAAACATGTGAATCGAGATGTGAATGAATGATAAGGGATGTGAATGAATGTGATAACATGTGAATCAGGATGTAAACATGTGAATCGAGATGTGAATGAATGATAAGGGATGTGAATGAATGTGATAGCATGTGAATCAGGATGTAAACATGTGAATCGGGATGTGAATGAATTGTATAGGATGTGAATGAATGTGTTAGCATGTGAATCAGGATGTGAATGAATGATATAGGATGTGAATGAATCTGTTAGTATGTAAATGAATGATAAGGGATGTGAATGGATGTGTTAGTATGTAAATGAATGATAAGGGATATGAATGGATGTTATGTGATGTGAATCCGGATATGAATGAACGATAAGTGGTGAAGTGATGAGATGTATGGGTAGATGCAAAAGGATGAGACCTGATGATGAGGATAAATGAGGAAGTAAGTGATGAGATAGAAAAAGATGTGATTAGATGAGAATGGGAATACTTATGAAATGAATGTGGATTGATGTGGATGGATAATGTGGATTGACATGTGGATTGATGTGGATGGATGTATGGAAGATGTAGATGGATGTGTGGATAATGTGGATTGATGTGGATGGATATATGGATGATGTGGATTGATGTGGTTGATGTGAATGGATGTATATAAGATGTGGATGGATGTGTGGATAATGTGGATTGATGTGGGTGGATGATGTGGATTGATGTGGTTGATGTGGATGGTTGTATGAATGATGTGGATTGATGTGTGGATGATGCGATTGGATGTGATTTGATGTGGGAATGATGTGATGTGATAGGGATCGATGAATAAAATAAAATTGTGGTAAGATGAGAAAAGATGGGGACTAATGTGAAAGGATGCGGAGTAATGAGAAAAGATGGAAATATTGTTGGAACTATATTTGTATGTGAAATTTGTTTTTAAATGACTGTTTTATGTCAAGAATGCTGGGAAAGCATTTTGACCGTCTTGTGATTGAGGTCGTGGAGACCTATCTGTTAAAGTTGCAACTGCTAATGGAGAGTCAATGGAGGACGTCTCGCATAGCAAGGTCAGCCGAGGTCTTGACCAGCCGAGGTTTGATTTAAATGGTGAGCTTCCAGTACAGTGGATGAGGGACCAAGGAAGCGGCCTATGAGTGAAGCGTTAGGTGACCTGCGAAGGATCCTAGAGAGTGCTGACCATACGATGCTCAGGCTCTAGGTCGCCGAAGATACCCACAAGTACGTCGGGGAAGATATTGGAACAAGGAGTAAGAGTTGTTTTCTGAATTCGGGCATGGATCTGGCTGATTGACCTTGCTGGTCCTAAACGGATGAGTCCATGCCTCTTTTATATGGATCTGTTGGTTGATCTTGCTGATCTTCAACGGAGATTCCATCTGAATATTTTTTATGTGATTATATTGTCGGGTACTATGAGTTAGGAACTATTGAAAAGGCCATTGAGTGAACAAGTGGTGAGCGTTCTAGTTTGCCAATGATGCCATAGGTACACCGATGAAGGAATGAAATTGGAAATTAGGATTCAACTGGATAATTAGAGGATTATGATCAATAACACTATGGTTTCATTAAATGATTGGTTTTTAAAGATTGTTGAATCTGTGAAAAAGGCAAGTTCATATTGGGTGTGTAAGTGGTGTGATTAGTTTTATGTTTGCATGAATATCTGGCTAGGGGGCCTGGGAACTTTTTTCCCTAGTACCCGGGACAAAACCTAACCAAATTCCTAATTGGATCCCATCACTTCAGTGCTTGGGCGGTTGGCTAACCCATGGGACTGGATGGGGTTAGGTTGGGCTGATGGATCCGTAAATCGAGACTCAATTTCTGTATAGTACGATAAATGAGGTAAATCCTGGATAAAAATTATTCTATGGAAAAGAATCAATGACTGTGTGTCTCAATGAGGAAAAAGCATTGGTCTCTATGATCCAAGTATAATCTTTTCCCTGATCCGACTATTGGACTTACGGGTTCGGTCAGATCAGTTCAGTTAGTTTAGGCTTTTGACCACGTTAGAGAAAAGTTATCCTGGAGGAATCGCCCGTGCTTTTCGGGCAAGGAAATTTTTTTCGAGTTCGGTTTTGGAAGAACCGATGGATTAGTCTCTTGTCTGGATATCCGTGGGCAAGGCCCCGAGTGTAGGACCCTGCCCCCCGCACAAGAAGTGCTACTTCCGCTTAGTACCCCCAAATTCTTTGCGCAGTGGGGTCAAGAGACTTGAAAAATCCACACACTAATTACTAACCCAAACATGCTCAGATGGTGACCAAACTTTGCAAACATCTGGGGTTGGGTCCCCCCCACATGCTTGCAAATTTGGTCCCCATCGAAGCATGTTTGGGTACCGAAACATGCTCCCATGGTGACCAAACTTTGCAAGCATGTAAGATTTGGTCTCCCCCACATGCTTGCAAAGTCTTGTCCCCATGGGAGCATGTTTGGGTATGATGGTATGGGGAAGAGGGGGATTTTCCAGGCCTCTT
This sequence comes from Cibotium barometz, assembly GCF_041138505.1. NCBI lineage: Eukaryota > Viridiplantae > Streptophyta > Polypodiopsida > Cyatheales > Cibotiaceae > Cibotium > Cibotium barometz. The sequence continues at coordinate 19,643,162 of NC_141085.1, forward strand.
AAGCACTAAGAGAATTGAAAAATCTGCATTGGGTGTGCTAATTGCTAACCCAAACATGCTCCTATGGGTGGTGACCAAACTTTGCAAGCATGTGGGGGTGGGTTCCCCTCACATGCTTGGAAAGTTTGGTCCCCATCGGAGCATCTTTGGGTACGATGATATGGGGAAGAGCGGGATTTTCCATGGCCTCTTAAGCACCAAGAGACTTGAAAAATCCACACTAGGCGCTAATTGCTAACCCAAACATGCTTCGATGGTCCCCACCACATGCTTGCGAAGTTTGGTCCCCATATGAGCATGTTTGGTTACGATGGTATGGGGAAGAGAGGGATTTTTCATGGCGTCTTAAGTACCAAGAGACTTGAAAAATCTACACTCGGCGCTAATTTTTAACCCAAACAGCATGTTTAGGTATGATGGTATGGGGAAGAGCGGGATTTTCCATTATGTCTTAAGCACCAAGAGACTTGAAAAGTCTGCACTCACTGGGTGCTAATTGCTAACCCAACCAACCTTTGATGGTAGTGACCAAACTTCGCAAGCATGTGGGGAATGGTCTTCCCCACATTTTTGCAAAGTTTGGTCCCCACATGAGAGCATGTTTGGGTAGGATAGTATGGGGAAGAGCAGGATTTTCCATGGCCTCTTAAGCACTAAGAGACTTGAAAAATATTCACAAGGCACTAATTGCTAACCCAAAGATGCTCCGATGGTGACCAAACTTTGCAAGCCTGTGAGGGTGGGTCCCTCCCACATGCTTGCAAAGTTTGGTCCCCATTGCAGCATGTTTGGGTACCATGGTATGGGAAAGAGCGGGATTTTCCATGGCCTCTTAAGCACCAAGAGACTTGAAAAATCCACACTGGGCACTAATTGCTAACCCAAACATGCTCTGATGGTGACCCAACTTTGCAAGCATGTGGGGGTGCATCCCTTCCACATGCTTGCAAAGTTTGGTCCCCATCACAGCATGTTTGGGTATGATGGTACGGGGAAGAGTGGGATTTTCCATGGCCTCTTAAGCACCAAGAGACTTGAAAAATCCGCACTGAGTGCTAATTACTAACCCAAACATGCTCCAATGGAGACCCGACTTTACAAGCATGTGGTAGGCACCAAGAGAGTTGAGAAATTCACAGTGGACGCTAACCCAAACATGCTCCGATGGTGGTGACCCCAAACTTTGTAAGAATATGGGCGTAGGTCCCCCCCCACATGTTTGCAAAGTTTGGTCTCCATCCGAGCATGTCTGGCTACGATGATATGGGAAAGAGTGGGATTTTCCATGTCTTGTTAAGCACCAAGAGACTTTAAAAATCTGCACTAGGTGCTAGATGCTAACCTAAAAATTCTCTGATGGTGGTGACCAAACTTTGCAAGCATGGGAATGGGTCCACCCCACATTCTTGCAAAGTTTGGTCCCCATCGGAGCATGTTTGGGTACGATAGTATGGGGAGGGGTAGGATTTTTCATGGCATCTTAAGCACCAAGAGACTTGAAAAATCTGCACTGGGCGCTAATTTCTAACCCAAACAACATGTTTAGGTACCATGGTATGGGAGGAGCGAGATTCCCCATGTTTGCAAAGTTTGGTCCCCATGAGAGCATGTTTGGGTACGATAGTATGGGGAAGAGCAGGATTTCCCATGGCCTCTTAAGCACCAAGAGACATGAAAAATCTGCACCGGGCACTAATTGATAACCCAAAGATGCTCCGATGGTGACCAAACGTTGCAAGCCTGTGAGGGTGGGTCCCTCCCACATGCTTGCAAAGTTTGGTCCCTATCGCAGCATATTTGGGTACGATGGTATGGGGAAGAGCGGGATTTTCCATTGCCTTTGAAGCACCAAGAGACTTGAAAAATCCACATTGGGCAGCACTAATCGCTAACCCAAGCATGCTTCGATGGTGACCAAACTTTGCAAGTATGTGGGGGTCGGTTCCCCCTACACGCTTGCAAAGTTTGGTCCCCATCGAAGCATGTATGGCTACAATGGTATGGGGAAGAGCGGGATTTTCTATGGCCTCTTGAGTACTAAGATATTGAGAAATCCACATTGGGCGCTAATTGCTAACCCAAACATACTCTGATGGTGACCAAACTTTGCGAGCATGTCGCGGTGGATCCCCCGCAAATGCTTGCAAAGTTTGGTCCCAATCTGAGCATTTTTGGGTACGATGGTATGAGGAAGAGTGGGATTTTCCATGGCCTCTTAAGCAGCCTCTTAAGCGCTAATAGACTTGAAAAATCCGCACAAGGCACTCATTTCTAACCCAAACAGCTATTTGGGTACGATGGTATCGGGAAGAGTGGGATTTTCCATTGCCTCTTAAGCCCAAGAGACTTGAAAAATCTTCACTGGGTGCTAATTGCTAACCCAAACATGCTCTGATGTTGGTGACCAAACTTTGCAAGCATATGGGGGTGGCTCCCCCCCACATGTTTGCAAAGTTTGTTCCCCATTGGAGCATGTTTGGGTATGATGGTATGGGGAAGAGCGGGACTTTACGTGGCCTCTTAAGCACCAAGAGACTTGAAAAATCCGCACTAGACGCTGATTGCTAACCCAAACATGCTCCGATGGTGACCAAACTTTGCAAGCCTGTGAGGGTGGGTACTTCGTACATGCTTGCAAAATTTGGTCCCCATCAGAGCATGTTTAGGTACGATGTTTGGGTACGATGGTAAGGGTGAGAGCGGGATTTTCCATGGCCTCTTAAGCACCAAGAGACTTGAAAAATCTATATTGGGCACTAATTGCTAACCCAAACATGCTCCGTTGGTAACCAAACTTTACAAACATGTGGGGGTGTGTCTTCCCCACATGCTTGGAAAGTTTACTCCCCATCGGAGCATGTTTGGGTACCATGGTATAGGGAAGAGTGGGACTTTCCATGGGCTCTTAAGCACCAAGAGACTTGAAAAATCCGCACTGGGCGCTAATTACTAACCCAAACATGCTCCAATGGTGGGGACAAAACTTTACAAGCATCTGGGGGTTGGTCTCCCCCTCATGCTTACAAAATTGCGTCCCCAATGGAGCATGGTTGGGTACGACAGTATGGGGAAGAGTGGGATTTTCCATGGCCTCATAAGCACCAAGAGACTTGAAAAATACGCACTGGGTACTAATTGCTAACCCAAACATGCTCCGATAGTGACCAAACTTTGCAAGCCTGTGAGGGTAGGTCCCCCCCACATGCTTACAAAGCTTGGTCCCCATCGGAGCATGTTTGGGTACGATGGTATGGGAAGAACGGGATTTTCCATTGCCTCTTAAGCACCAAGAGACTTAAAACATTCGCACTGGGCACTAATTGCTAACCCAAAAATGCTCCGATGGTGACCAAACCTTGCAAGCATGTGGGAGTGGGTCCCCCCTAGATTCTTGAAAAGTGCGGTCCCCATTGGAGCATGTTTGGGTACGGTGGTATGGGGAAGAGCGGGATTTTCCATGGCCTTTTAACCACCAAGAGACTTGAAAAATCTGCACTGGGCACTAATTGCTAAACCAAAGATGCTCCGATGGTGACCAAACTTTGCAAGCCTGAGGGTGGGTCGCTCCCACATGCTTGCAAAGTTTGGTGCCCCATCGTAGCATGTTTGGGTACGATGGTATGGGTAGATCGGGATTTTCCATAACCTCTTAAGCACCAAGAGACTTGAAAAATCTACAGTGGGCATTAATTGCTAACCCAAACATGCTGCGATGGTGAGCAAACTTTGCAAGCATGTGGGGGTGGGTCCCTCTCCCACATCCTTGCAAAGTTTGGTCCCCATCAGAGCATGTTTGGGTATGATGGTACGGACAAGAGTGGGATTTTCCATGGCCTCTTAAGCACCAAGAGACTTGAAAAATCCGCACAGGGCGGTGCTAATTACTAACCCAAACATGCTCCAATGGGGGGACCAAACTTTACAAGCATGTGGAGGTGGTTCCCCCCCACATGCTTGCAAAGTCTAGTCCCCAATGGAGCATGTTCAGGTACGATGCTATGGGAAAGAGTGGGATTTTCCATGGCCTCTTAAGCACCAAGAGACTTGAAAAATCCACACTGGTCGCTAATTGCTAACCCAAACATGCTCCGATGGTGACCAAACTTTGCGAGCATGTGGGGGTGGTTCCTCCCATATTCTTGCAAAGTTTGGTCCCCATCAGAGCATGTTTGGATATGATGGTACAGGCAAGAGTGGGATTTTCCATGGCCTCTTAAGCACCAAGAGGCTTGAAAAATCTGCACTAGGCGCTAATTACTAACCCAAACATGCTCCAATGGTGACCAAACTTTACAAGCATGTGGGGGTGGGTCCCCTCCGTATGTTTGCAAAGTCTGGTCCCCAATGGAGCATTTGGGTCTGATGCTATGGGGAAGAGTGGGATTTTCCATGGCCTCTTAAGCATTAAGAGACTTGAAAAATCCACACTCGGCACTAATTGCTAACCCAAACATGCTCGGAAGGTGACCAAACTTTGCAAGCATGTGAAGGTGGGTCCCTCCCAAATGCTTGCAAAGTTTGGTCCCCATCAGAGCATGTTTGTGTACGATGGTATGCGCAAGACTGGGATTTTCCATGGCCTCTTAAGCACTAAGAGACTTGAAAAAACAACAGTGGGCGCTAATTACTAACCCACACATGCTCCAATGGGAACCAAACTTTACAAGCATGTGGGGGTGGGTCCCCCCCGCATGCTTGGAAAGCCTAGTCCCCAATGGAGCATGTTTGGGTATGATGGTATGGGGAAGAGTGGGATTTTCCATGGCCTCTTAAACACCAAGAGACTTGAATAATACGCACTGGCCGCTACTTGCTAACCCAAACATGCTCAAATGGTGACCAAACTTTACAAACATGTGGGTGGGTCCCCCCCAAATTTGGTCCCCATCGGAACATGTTTGGGTACGACAGTATGGGGAAGAGTGGCATTTTCCATGGCCTCTTAAGCACCAAGAGACATGAAAAATCTGCAATAGGCACTAATTACTAACCCAAACATGCTCGCATGGTGACTGAAGTTTTCAAGCCTGTGTGGGTGTCATCGGAGCATGTTTGGGTACGATGGTATGGGGAAGAGCGGGATCTTCCATGGCCTCTTAAGCACCATGAGACTTGAAAAATCCACACTCGGCGCTAATGGCTAACCCAAACATGCTATAATGGTGACCAAACTCTACAAGCATGCGGTAGTGGGTGTAAGATTCCTCCCTCCGGCGTTTGAGGTGTGCAGGTGTAAGAACCTCCCCTTCTGATCTTATAATTATTCCCCTCTCTGAAATAAAAGAAAGATCCTGTTTTACCCTGTTTTAGCCTAGAGAGAGAAAATATTTTAGAGAGAGATTATTCAAATTTTTAGATATTTTTGGATGGAAAAATATCTCTTCTTATGAAAATAAATTCCCCCGAAACACAAGTTCAAAAAGATTTTCAGAAGGTGCATTAGAAATCAATTATAATCTATTCAAAAGACCTTATCTTAAGGGTCCAGATTTTTGAAAAATTTTAAATTAAGGTTCTAAGGGGCCAATTAGATTCATCCAAATGTAGGGAGGAGATAAACTGAAGAAATAAAGAAAATCCCCCCCAAAATGAGTAAATACTCACATAAGATGAAGAGTTGACTAAGGACAAGAATATCACTTAAAAAAGAAGAGATATTTAGAGAAATGATGCATTTTTGACACCTCAGTGTGGGAGAATTCTGCACATGAAGGAGGCGCCTATTTCACATGTGTGGTTGAGTTTTAAACTCACAAATAATGAGATATTTTCATCTCTCCTCTCTCTACTTCAACTAGATCCAAAAAGTAAGCTAAACTGACCTAAAAATGGTCAAAAATTGACCAAACTGATCTGGAAAAATCTAGAATCAGTTTTCTTGGTTAGAGGCTCACTTTTTCTTATAAATGAAGCCTCCCCCTTTGTAAATGGTTAATAGTGTTTTATGCACTGTTACTCTACTCCTCCCCCCAGAGCCAAAATCTGTGAATTTATTAATAATTCATTAGTTTTTTACCATTCCCTCTTCTAAAGAATTGGTGGCCACTCTTGTTGTAAACAAGAGTAGATCCCTCAAACCATCAAGCCAAAGGAAAGCTCCCAGAAATTCATGTAAGCTAGAAATTCTACTTTTTCTTATTCCTTTTAATGGTTTTCTAATTTCTGTTTTGTTTAAAATGTAAAATGTAAAATGTAAAATGATGCTATGCCTTGTTGGAAAGGCTTTCCCCCTCTCTTCTTTCTTAACCTCAGCCTTTCTTTATCCTAGATAAGTAATCTAATTGTTGGAATTAAACTTTTCATATTATTTCTCTTTTGAAAGTGGAATTTGATTAGTTTAGAATGCTTTAAACCATTTGGGATAATTTTTAAGTAACTTACCGATAGGAAAAATTAAAAAATGGTCAGACATACAAAGGGGGTTATGGAAAAATTTTCTAAAATTTTGTGAAATAAGTTTTATCTTTTATTACTCAAAAAAAGTAATCCCCACCGTTTGCGTATTCAAAAAGTGTTATTTTCATTCTAGGCATAGAAAAATGCATAGTAGAAATATTTTTATTATAAAAATATTATTTTTATTAAAATTAAATTTATTATTTTTATTTCAAAAGAGTTATTCTCATCAGTTTTGATTTTATGCATAGAAAGATGCATAAGAAATTTATTTTTATTTCAAAAGAGTTATTCTCATCAATTTTGATTTTATGCATAGAAAGATGCATAAAGTATTTATTTTTATTTCAAAAGATTTACTCTCATCAATTTTGATTTCATGCATAGAAAGATGCATAAAGAATTTATTTTTATTTCAAAAGTGTTACTCTCATCAATTTGGATTTCATGCATAGAAAGATGCATAAAGAATTTATTTTTATTTCAAAAGAGTTACTCATCAATTTTGATTTCATGCATAGAAAGATGCATAAAGAATTTATTTTTATTTCAAAAGAGTTATTCTCATCAATTTTGATTTTATGCATAGAAAGATGCATAAAGAAATTTATTTTTATTTCAAAAGTGTTATTCTCATCAATTTTGATTTTATGCATAGAAAGATGCATAAAGAAATTTATTTTTATTTCAAAAGAGTTATTCTCATCAATTTTGATTTTATGCATAGAAAGATGCATAAAGAATTTATTTTTATTTCAAAAGAGTTATTCTCATCAATTTTGATTTATGCATAGAAAGATGCATAAAGAAATTTACTTTTTTATTTTTAATTCAAAAGTGTTATTTTCCTTAAATTAAATTTATGCATAAATAGATGTATAAAGGGATTTTTATAAAAGTGTTATTCCCATTGAAGTTGATTTTTATAAAAAAAATGAATGGATGGATAGATGTGATGTGAATTAGATAAATGTGAAAACGAATAGATGGATAGATGTGATGTGAATCAGATAAATGTAAAAGAATGGATGTGGATGTGTGTATGTGATAAGTATGGATGTGTGTATATGAAAGGATAGATGTGGATGTGTATGTGATAAGTGTGGATGTGGATGTATATGGGAGAATATATGTGGATGTAAATGTGATGGTTATGAAAGAGAATTGAGGCGATGAGATGTGATGTAAATTGGATAGATATGAATGATAAGGGATGTGAATGGATGTGATGTGATGTGAATCGGGATGGGAATGAACGATAAGGAACTTGAATGAATGTGTTAGCATATGAATCGGGATGTGAATGAATGATAAGGGATGCGAATGGATGTGATGTGATGTGAATCAAGATGTGAATGAACAATAAGGGACGTGAATGAATGTGTTAGCATATGAATCGAGATGTGAATGAATGATAAGGGATGCGAATGGATGTGATGTGATGTGATGTGAATGAACGATAAGGGACGTGAATGAATGTGTTAGCATATGAATCGGGATGTGAATGAATGATAAGGGATGTGAATGGATGTGATGTGATGTGAATCGAGATGTGAATGAATGAGATGTGATGTGAAATGAATGTGATAAGATGCGATGTAAATTGGATAGATGTTAATGTATGTGAAGTGATGAGATATATGGGTAGATGTTAATGTATGTGAAGTGATGAGATATACGGGTAGATGCAAGTGGATGCGATCTGATGAGGATAAATGAGGAGATAGAAAAAGATGTGATTAGAAGAGAATGGGAATACTTATGAAATAAATGTGGATTAATGTGTGGATAATGTGGATTGATGTGGATAATGTGGATTGATGTGGATGATGTGGATGGATGTATGGATTATGTGGACTGATGCGTGGATGATGTGATTGGATGTGAATTGATGTGGGAATGATGTGATGTGATAGGGATCGATGAAGAAAATAAAATTGTGGGAAGATGAGAAAAGATGGGGACTAATGTGAAAGGATGTGGAGTAATGAGAAAAGATGGAAATATTGTTGGAACTGTATTTGCATGTGAAATCTGTTTTTAAATGACTCTTTTATGTCAAGAATGCTGGGGAAGCATTTTGACCGTCTTGTGAATGAGGTCATGGAGACCTATCTATTAAAGTTGCAATTGCTGATGGAAAGTCATCGGGGAGGATGTCTCGCATAGCAAGGTCGGCCGCCTAGGTCTTGACCAGCCTTAGTTTGATTTAAATGGTGAGCTTCCAGTACAGTGGATGAGGGACCAAGGAAGCGGCCTATGAGTGAAGCGCTAGCTGACCTACAAAGGATCCTAGAGGGTGTTGACCATACGGTGCTCGGGCTCTGGGTCGCTGAAGATACCCACAAGTACGTCGGGGAAGATATTGGAACAAGGAGTAAGAGTTGTTTTCTGAATTCGGGCATGGATCTAGTTAATTGACCTTGCTAGTCCTCAACGGATGAGTCCATGCCTCTTTTATATGGATCTGTTTGTTGATCTTGCTGATCTTCAATGGAGATTCCATTTGGATATTTTTTTGTCATTATATTGCTGGGTACTATGAGCTAGGAACTATTGAAAAGACCCCTGAATGAACAGGTGGAGCGTTCTGGTTGCCAACGATGCCATAGATACACCGATGAAGGAATGTTTGGAAATAAGGATTCAACTGGATAATTAGAGGATTATGATCACTAACACTATTAAATGATTGTTTTAAAGATTGTTGAATCTGTGAAAAAGGCAAGTTCATATTGGGTATGTAAGTGGTGTGACTAGTTTTATGTTGCATGAATATCGGGATAGGAGGCCTGGGAACTCTTTTCCCTGGTACCTAGGACAAAACCTAACCAAATTTCTAATTGGATCCCATCACTACAGTGGTTGGGCGGTTGGCTAATCCATGGGACTAGGCTGGACTGATGGATCCCTAAATTGAGACTCAATTCTGTTCTGTTTCGATAGATGAAGTAAATCCTGGACAAAAATTGTTCTATGGAAAAGAATCAATGGCTGTGTTTCTCACTGAGGAAAAAAGCATTGGTCTCTATGATCCAAGTATAATCTTTTTCCTGATCTGACTATGGGACTTACGGGTTCGGTGAGATCAGCTCAGTTAGTTAAGGGTTTTGATTACGTTAGAGAAAAGTTATCCTGGAGGAATCGCCCGTGCTTTCCGGGCAAGGGAAGTTTTTCCGGATTCGGATCTGGAAGAGCCGATGGATTAGTCTCTGGATATCCGTAGGTAAGGCCCCGAGTGTGGGACCATGCCCTGCACAGGAAGTACATTTCCACTGCTAGCTCCCCCTGAATTCGTCGTTGCATGGTGGGGACAGGGATCTCACAGCTGGTATCAGAGAAAATTGGCTAATGAGGATCAACCGAGAAGCCAAAAATGTCAAAAATTTATGAAGAAGCAGTAAAGGGTTGCAATTGTGTGATAAAATTCATACAAATTGATATTCAAACTGAAAATCGTAAATTGGTAATGGGTCTTCAGATGGAAGTACCACAATTGTATGGAATCCTTGACTTGCTTGAGGCCTAGACATGATGGAATTTACCTTATAGTTCCAAGGTTTGTGACTACCCGTATATACCGAGGGTATAACTGCAGCTCTTTACTGGTATACGAGTAAATCTAAGACTTAAAATTATAAGCATTAATAGTATCTAGATGATGGATTCGAATGTGGTTAATATGATTTTAAATTTTGATTGAGAACTGATGAGTCGAATTGGATTCTGATTGAAAAATAATGATTCTTGAATTTTAATTGAAATGTATTTAAACTGAGCAAAACCACAATGAGGATGAATGGGAATTATAAGCATTAATACTATCTAGATGATGAATTCAAATTTGGTTGATATGATTTTAAATTCTGATTGAGAACTGATGAGTTGAATTGGATTCTGATTGAAAAATAATGATTCCTAAATTTTGATTGAAATGTATTTAAACTGAGCGAAACCATAATAAGGATGAATGCGACGAGTCCCTGTGATGATGTTCGTAGCTGGATAACGTTAATGACTTCAACAAATCTCTATGAGATTAGTGGATTGTGCTGGCAGATTGCTGCTGTTAACACGACCCAGTGGATCAAGTTAAGGGGTGTCAAATTAAAAATCTATAAAATTGAAAATCTCCATGAAGGACTATTCAAATAGAAATTTTGGTCTAATAGACCATTATTGTGATAAGGATTGAATGTTACGATCTAAGTGAATTATTATTCGATGATGAGTTTTATATAAGGGATCTTTATCCCAGGATTCTGTTGGGTTCACCAAACTATAAGGAATCCCACAATCAGTTGGATCTTAAGGAAAAGAGTTCTCCTCTAATTTTGCGAGATGAGAACATCTCGCGTTTTTTAAGTGGGGTAGGATGTAAGATTCCTCCCTCGGGCTTTTGAGGTGTGCAGGTGTAAGAACATCGATCTTATAATTATTTCCCTCTCTGAAATAAAAGAAAGATCCTGTTTTACCCTATTTGGCCTAGAGAGAGAAAATATTCTAGATAGAGATTATTCAATTTTTAGATATTTTTGGATGGAAAAATATGTCTTCTTATTAAAATAAATTCCCTCGAAACAGAAGTTCAAAAAGATTTTCAGAAGGTGCTTTAGAACTCAATTATAATTTGTTCAAAAGGCCTTATCCTAAGGGTCTAGATTTTTGAAAAATTTTAAATTAAGGTTCTAAGGGGCCAATCAGATTCAACCAAATGTAGGGAGGAGATAAATTGAAGAAATAAAGAAAATCCCCCCCAAAATGAGTAAATACTCACATAAGATGAAGAGTTGACTAAGGACAAGGATATTAGTTAAAAAAGAAGGGATATTTAGAGAAATGATGCATTTTTGACACCTCAGTGTGGGGGAATTTCCCTCATGAAGGAGGCACCTATTTCACATGTGTGGTTGAGTTTTAAACTCACAAATAATGAGATATTTTCATCTCTCCTCTCTCCTACTTCAACTAGATCCAAAAAGTAAGCTAAACTGACCTAAAAATGGTCAAAAATTGACCAAACTGATCTAGAAATTTCTAGAATCAGTTTGCTTGGTTAGAGGCTCACTTTTTCCTATAAATGAAGCCTCCCCCTTTGTAAATGTGTAATAGTGTTTTATGCACTGTTACTCTACTCCCTCCCCACAGCCAAAAACTGTGAATTTATTAATAATTCATTAGTTTTTTACCATTTCCTCTTCTAAAGAATTGGTGGCCACTCTTGTTGCAAATAAGAGTAGATCCCTCAAACCATCAAGCCAAAGGAAAGCTCCCAGAAATTTATGTAAGCTAGAAATCCTACTTTTTCTTATTCCTTTTAATGGTTTTCTAATTTTGGTTTTGTTTAAAATGTAAAATGATGCTATGCCTTGTTGGAAAGGCTTTCCCCCTCTCTTCTTTCTTAAATTTAGCCTTTCTTTATCCTAGAGAAGTAATCTAATTGTTGGAATTAAACTTTTCATAATACTTCTCTTTTGAAAGTGGAATTTGATTAGTTTAGAATGGTGTAAACCATTTGGGATAATTTTTAAGTAACTTATGGATAAGAAATATTGAAAAATGGTCAGCCAGAGGTTATGGCAAAATTTTCTTAAATTTTGTGAAATAATTTTTTTATCTTTTATTACTCAAAAAGAGTAATCCCCACCGTTTGTGTATTCTAAAAGTGTTATTTTCATTCTAGGCAAAGAAAAATGCATAGTAGAAATATTTTTATTATAAAAGTGTTATTTTCATTAAAATTAAATTTATACATAGAAAGATGCATAAAGATTTTATTTTTATTTCAAAAGAGTTATTCTCATCAATTTTGATTTCATGCATAGAAAGATGCATAAAGAATTTATTTTTATTTCAAAAGAGTTATTCTCATCAATTTTGATTTCATGCATAGAAAGATGCATAAAGAATTTATTTTTATTTCAAAAGAGTTATGCTTATCAATTTTGATTTTATGCATAGAAAGATGCATAAAGAAATTTATTTTTATTTCAAAAGATTTCTCCTCATCAATTTTGATTTTATGCATAGAAAGATGCATAAAGAATTTATTTTTATTTCAAAAGAGTTATTCTCATCAATGAAATGAATGTGATAAGATGCGATGTAAACTGGATAGATGTTAATGTATGTGAAGTGATGAGATATATGGGTAGATGCAAGTGGATGAGATCTGATGAGGATAAATGAGGAAATAAGTGAGGAGATAAAAAAGATGTGATTAGAAGAGAATGGGAATACTTATAAAATGAATGTCGATTGATGTGTGAATTGATGTGGATGGATGTATGGATTATGTGGACTGATGCGTGGATGATGCGATTGGATGTGAATTGATGTGGGAATGATGTGATGTGATAGGGATCGATGAAGAAAATAAAATTGTGGGAAGATGAGAAAAGATGGGGACTAATGTGAAAGGATGTGGAGTAATGAGAAAAGATGGAAATATTGTTGGAACTGTATTTCTATGTGAAATCTGTTTTTAAATGACTGTTTTATGTCAAGAATGACTGTTTTATGTCAAGAATGTCGGGGAAGCATTTTGACCGTCTTGTGAATGAGGTCGTGGTGGAGACCTATCTGTTAAAGCTGCAACTGCTGATGGAGAGTCAGAGGACGTCTCGCGTAGCAAGGTTGGCCGAGGTCTTGACCAGCCTTGGTTTGATTTAAATGGTGAGCTTCCAGTACAGTGGATGAGGAACCAAGGAAGCGGCCTATGAGTGAAGCGCTAGGTGACCTGCGAAGGATCCTAGAGGGTGCTGACCATACGGTGATCGGGCTCTGAAGATACCCACAAGTACGTCGGGGAAGATATTGGAAGAAGGAGTAAGAGTTGTTTTCTGAATTCGGGCATGGATTTGGTTGATTGACCTTGCTGGTCCTCAACGGATGAGTCCATGGCTCTTTTATATGGATCTGTTGGTTGATCTTGCTGATCTTCAATGGAGATTCCATGTGGATATTATTTTGTGATTATATTACCGGGTATTATGAGCTAGGAACTATTGAAATAACCCCTAAATGACAGGTGGTGAGCGGTCTGGTTACCAATAATGTCATAGGTATGCCGATGAAGGAATGTTTGGAAATAAGGATTCAATTGGATAATTAGAGGATTATGATTAGTAACACTATGGTTTCATTATGTTTTAAAGATTTTTGAATCTGTGAAAAAGGCAAGTTCATATTGGGTGTGTAAGTGGTGTGACTAGTTTTATGTTGCATGAATATTCAGCTAGGGGGCCTGGGAACTCTTTTCCCTGGTACTCGGGACAAAACCTAACCAAATTCCTAATTGGATCCCATCACTACAGTGGTTGGATGGTTGGCTAACCCATGGGACTAGATGGGGTTAGGCTGGACTGATGGATCCCTAAATTGAGACTCAATTCTGTTCTGTTTCAATAGATGAAGTAAATCCCGGACAAAAATTGTTCTATGGAAAAGAATCAATGGCTGTGCCTCTCAATGAGGAAAAAAGTGTTGGTCTCTATGATCCAAGTACAATCTTTTCCCTGATTTGACTATGGGACTTACGGGTTCGGTCAGATCAGTTCAATTAGTTAAGGCTTTTGACTACATTAGAGAAAAGTTATCTTGGAGGAATCGCCCGTGCTTTCCGGGCAAGGGAATTTTTTTAAGGATTCGGATTTGGAAGAGTCAATGGATTAGTCTCTTGTCTGGATATCTGTGGGCGAGGCCCCGAGTGTGGGACCCTGCCCCACGCAAGAAGTGCTACTTCCGCTGCTAGCACCCCCTGAATTTGTTACACAGTGGGGACAGGGATCTCACAGCTGGTATCAGAGCAAATTGGCTAATGAGGATCAACCGAAAAGCCAAAAATATCAAAAATTTATGAAGAAGCAGTAAAGGGTTGCAATTGTGTGATAAAATTCATACAAATTGATATTCAAATTGAAATTCGTAAATTGATAATGGGTCTTCAGGTGGAAGTACTGCAATTGTATAGAAGGGCCTTGACTTGCTTGAGGCCTAGACATGATGGAATTTACCTTATAGTTCCAAGGACCGTGACTACCCGTATATCCCGAGGGTATAACTGCAGCTCTTTACTGGCAGTATATACGAGTAAATCTAAGACTTGAAATTATAAGCATTAATACTATCTAGATGATGAATTCGAATGTGATTGATATGATTTTAAATTCTGATTGAGAACTGATGAGTTGAATTGGATTCTGATTGAAAAATAATGATTCCTGAATTTTGATTGAAATGTATTTAAACTGAGCAAAACCACAATGAGGATGAATGGGACGAGTCCTTGTGATGATGTTTGTAATAGCTTGAATGACGTCAATGACTTCAGCAAATCTCTATGAGATTAGTGGATTGTGCTGGCAGATTGCTGCTGTTAACACTTGACCCAGTGGATCAAGTTAAGGGGTGTCAAATTAAAAATCTGTAAAATTGAAAATCTCCATGAAGAACTATTCAGATTTGGTCTAATAGACCATTATTGTGATAAGGATTGAATGTTATGATATGAGTGAATTATTATCTGATGAGATGAGTTTTATATAAGGGATCTTTATCCCAAGATTCTGTTGGGTTCACCAGACTATAAGGAATCCCAGCATCAGTTGGATCTTAAAGAAAAGAGTTCTTCTCTAATTTTGCGAGATGAGGACATCTAAGTGGGGTAGGATGTAAGATTCCTCCCTCCGGCTTTTGAGGTGTGCAAGTGTAAGAACCTCCCCTTCTGATCTTATAATTATTCCCCTCTCTGAAATAAAAGAAAGACCTTGTTTTACCCTGTTTTGGCCTAGAGAGAGAAAATGTTCTAGATAGAGGTTATTCAATTTTTAGCTATTTTTGGATGGAAAAATATCTCTTCTTATTAAAATAAATTCCCCCGAAATAGAAGTTCAAAAAGATTTTCAGAAGGTGCATTAGAAATCAATTATGATCTGTTCAAAAGGCCTTATTCTAAGGGTCCAGATTCTCGAAAAATTTCAAATTAAGGTTCTGAGGAGCCAATCAGATTCATCCAAATGTAGGGAGGAGATAAATTGAAGAAATAAAGAAAATCCCCCCAAAAATGAGTAAATACTCACATAAGATGAAGAGTTGACTAAGGACAAGGATATTAGTTAAAAAAAGAAGAGATATTTAGAGAAATGATGTATTTTTGACACCTTAGTGTGGGGGAATTTCCCCCTCATGAAGGAGGTGCCTATTTCACATGTGTGGTTGAGTTTTAAACTCACAAATAATGAGATATTTTTATCTCTCCTCTCTCCTGCTTCAACTAGATCCAAAAAGTAAGCTAAATTGACCTAAAAATGGTCAAAAATTGACTAAATTGATCTGGAAATTTCTAGAATCAGTTTGCTTGGTTAGAGGCTCACTTTTTCCTATAAATGAAGCCTCCCCCTTTGTAAATGGTTAATAGTGTTTTATGCACTGTTACTCTACTCCTCCCCCCAGACCCAAAATCTGTGAATTTATTAATAATTCATTAGTTTTTGACCATTCCCTCTTCTAAAGAATTGGTGGCCACTCTTGTTTACAAACAAGAGAAGATCCCTCAAACCATCAAGGCAAAGGAAAGCTCCTAGAAATTCATGTAAGCTAGAAATCCTACTTTTTCTTATTCCTTTTAATGGTTTTCTAATTTTTGTTTTGTTTAAAATGTAAAATGATGCTATGCCTTGTTGGAAAGGCTTTCCCCCTCTCTTCTTTCTTAAATTAAGCCTTTCTTTATCCTAGAGAAGTAATCTAATTGTTGGAATTAAACTTTTCATAATACTTCTCTTTTGAAAGTGGAATTTGATTAGTTTAGAATGCTTTAAACCATTTGGGATAATTTTTAAGTAACTTACGGATAGGAAAAATTAAAAAATGGCTAGCCATACAAAGGAGGGTATGGCAAAATTTTCTTAAATTTTGTGAAATAAGTTTTCCATGGCCTCTTAAGCACCAAGAGACTTGAAAAATTCACAATAATTGCTAACCCTAACATGCTATAATGGTGACCAAACACTCTGCACGCATGTGGCGGTGGGTTCCACATGCTTGCAAAGTTTGGTCCCCATCGGAGCATGTTTAGGTACTATGGTATGGGGAAGATCAGGATTCTCCATGGCCTCTTAAGCACCAAGAGACTTGAAAAATCCTCACCAAGTGCTAACTGCTAACAAAAACATGGTCCGATGGTGACAAAACTTTGCAAGCATGTGGGGGTATCCCCCACATGCTTGCAAAGGTTGGTCCCCATTGGAGCATGTTTGGGTATGATGGTATGGGGAAGACCAAGATTTTTCATGGCCTCTTAAGAGCCAAAAGACTTGAAAAATTTGCACACTAATTGCTTACCCAAACATGCTCAGATGGTGACCAAACTTTGCAAGCATCTCGGGTTGGGTCCCCCCCACATGCTTGCAAAGTTTGGTCCCCATCGAAGCATGTTTGGGTACTGAAACATGCTCCCATGGGGTGACCAAACTTTGCAAGCATGTAAGGTTTGGTCTCCCCCACATGCTTGCAAAGTCTGGTCCCCATGGGAGCATGTTTGGGTATGATGGTATGGGGAAGAGTGGGATTTTCCATGGCCTCTTAAGCACTAAGAGAATTGAAAAATCTGCACTGGGCGCTAATTGCTAACCCAAACATGCTCCTATGGTGACCAAACTTTGTAAGCATGTGGGGGGTGGGTTCCCCCCATATGCTTGGAAAGTTTGGTCCCCATCGGAGCATCTTTGGGTACGATGATATGGGGAGGAAGAGCGGGAGTTTCCATGGCCTCTTAAGCACCAAGAGACTTTAAAAATCCACACTAGGCGCTAATTGCTAACTCAAACATGCTCCAATGGTGGTGACCAAACTTTGCAAGCATGTGGGGGTGGATCCCCACCACATGCTTGCAAAGTTTGGTCCCCATATGAGCATGTTTGGTTACGATGGTATCGGGAAGAGAGGGATTTTTCATGGCCTCTTAAGCACCAAGAGACTTGAAAAATCTGCACTCGGCGCTAATTTCGAACCCAAATAGCATGTTTAGATACGATGGTATGGGGAAGAGAGAAATTTTCCATTACGTCTTAAGCACCAAGAGACTTTAAAAGTCTGCACTCATTGCTAACCCAAACAACCTCTGATGGTGACCAAACTTTGCAAGCATGTGGGGAATGGTCTCCCCCACATTTTTGCAAAGTTTAGTCCCCATGAGAGCATGTTTGGGTACGATAGTATGGGGAAGAGCAGGATTTTCCATGGCCTCTTCAGCACCAAGAGACTTGAAAAATGTGCACTGTACACTAATTGCTAACCCAAAGATGCTCCGATGGTGACCAAACTTTGTAAGCCTGTGAGGGTGGGTCCCTCCCACATGCTTGCAAAGTTTGGTCCCCATCGTAGCATGTTTGGGTACCATGATATGGGATTTTCCATGGCCTCTTAAGCACCAAAAGACTTGAAAAATCCACTCTAGGCACTAATTGCTAACCCAAACATGCTCTGATTGGTGACCAAACTTTGCAAGCATGTGGGGTTGCGTCCCTTCCACATGTTAAGCGCTAGATGCCAGCCCAAAAATTCTTTGATGGCAACCAAACTTTGCAAGCATGTGGGAATGGATCTACCTCACATTCTTGCAAAGTTTGGTCCCCATCGGAGCATGTTTGGGTACGATAGTATGGGGAGGGGCAAGATTTTTCATGGCATCTTAAGCACCAAGAGACTTGAAAAATCTGCACTGGGCGCTAATTTCTAACCCAAACAGCATGTTTAGGTACGATGGTATGCGGAGGAGGAGCAAGATTCCCCATGTTTGCAAAGTTTGGTCCCCATGACAGCATGTTTGGGTACGATAGTATGGGGAAGAGCAGGATTTCCCATGGCCTCTTAAGCACCAAGAGACATGAAAAATCTGCACTGGGCACTAATTGATAACCCAAAGATGCTCCGATGGTGACAAAAATTTGCAAGTTTATGAGGGTGGGTCCCTCCCACATGCTTGCAAAGTTTGGTCCCCATCGCACAATGTTTGGGTACGATGGTATGGGGAAGAGCGGGATTTTCCATTACCTCTTAACCACCAAGAGCGGGATTTTCCATTGCCTCTTAACCACCAAGAGACTTGAAAAATCTTCATTGGGCACTAATCGGTAACCCAAACATGCTCCGATGGTAACCAAACTTTGCAAGCATATGGGGGTCGGTTCCCCCTACATGCTTGCAAAGTTTGGTCCCCATCGAAGCATGTATGGCTACAATGGTATGGGGAAGAGCGGGATTTTCCATGGCCTCTTGAGTACTAAGAGACTTGAGAAATCCACACTAGGAGCTAATTGCTAACCCAAACATACTCCAATGGTGACAAAAATTTGCGAGCATGTGGGGGTGGATCCCCCCCAAATGCTTCCAAAGTTTGGTCCCAATCTGAGCAATTTTGGGAACGATGGTATGGGGAGGAAGAGCGGGATTTTCTATGGCCTCCTAAGCACCAAGAGACTTGAAAAATCCGCACATGGCGCTAATTTCTAACCCAAACAGCATGTTTGGGTACGATGGTATGGGGAAGAGCGGGATTTTTCATTGCCTCTTAAGCACCAAGAGACTTGAAAAATCTTCACTGGGCGCTAATTTTGCTAACCCAAACATGCTCTGATGGTGACTAAACTTTGCAAGCATATGGGGGTGGCTCCCCCCCACATGTTTGCAAAGTTTGTTCCCCACTGGAGCATGTTTGGCTAGGATGGTATGGGGAAGAGCGGGACTTTCTGTGGCCTCTTAAGCACCAAGAGACTTGAAAAATCCATACTAGGCGCTGATTGCTAATCCAAACATGCTCTAATAGTGACCAAACTTTGCAAGCCTATGAGGGTGGGTCCCCTGCACATGCTTGCAAAATTTGGTTCCCATCAGAGCATGTTTGGGTACGACGGTAAGGGTGAGAACGGGATTTTCCATGGCCTCTTAAGCACCAAGATACTTGAAAAATTCGTATTGGGCACTAATTGCTAACCCAAACATGCTCCGTTGGTGACCAAACTTTGCAAACATGTGGGGGTGTGTCCCCCCCACATGCTTGGAAGGTTTGCTCCGCATCGGAGCATGTTTGGGTACCATGGTATAGGGAAGAGCGGGATTTTCCATGGGCTCTTAAGCACCAAGAGACTTAAAAAATCTGCACTGGGCGCTAATTACTATAACCCAAACATGCTCCAATGGGGGGACAAAACTTTACAAGCATGTGGGGGTTGGTCCCCCCTCATGCTTGCAAAATTGCGTCCCCAATGGAGCATGGTTGGGTACAACAGTATGGGAAAGAGTGGGATTTTCCATGGCCTCATAAGCACCAAGAGACTTAAAAAATACGCAATGGGCGGTAATTGCTAACCCAAACATGCTCGGATGGTGACCAAACTTTGCAAGCTTGTGAGGATAGGTCCCCCCCACATGCTTACAAAGCTTGGTCCCCATCGGAGCATGTATGGGTACGATGGTATGGGGAAGAACGGGATTTTCCATTGCCTCTTAAGCACCAAGAGACTAAAAACATTCACACTGGGCATTCTCAAAAAGGTTTGATAATTCAGTTACTAATTTTCTAATATCCTTTCTTTGAATAATAACACTTTTATATATAAAAGAAAATCCTTTTATGCATCTATTTATGCATAAAAATCAATTTTAATGGAAATAACACTTTTATAATTAAAAACATCCATTATGCATCTTTTTATGCATAGAAATTAAATTCAATGAAAATAATACTTTTATAATAAAAATTTTTCCATTATGCATCTCTCTATGCATAAAACAAAGCGGGTCCCTCCCAAATGCTTGTAAAGTTTGGTCCCCATCAGAGCATGTTTGGGTACGATGGTATGGGTAAGAGTGGGATTTTCCATGGCCTCTTAAACACCAAGAGACTTGAAAAATCCACACTGGGTGCTAATTACTAACCCAGACATGCTCCAATGGGGACTAAACTTTACAAGCATGTGGGGGTGGGCCCCCCGCATGCTTGCAAAGTCTGGTCCCCAATGGAGCATATTTGGTGTATGATGGTATGGGGAAGAGTGGGATTTTTAATTGCCTCTTAAGCACCAAGAGACTTGAATAATACGCACTCGCCGCCGCTAATTGTTGCTAACCCAAACATGCTCAAATGGTGACTAAACTTTGCAAACATGTGGGGGTGTAAAGAGTACCCACAAGTGTCCCTAACAAAGGCAAGTGAGTTCTCCAAGTGCACCTTGTGTAGTGGTCTCAAGGCAAAACTAGAAGCCAAACCTAGTCTAGAAGAAAGAGCAAGGCTCCTCAGTGAAAGAGATATTCACATGCGACAACAAAAAATTTGCAGGAGCTTATACTATGCATGGCACATATTTTCGGAAACCCAACCACAAAAGTATGTATGCATCATCCATGACAAGATGGATCAAAAGAAAACAGCCATTCCCAGACTACGGGTCCTTCCCAAGGGTGTGGATTCGGGATATAATTTACCAATTGCATTGATTGGTATGATCACTCATGGCCATGCAGAAGGTCATTATGGACACTTTATTTTGAATGGTTTATGGCCATCTGATCCCAATCTAACAATTGGCTCAATTGCAAGTTGTTTACATAACTTAGAGAGGATGGATAAGCATCCTCTTGGTGATCTAGTAACAAATGGGCTTCCAAGGAGCAATGTTTCACTTCTACATGCTTTAAATTCAAGGACAGCTTTAGACAACCACAATATGAGTGATGGTAAAGATCCCATTGTTGAACCATGTATAAATCAGGGAGACACAATGAATTGGGTTTCCTCGTTTTGCAAGTTGCCAGAAAACTTGTTGCTACAACTAGATAATTGTGCTGGAGAAAATAAAAAACGGTACTTATTTGCCTATTTGTCATTGCTTGTTGCACGGGGTGCTTTCAAAACTGTACAGTTGGGATTTCTAATGGTCGGACATACACATGAGGATATAGATGCCATGTTTAGCAGGTTTTCAGAGAAATTAAGAGTGGGACAAACCTTTACTTTACCACATTTGATGGATACTTTAAGAACCAGCTCAACTTCTTCTCCAGCTCCCTTCTTGCTTACAGAGGTCCCTGACTTCAAGGCATATTGTGATGGCTACATTTGTGATGGGCAAGAAGCACTTATAGGTCACTCCAAACCACTTCTATTCAGGTTCTTCATGGAAGGAGACACACCGGTAATGCAATTTAAGGCACATGTAGCTATTCGTAATTGGAGTGGAAGTATCCATCTTTGGAAGACAGACAGTGAAGGTAAACCAAGGTTACCAAAAGGAGATCCACCTCTACTACCAATGGCCGAGCATATAAAGATGCATGCAGAAGTAATATCAGGATTGAAGGGTTACATAAAATTTTGGCAGAATCTAAGTAATGGTTCATTTGTGCCAAGATATTATAGGCCTGTCATAGATTATTGGAGTAATGTAATCGAAGAGCTTGGAAAACCAATACAATCAGAGGCAAGAAAGTACATAAATTTTTGGCCAAAATCTGAAGGGTCCCATCAATTAGATGATATGAATGTTGAACAATTGCAGGAACAAAGATTCTTAGGTATTGAAGAACATAATGATCATTATTGTGGGCTTGCACAGGATAAACCAAGGGAGGCATTTAACCCTATGCTACATGTTCAGCAAGGACACTTTGTTATGCTGCACCCAGATGACATAAACATCTATCCAGTTTGGCTTGCTATGGCTGAATCGGATATTGATGATGAGCCTACATCACCAAATTACAAGAAACTCTTGATTCAATATTGGGGACCTTGTGCAAGGAAGAAAGGTTTGACAGATACTCAAGCTTATGCTGATTGTTGGAAGGGATATTGGCAAATTAATGAGGCATAATAACAAGTATGGGAAAATGCTGATGCAATTCTTTGGTCGTGGAGACCAAGGAATCCACCACCATACAAAAGAATCAAGATACCAGAAAAGGAAGCCCGTAAAGCAAAAGCATGCTTAGGCTTGGCCTGTGAGAATGAAGCTCATATTGATGGTTCCTTCAATGAGGAGTAGCATTTGTAGATGCAATATTGACAATGTGGATTTTTAGGTTATAACTCTAATATCCAAATGAGATGTACTTTTGTACTATCTTCTTTTAAATTACTTTTTATTTTCACTTATTGAATGAAATTTTTCTTTGTGCCTCCTACATTTTTTTGATATAATAATGTTTCTATCTTATTTGTTCAATTGTTTCATAAATTTTGTGCAGTGTACAACTCAATTGGTGCAGGTCCTTGTTGCAAAGAAACAAATACCACTTTCTTATTAATCGTGTTTATCAACACCACCTTTCTACATGATTATCAAACTCCTTTCAAAATATGTTTATGCACAAATACTAATTATACCACTTTTTTGGTTCGAATAGTGATTATCTCAACACTACCTTCCTCCGTTCTATATTAAGAAATTCCACAATAACTATTCCCACATTAAGTGGGAAATTCCCATAATACATGAAACCTCTCAATTTCAAAATTCCCATAATGCGGGATTTTTCCCATAATACCTAATACGGTCTTATTTTGTTTGCCACATGACCTATATAGATTTTGGTTATGTTCTTATGTCTATGAATATTACTATTGTTTGTTGCCTTAATGTCGTGCAAAGGATTATTAAAATCTATGATTAATGATACCTAATGATATTTTTAAATTTTGCTCTTTGATGATAGGGCATACACATCTTGATGTTGCATGCCCCATATAGACTCTAGTTTTTATCGTATTTCTCTGAATACTACGTCGGTTTGCCCTAGTAACACATTGGCATGTCATGCAAAGGGATCTTAACACCTTTGATTCAATTTCTAATACATACGTATTTTGCTCTCATGAAGGTCATGTCCTTATGGGAGAATGATTTTATGAATCCCATCTAAAAGGTTTTTCTTGGGGTAATAATACTTTGGCATGCACATCCTATTGTTTGCATACCACACATATATATTCTGGAAAAAGCCTTTTCTTTTTCTCCTCTGATTTTTACAAATGTTAGCCCTAATGCATGTCAGGCAATGGACCTTTAATATCGGCTACCGTGGGGACTTGTCATGTGGTTGTTTCTGAAATTTTGTCCCATGCTTGAAACTGTGTATTATGCCATCTCCTGAATTAATGGGTACAGGTGCTATGTATTCTCTTGAAAAGTAATGATTAAATGATGTATTAATTGTATATGAGGCCAGCTTTTGAGATAAGCATGACATGATTAATCTCTAAAATATATATATATATATATTTTGTTGGCTAGGTTCAGTGCATGCCCTTCGGGCTCTATATATAGTATCTCTAATAATAGTTATTAGCACCCTTGATTAAGTCTTACTTCTCTATGAGGGTGTTGCTTCGTCTTTATCTGTGAGATAAATGGTTGAGTATCTCGCATAGCTATCTTGATCTCAGACCCAACACCGGGATATTTTCTCTCTGATAGATGAACCCACTCATGATGTGTCCTATAGAAACTTACACAATTGTTTTCTATGATTTTGCGGGATTGGGCATATTGCAGTTAGCTCTTTGACGAGACAATTATGAGGTACCTTTAAACAAATATGGCTAGGTCCATGGTGGCTAAAGCCCACTAGGATGCCAAATTGGCATCTATATCTTTTTAGTTACACTTAGCTGAGGTACCTTTGAACAAATATGGCTAGGTCCATGGCTAAAGCCCACTAGGATGCCAAATTGGCATCTATATCTTTTCGGTTACACTTAGCTGCTGCTGATTATAAGCCACGTGATCTTCTGAATGCTTGGCTACATGCTAATCATGTGTTTACTAAAAAATAAGGTCATGTTATAAAGGGATTTCTTGCATGTATATACATATGCATATATGTACACACACACACACACACACACATATATATATATGTATATATGTATATATATATATATATGTACATATGCATACACACACACACACACACACACACACACACACACACACACACCCACACATGTATATGTATTTTATATTGACAACATATATATACACACACATACATACATGTATATATAACACATGCGTGCGCGCGCGCACACACACACACACACACACATGTCCTCATTCTAATGCCCTTGATGGTTTGAACTAAAACGTTATGGCTTTCATACGATTGTGTCATGTGTTTTTTTACTCCTAGAAATCTTCACTGTGATTTACTTATACCCCTCCTTATCATTAGTGAGGCTTATAGGATGAATAAAGGAAGTTCTATGGCTTCTAATTCTTTCTAATGAGAACAAAATAGCTCCTAGATGTTGATCAAGAACTAAGGAGCTCCCTATTTTCAAAGAATAAATCTATCAATAGAGAAAATTTGAATTTGTTGCTGATTAGAATCAATTACCATAGAGTTTCTATGAAGGTTTCCATAGACTCCAACAAGAAGTACATGAATTGAACTTAACAAGATCTTTGCATCAGTAGCTAGATACTACTTTGCATAAGTAGGCTAATGCCGATGCTCTTGCTTTGCAATCCTCTATGAAAAATGGAGATATCAGAAACTCAGAAGAGGAGGTAAATATGAAACAATCTGAGGACTTTGCACATAAAGGTAAAGAGCTTTATGTGCTAATCTTCTATTGTTAATATTATTTATTGATATGAAAAGCTTAATGAATCTTTTATTCACCCAAAACTTAAGATGAAATATTTGGGGCTTTCAATTATGATTACAATTTTTATGATGGAAAAACCAAGTGTGATAGTAGTGTTGCTTCAAGAAGTACATTGCCAGACAATATAAGGAGTTTGGACACCAATTCAACCTCACTCTTTATAATGGCATTGCTAAAAAAAGGAGGGGGTCCCCTCATGGACAAGTCTTGGTCCCTCCCAATCTTCATATTTATGATGGTTCAATTAAAGACCACTCTGTGTGTGTGTGTGTGTGTGTGAGAGAGAGAGAGAGAGAGAGAGAGAGATTGTTTCTACTACTTTTGCCAATGCAAATATGGGCAGGCCTGAATTACCAAGAAAAGATTGTGATTACATGGGTTTCCCCTACAAGGGGATCCTTCAATATTCTATATTAGCTTTATTATGAAAAGCATGCCCCACATAGGGAAAAAATTTTAAGATCCTTGAGCTTCTTGGCCCACAAAGGGGAAAATTTTGTATGATCCTTGAGCTTGTTGGGGGGAGGGGTGAGATGTCCGAGTCCTTTATTAAACTGTGTAGGCTTGTTGGATGATGTCTATGTCCAGATTCTTTATCTTGACAACTGATTCTACATGGCCTTTGAGCATCTGCACCTCTCTTAGCCTGTAGAAATGAAAGAGCACATTAGTAGGGATCCGAAATGAGAATTGACTGAAAGTGCTTAGCTGTAGAGATTTTGCGCAATATTTTACCTGACGATTTCTGCGCGGCGCTTGGCTTGTTCAGCGATCTCTGTCAACACATGATAGCTAGTGTTTTCTACGAATAATTTTGTTCGCTCTGGTACTGCTTGCAACCCGTGTGAAGTTCGTTGATCTTGAGCCCATTGTGCCTCCCTTTCTTCCTTCCCATAGTTAATCTTGTTTGTAAATGCAATCTGTGATCAAACGACCACAAATAGCTTCAGAAAGAGGGCATAAAGGAGAAAGAGGGGGATATATATGTGTGTGGGGGGGGGGGGGGGGGGTGTGTGTGGGGATAGCAGGTAGAAAAGTCAACATGGAATTACCTTCCTTTCCAGGAGAAGATCCCATGCCCTTCCACTTTGAATGTATCGGATCGCAAACTTGATAGGATCAAGAAGCATATAAGTCACTAGGCTATACAACCAAATGACTCCAGCCCAACCCCATCCAATACCTCTTATATCAGCAAAGCCCCAATTGGCATAAACTGCAATCAAGGTTGCTACCTGTAGCAAAAGAATAAACAAAGAATAAATATTCCATATGCACATTGTGCATGTATGTGACAACATTATGAACTTGTGCATGTGCGTGTGCGTGTGCGTGTGCGTGTGCGTGCACATGACTGTTATGCTTTCTAGGGCTATTTGGAGTGTAAACCCATACCAACTGGGCTGCAATGAAAGCAATCATTAGAAGTAGCCCCGGTCGCTCCAGAAAGGACCAACTCCGCGATCGAGTGACAAATATAAGAGCTTGACTTATGATGCTCACTTGCAAGTAAACCGCAGAATTGAGCTCCTTATTACTGAAGCTTATATCTCTGATGTGGAAATGACTCTACAAAACCAAGTTATCTGTTTATGAGAAACTAGCAATCATGACTTAAAACGGATACACATTAGCAGCACAACATGCACAGTTATAGTGTAACAGATCTAGTTACCTCAAAGAAGTCTGTACTATGAGCTGTCCAAAAGAATACCACAGTCATAATTGCCATATAAGTTCCAATAACAATGCCCGTTGTGAAAATTTCTCTGAGTTTCCAACTGTCTGGGGATGGGGATGGCTTGACACGGTCCTTGGAAATCGTCATAATAGTACCTAACATAAAAGCACTATTAACTTCTTTCTTTCTAGGAATTGGCAGCAACCGTGTGTCACATGCTCCGAATAAATATAAAATTATGGTATTTTCAATATTACCCACCATCATTCAATATGGCAATGACAAGCACCATGAAAGGAGAGAAGTCAAACTTCCAGATCAAAGCCAGAAGCATAAACCCCAGCTACAAAGCCACATGGAAAGGCAAGAAGGTGAGATGTTTTCATACCATTTAACTAACAAGCTAATATA